>NC_057766.1:40631962-41231962 GCF_010389155.1 Erigeron canadensis
ATCCGCCATTCGATTATAGGGATATATATCTGCTTACATTAGCATAAGAATGCTTCTTCTTCTGCTGCCGAGAAAATCACAAGATAGAGATATTTAAAAAAGTTCATTCAAGGTGTAGATATATTTTGTATTTTGTTCCCTTTATGGGTAATCTTTTAATTTATGTATTGAACCCAAGTTATATATAACAAATCCTTTGATTTCTAGTTAAAGCTATCTTATTTTCCTTTTTTTAGTTGTTTGAATCATAAATTTCTTCAATTTGAAGATGAACTAAATTGATCATTTAGAATACGCACATATCAAGTCTTTGTGTATGTCCATGCTCGTTCCTAGAGCACTAGGACTAGTAAAGAACACACATACAATACAACGAGTTTATATAGTTTTGCATAGCTTATAATCACTCATATCTATACTATTTTATAAAAAAGAAAACACTCTCTTAAAATGTTAAAATGTAATAATGCAAATGTACGAAATTGTTCTTCCTTTATTTCAATTTAAATGCATTCTTATTTAAACCATTCTCACATTTCCACTACAATTGACTGTCCACTTATACTGTTAATACATGTATTTTTTGTTAATGTTGGCTGCTATTGAATATACGTTATTATCGTGGTATCTCGCTTAATTGATTACTCACTTATACTGTTTTTGGTAATCACGATATCTTGGTATCCGCTACAACGCACGGGTACCATGCTATATAAGATAAAATGTAGTGTGTGTGTGTGTATATATATATATATATATATATATATTTAAAATCTTTTAACATGCATGTTTTTAGATTTTGTCTTACCAACAAATAAAAGATATATGATCCTCAAATAGTTTATGTTTGCATTTCTTATAAAGCAGTCTTAGAATTTAAGAAATGAATATCTGAGGTTAATTAAGGTGACAGTATTGTTGTACCTGAAATGATGATCGAGTTTTAGCTTCTTTTGTTGAGACCTAACTTGGAAAATTATAATACTAACAAGTTGAATACTTAAAATACAAATAACACTTGTGTGTGAAATACATTAAAGGGGACAGAAAATTAGACTTTCTAGAAAATCTATTATGATATTTTTTTTTCAGAACTAAAATAGTTGAATATACAGGAAAATAAACTTTGGTTATTTTACAGGTTGTCCATCTGTTAGATTCTATGTTTCTAGTATTTTAAATATATTTGGAATAAACAAAGTTGATGAACTATTTTATTAGTGAAAAGGTGAAAACTATGATCAAGTACATGACTATATTAATTAGACGAGTGCAAAAACTTGTAACCAATTTTAATCGCTACTGTTTTCATTCGGCTTAGGAATTTTTGGAGAACCTTAATTAACCGAAGTACAAAAACTTGTAACCAATGTTTTTTTATTTTTTTTTAACGGCCAACAAAATTAAATTATATTAAAGAAGTTTGTAACCAATAAAGCATTGGCTACAACAGCATAGATACACCCACTGAGAATTCAAAACAAAAAAGTATCGCAAATGTAGGAAATGTGTGTTAAAAACAGGTCCAAAGATCCGAGAGAAGTTTATAGTAATATTAGTTATATGCGGAATGGAATTAATATATCAAGTGTAATCAAGCACCAAATAGAAATAAAGTAACAGAGACACAAGTATTTACGTGGAAAACACAAAACGGGAAAAAACCATGGGTGGCGGAAGCCGAGAAACAATCCACTATAAGTTTGCAGTGTTTAAAGAGTTTGGAAAGAAATTACATGCAGAGTTTTTGTATCTCTAATACATGTGTTTTGTGATGTGTTGTGATTTGGTACGTGAAGTGTGTAGTATGTAATCTACAAATTCATGTCTCATTTTATAGAGGAATTGCATGCAACATTGTTAAAGTCTTCGGCCCATATCATAGCCTATAGCTTGATATGTTTGAAAACACATTTCCATGTTTCCCTCATATTGTTTCCACTGTTTCTCTTTTGGAAAACACAAAAGGTTGCACCTTTCAATTCATATAAGGAATGAATTGTGAGAATCACACATATATGAACCATGCATAAAATGTGCAGTCAACAATTTAGACTTCAAATTTGGAAGGCACACTTATATTTTCACAATCTCCACCTTGACTTCAAAATGTAGCAAGTCGTAGATTCTACAACATGCTTTATGATCAGTCAGAAAACTAACAGCTCATGAAACTCCAAAATTCCTTAAGAACCTGCAATCACTATATAGAGAAAAATTGTTTCCGAGAAATTAAGATACTTCCTATACCATGCGATTGCGATTAGAAATAGTTTTAACTTGGATATTGGAAGACTCTTGGTGAATATATCAGCGGGATTACAATCTGTATCAATCTTGTCTATGACACAATCACTTTTTTCAATGATATCACGCACAAAATGATAACGAATATCAATGTGCTTTGTTCGGTCATGAAACATCTGATCTTTACTCAAAAAGATAGACTTTGGTTATCACAGAAAATTGTGGTAACCTTTATTGTATCATCAAGTTCTCTAAATAATCCTTTCAACCAAATTTTATCCTTAACTGCTTCTGTAATCACCATATATTCTGCCTCCGTAGAAGACAGTGCAACTATAGACTGTAACTGGGCTTTCCAACAAATAGCACAACCATTTATCGTAAACACATACCCTGTAATTGATCTTCGTTTATCCAAGTCTTTGCCATAATCTGAATCAACATATCCAAACACCCCGGTGTTAGATTTACCATAGTGTAGACATATAGAAGACGTACCTCGCAAATAACGAAAGATCCAGTGCACTGATTTCCAATGTTCTTTCCCCGGGTTCGCCATATACATACTAACCATGCTAACAACATAAGCCAAATCAGGGCGCATGCAAATCATGGCATACATCAAGGATCCAACGGCACTAGAGTATGGTACGTGTGCCATATACGCCATATCAGTCTGAGTAGTAGGACTTAAAGCGGATGATAGCTTGAAATGAGCTACAAAAGGTGTGTTGACAGGTTTTGCTTCATGCATATTGAAACGTCTTAGGACTTTCTCAATATAACTTTTCTAAGAAAGATGCAAGACCCTAGACTTCCTGTCACGAAAAATTTCCATACCTAGAATCTTCTTGGCAGCTCTTAAGTCTTTCATTTCAAAGTCAGCTTTCAACTGGTCTTTTAATTTCAAAATCTTCTTCATATCTTTCGCTGCGATTAACATGTCATCCACATATAAGAGTAAGTAGATCATTGAACCATCGTCACACTTCTTGTAATAAACGCAGCTATCAGGGGTGCACCTTTTGAATTTGTGACTGGTCAAAAATGAATCAAACCTCTTATACCATTGTCTAGGAGACTGCTTGAGGCCATATAGAGATTTATTCAGTTTACACACGTAGTTCTCCTTGCCGGGAACTACAAAGCCTTCAGGCTGTTGCATAAAAATCTCTTCCTCAAGCTCACCATTTAAGAAAGCTGTAGTAACATCTAGTTGCTCTAACTTATAATCATTAGAAGCAACCAACCCCAACAATACACGAATGGAAGTATGTTTGACAAATGGGGAATAAATTTCAGTATAATCGATGCCAGGAATCTGGCTGTAGCCTTTAGCTACTAACCGAGCTTTGTACCTTGGTTTCTCTGTTGGGTTGACAGGTTCTTTGAGCTTGTATACCCACTTGCATTTAACTGGCCTTTTTCCTTTCGGAATAGGTACTAAATCCCAAGTACCATTTCTTTACAAGGATTCCATCTCATTATGCATAGCAATCATCCAGTCACTTGAGTCTTTAGACTTGATAGCCTCATCATAATTCAGAGGCTCCATATCTGTCAATATCATCAGCAACAGTAAGAGCATAAGCAGCAAGCTTATTTGGAGGAATAATTTGTCTTCTCTCCCTATCTCTTGCAATGCTTCGAGTAGTAGCTTGTGGTTGTGAAGGTGTTAAATCCTCAACGACTACATGCTCATTTGGCGAGGAAGACTCTTGATGCACGACTTTACTCTGATCAGTTATAGGTGAAGTAGGAAGCTCCACCTCCACTTCGGATTGCTCTTTTCTTGCTTCAGATGATGCATCTGCACCTTTTGAAGAGTCTGAAACTGGTTGAATCAATTTAGACTCATCAAAAGTAACATCTCTTGAGATAATAACTTTCTTCAGTGTAAAGCTCCACAACTTGTAACCTTTTACCCCTGGATTGTAACCAAGAAAAACACATTTAATTGCTCTTGGTTCTAACTTCCCATTGTCAACATGTGAATATGCTGGACAACCAAAAGGTTTTAAACTTGTATAATCGGCAGGTTTTCCAGACCATAACTCAAATGGAGTTTTCTTATCAATTGCTCGTGAAGGTGATAAGTTGATAAGATAGCATGCAGTCGAAGCAGCCTTAGCCCAAAATGACTTTGGCAATTTGGAATTAAAAAGCATACAACGGACCTTTTCCATAATGGTGCGATTCATCCTTTCGGCTACATCATTTTGTTGAGGCGTATGGACCACCGTGCAGTGTCGAGTGATGCCTTCCTTTCGGCAATAGGCATTAAACTCTTGTGAGCAAAACTCTAGTCCATTATCCGTGCGAAGATACTTTACCATGAATCCTGATTGCTTTTCAACCTGAACTTTCCAATTCTTTAAAGTATAAAAAACGTCTCCTTTATGTTTCAAGAAGAAAAACCACACCTTCTTTGAGAAATCATCGATAATAGTGAGCATATAAATAGCTCCACCTTTGGAAGCAACTCTAGCTGGTCCCCATAAATCTGAGTGGACAAAGTCAAGTGGTCCTTTTGTTGTATGAATACTACTTGTAAAACTCGCCCGTTTTGCCTTGCCATATACACAATCTTCACAGAACTCTAAATAAACAATCTTCTGTTCACCAAGTAATCCTCTTCGGCTTAATTCAGACATGCCATGGAAACTCATATGGCCGAGTCAAAGATGCCAAAGACGGGATTGATCTTGATCAGATAAAGAGTTTGAACCAACAGAAGCAATACTAGAAATTGTTTGCCCTTCAAGAAAATAGAGGTCTAAGGTTTTTCCTTTGGCTCTTAATATCCCAGAACCATCTTTGAATAACTTGAGAACTCCACCTTTTCTAGCAAACTCGTATCCTTCTTGATCAAAAGAGCTAAGAAATAACAAGTTTCTTCTGAGGTCAGGAACATATCTAACATTCCCAATGGTTCGGTTAACGCCGTCAAACATACGAATTCTGACTGAGCCATGTCCAACAACTGGACATGTAGTATTATTGCCCATTAAGACATAACCTTGGTTAACTTTTTCAAATGTGTAGAACCAACTTTTGTTGTGACACATATGAAAAGTACAACCAGAATCAAGAATCCATTCGCCAATGGAATCTAGTTTATCTCAATAAACTTTTAGGAGTTCTCCAATACATTCGGCCTCGACTACATCGGCTTCACCCGAAGTGCCAACTTGTTTACCATTTGCTACTACTTTCTCTTTATTCTTTAGCTTGAAACATTCATCAATCGTATGTCCTTTCTTGTGACAGTAACTACAAAACTTTCGCTTGCTTTTAGACTTGGTTCTCGATCTGTTGAAAGATTGAGGGTTTTTACCCCTTACTGAAGTTCTTCCTCTAGCATTTAAACCTTCGGCTTTTACATTACTAGAACCACCACCAGTAATATGCTTCATCTTTTCTTTTGAATCCAAAGCTGTATAAACTTCATCTAAGACAAGTGTGTCACGATTGTAGATGATAGTATCACGAAAATGGCTGTAGGATTCGGGTAACGATGACAACAAAAATAAAGCCAAGTCTTCATCTTCGTACTGAACATCCATATTCTCTAAGTTATTAACTAACTCTTTGAATGTGGAAATATGTTCAGCTAAAGAACCTCCTTCAATAATTTTAAGATTGAACAACAGTTGCTTTAAACGCAACTTGTTTGGTAAGCTCTTAGTCATCAACAATTGCTCCAATTTTAGCCATAACGAAGCTGCTGAAGTTTCTTTCAAAACATCTTGCAAAATATCGTTTGACAAGTGCAAACGAATTTGGGATAGAGCTTTAAGATCTCTCATCTCCTTTTCTTATTCGGTCCATGATACGGGCATCCTTGCGGAACCCAAAAGTGCCTTGTGTAAATCCATCTGAATTAGAATATCTCTCATCTTTACTTGCCATAAAGGAAACCTGGTGTTTCGATCTAAGAATGGAATATCGAATTTCATTGTAGACATGATTTTCCACTTTGATAAAATAATTCCAGTAAACTAATATCAAAACCCGGATGTTCTGATACCAATTGTAGGAAATGTGTGTTAAAAACACGCCCAAGGATCCGAGAGAAGTTTATAGTAATATTAGTTAGATGCGGAATGGAATTAATATGTCAAGTGTAATGAAGCACCAAATAGAAATAAAGTAATAGAGACACAAGGATTTACGTAGAAAACACAAAACGGGAAAAAACCACGGGTGGCGGAAGCCAAGAAACAATCCACTATAATTTTGCAGTGTTTAAAGACTTTGGAAAAGAAATTACATGCAGAGTTTTTGTATCTCTAATACATGTGTTTTGTGATGTGTTGTGATTTGGTACGTGAAGTGTGTAGTATGTAATCTACAAATACATGTCTCATTTTATAGAGGAATTGCATTCAACATTGTCAAAGTCTTCAGCCCATATCATAGCCTATAGCTTGATATGTCTGAAAACACATTTCCATGTTTCTCTCATCTTGTTTCCATTGTTTCTCTTTTGACAAAAACAAAAGGCTGCACCGTCCAATTCATATAAGGAATGAATTGTGAGAATCACACATATTTGAACCATGCATAAATTTAGCAGCCAACAATTTAGACTTCAAATTTGGAAGGCACACTTATATTTTCACAGCAAATCAAAACATACAAGAGATGTTAAAATCACACCAGTCACCCCAAGACAATGTCAAATTCCTAGACCGATTCTTGATCCACAGAAAAGAGGGATATCGGATTTCCTCAAAGAGATGCTTGGCAGATGTTCTTTTGGAGTTAAAGACTGCGTTATTCCTGTTTCTCCAGAGGCCCCAAAACGTCATGAAGAACACTAACTGGACTGCTAGTTTCCATCCCATGTCGCCTCTCAAACTCTGATACAAAATAGGAAGGTCTGTGACCGAGAAGAAAAAGAAACAAGAGATGCGACACCACTGCGAGATGGCCTCCCAAACCTGGGAGGTAATAATGCAAGAACCAAAAACATGCTCCGGAGATTCCTCATCTAGTCCACAAATGTCACAACTCGTGGATTGAAGATTAACATTGCGAAATATAAGGTTGTCCTTGGATGGCAAACGACCCAACCATAAACTCCATGCCAAGAAATTTACCTTAATAGGAGCCCATTTATTCCATACAAACACGATCTCAGGTTGAGACTCACGAAGCTCTATGAGTTTAAACCTCATTTTTTTTACGGAGAAAAGACCCATAACACAAAAATCGTTAGACCATACATCCTCACCCTCATGGAATGAGAGAGTTGAAAGTAGATCCATAAAAGAAAGCACCAACCTGTATTCATATGGGCTCAGTTGCCTAGCTCGGCGGAAATGGAATGTATGAACATTGCGATTAGCTTGGAATCTATCCGAAATTATACATTGTTTGGACACTTCTAAATCAAATAGCGGGGGGAAACGGGAACGGAGAGGATATCTAGGGCCCAACAATCATGCTAGAAAGAAAGAAAGGACTGACTGCCCGAATAAACTTTGAACCATCCGAAAAGGTCAAGTCCAGCCTGCACAAAATATCGAGATACCTTGCAAATTTGTTTCCAAGGCCCAGAAATAAACATTTTACATTGTGTAACCAATGTTAATCACCGTATATTGGTTATATACCAATATACCATTAATAGTGATGTTGTCTATTTGTATAATATATTGTCCTCCCCAATGAAAACCTATAAGACTAAGAGGAGTAGCCCGTTCCTACCATTTTTTTTCGTGCGGAACGCCCAATCTCGGTCCCGGGGGCGTTCCACCTCGTTAAAAAACGAGGCCCTTCTGTTTTTGAACGCATTAGATTTCTTACTTTTTGATGGGCCCTTTGACCGGTCGGTACTTCCAAGACAAAAAAGAACCATTTAACCTTTTTTTTATTAGCTAAGCAAACATTTTATATACAACTTGTCATATTTTATAATAAAAGGAATGCCCCTAAGGCATTTCTCCACCCCAAAGGAATGGGAGGAATGCCCCTCCTAATGCTTGGTGGATACGTGGCAAGCTTATATTGGATAGAGGGCATTCCCGTAACGGGCTACTCCTCTTAGTCTAAGGGTACCAAGTCTTCAAAGCAAGCATCTCATAACTTGCAAGACAAAAAACATGATCTTGAAGTAAATGTAACGTGGAAGAAGTATCATAAAAATGGAAACAAAAATCAGGTGAATTTAGATAATAGTTAGAGACTCGGAGGGTATTTGAAATGAGATGATTATCGGATTATTACATTTTTGATAGATAGTTTGAGAAATTGTTTCAAATTAAAACGTAGTTTATAAACTCAAAATCTGTTTGACAAATGTGATTTTCCAAACGTACACCACCTAATTAAATATACATCATTAGTTATCATTTATTTAGATATGTTTGGTAACAAGCTTTTCGAAGCACTTTCATAAGTTTTAGACCACTTTCAGTTTAGTAGATTTTGTTTATAAACAAAAGTTCAACATACATTTATTTTTGTTTTTACTTTTGTCTTGTAAATAAGTTAATATGATGTTCACAAACTGATGTCTTTTGTGTGGCAATTAATCTATGAACTTTTATGACAAAAGCCTAAAGATAACCATAGCTTAAAGCCTTAAACCATTTGTATTATCCCCAAAGCCCAGATCAGTCATTGTGTGACCCGATACAATCAAATTACATCTTAAAAGAATGATGTGGGGTAATGGTGATTGACAACTTTAAAACTTATATGAGCTTCAAGCATCAAGTTTTGTTGCAATGTGGGACAAGTTGTTTGCATGAAGTATGAATTTATGAAACATTTGGCATCTAAATGCACTTGGTTCCTTCATTATGATAGGTTGACAAATTGCTTGTTAGGTCTATTGTAAAGAAAAATGTGATAAAACCAAATCTAGCAAGTGTGTTATGTCATATGTGAGAGAGATAAGATACAAATTAATTAGAAAGAACACGTAGACATTAAGTCGGATTGAAAGTACATGTCATGCAAAGAACGACGAAAGAAATGCACTTATTCTAAAATGACCGCTTAACTTTCCTGGTAATGCGTCTTGATGTCCCAATAGATGTATCCTTGTCTGCTTATTTTTTGGTATCTAACTGTTTTTAATAGTCTTGCATCTCATAGCCATTGATAAGTTGTCATCTAGCTTATTTGTTTACTTCATTATTTTATATAAATGATATCGTGGAATACTATAATATAATGCCATCAATAAGTGACAATATATATTTCGTTATAATATCATATGGAATTCTGTTCATCTCGAAGCTTTTTGGATAGTTTTTCTTGCCAATTGAAGGCGTAATTCATGTTAAAATAAATAAATAAATTTGATTTAGGAAGCGGCCACAGACTATAATAAGAGAAAAATGGATATAAGGTTGTACATTATCTAAGTTTAAGTGTAGAATCTTTCATATATTAATTTTTTAAAATTTAATGTCTAATGAGTAAATGATTGTACTCCATCTGTTTTATGGATTACAAAAAATTAGTATATGAGTATTCCGCATATAGACTTAAATGTCGCAGAGTCTTATATTCAATCTATCATCTATGTATATAGTTTTTTCGAAGATGTAAGCATGTTATTTCATGTGGACTCCTCTATATTGGCAACCAATCAAGATTTGACTTGAAGAGACTAACGAATCAAGTTCAAGTCTAAAGATGCATCGGGTTGTGCCATTATTCCGTTGTCGTATTTGCACAGTAGGTTCTTCCCACAATGTTAGGTTCATATTCATAATTTTTGAAAGCGGGTGACCGGTGACGGGATCTTTTTTTGCCACGAAAAGAAAACTGAACAAATTTAACTTGGCACAACTTAATGATACATCCAATAGGAATGAGCTAGGAGCTTCATTTGTTTAGGTTAAACAAGTTGATGCGTATCTTTAGATATTGGGTAACCACATACATTATATTAGTTAGGCATAAAAAAATGTAAATTAATGGTTTCTCTTTTAATTTGAATTATTCAAGGTTAATTATATAATGTTTTACTGATTTGTGTCTCAAAACAATGGGAAATAGCTTAGTGCGGTTAGCAAAATACAAGTACGTGTCATGAAAATTTCTACGGATATGCATGGTTCGATTTCAGACAGTTTAAACTTAAACTTAACTCAAACCAAGATTAATGGTTTAATGTTTTTTCAAATCAAGCCGACCAGATTATCGATCGGACTAAACCAAACCAACCAAAACAATTAAGCCGGTTTGGTTTGGTCGATTTGCCTTTTAAAAAAAAAATAATAATATGTAGTTACAGTTAGGATACTAAGGCTTAGTGATCAACTTATATGCTTCATATGTCACAACTATTAAGTATTAATAATAATGCTAGTAAGATATAAGAGCAATGCTATGATATAGTTAATATGAGAAGATAATTAGAATTACAAAAATATGTTTGTAATTACATATGTTAATCTAATGGTCCGGTTTGGTTTAAATGACCGGTTTGATTTTTAAAACGACAAACCAAACCGTAACAACGGTTGATGGAGAATAACAAACCGCCGGTCTAATCCTTTAATGCCAAACCGACTAAACCCTACAATTGGTTTGTGTAACACCCCAAGTTTTTTAAGATAGATGAATTAATCTCTTTTTGTAGTTTTGACATTAAAATAATTTCCTATTATTTAATTTTGAGTTATAGAGTTAATTTAGTTGGAACTTTAGCAGATAGCGGGTAAAATACACACAAAAACTAGAAAGGGGCGTGTTACTCAGGAGAAGAACCAACCATCTCTTCTTTTTGTAACTCATCTCCCACTCATTACTTCTTCTTCCATCTCTAATCTTCTTCTCTTAATTCTACTCTAAATCAAACTTCACTTCAATTCAATTCTAGAATCATTCAACCATAACAATAACAATAATCTCCCATTATTCTATTGAATTCAAAGTGAGAAATAGTGTGTGTTGTGTGTGTGCCGAAATTCAAGAGCAAAGAGGGAGGAGAAGAAATTGTGATATATAATCATTTACTTTATTCTTTGATGTGTCATATTTTATACCATTTTCCATGTGATTTTAGAACCAATTATTCGTTATTTTGATATTTTTATATCCAACTTTCGATACTTTGAAGGTGTGTTAAGTGTTTTCAGGTTGGAAATTGATTAGACGAATGAATTGGTTGAGTTTGATGATATATGGAAGAAACGGGAGGAAGATTCGGTTGAAATCGAGCTAAAGACGAAGAAAACGAATCATGGAGTTTGTAACTCCCGTTACTAGAGTAACGGCCGTTATAGAGGGAGTTTCTGGTTTCTCCTGTAACTGGCAGTTACTACATAAACAGCCGTTAGTAATCAATTAGCGGGTAACGGCCGTTAGCCCATTAACGGGCGTTAGTCCTCTAGTTTAAGTGTAACGGCCAGTTACTACACTAACGGCCGTTACACGCTGATTTTGTATATAAGGTCAGTTAGGGTTCTGCATTAGGGGACGAATTTTTGCATAAAAGTTTTTTAGTTTTCTCATAATTGGAAGCTTTTGGAGCAAACAAGTTGTTAGGGTTTCACATCTTTTCAGCTTTGGATTGTAATCATCATTGCTACCGGATTATCTTCAATCATTTGGTATAATATGATTTCTTCTCTATTTGTTTGTTCTTGTGTTTTTAATATGAGTAGCTAAATCCTTAGCACCCGCTTGGGTAGTAAGCATGTCATAGGGTCGAATTAATATTGCTTGTAAGTGTTGGACAAGGTTTATATGTTTAATCAACTTTTATATTAATTGATTGATAATTGTAATTAGAAGTTCGGGAGAAATCTATGTCATTGTCAATTGATTTATGAAATGGTTAATCGGTCTATAATTAACCTAAAATCGTTGGGTTCGAGAGAAATCAACGATAAAGATTTTAAACAATTAAATTCATTTTGAGTGTGTAAACGCTTATGATAGAGGGATCTGATTAGGCGAATAAGCAGTTCGGGAGAAAGCTTTCAAAAGATTAAATCATAAAATCAACTCAGGTATTTAATGCTTAACTGTTTAGAGTAGAAATTAAGTGTGGGAGCAATAATTATGTTTTGAGCAGTTAAAGTTTCAAGTATAATGGGAGTTCATCTTGTCTACCTTTTGAGTCGTTCAACAAATGCAAGTAACATTTAGACCCGATGACTGGCATGTGAGCTGACCTAAGTAGGTTTTCCTTTTAAATCTATGTTAAGATTCAACAACCAAATATTCTCTTGCGATTAATCCTACGGGATTACTGACTTTTCTTACTAACTTTTGCAACGTGACAATTCGGTCACAAAACCCCCCTTTTTAATCTGAATCACTTTACTGTAACATTTGCTTAATAAGTCCTTGTGTTCGATCTCGGTTTACCAAGTCAACTATATTGCATACGAACGGGTTCACTGCCCGCAAGTGTGTAGTAGCCAGTAGCTAGATATTTCGTGTTTATAAATTTAAGACTAGAAAATACACATCATTCTTGAATCCTTAAGGGAATAATTTACCTTATAACCTAGTTTTGATTATTATATCAAGAATTAGGGTTCATGTAACCTTTAAATTTGGGGGGTTTTGAGTTGGATGATAATTTGGTTATTAAATTCCCCTAATTCTAATTATATTTTGATATGTGATTATAGTAATGCATGAATGGGTTGATTTGAGTTGTAAGTGACCATTATGGTGAAAATGATAATTTGGTGATTTTGAACAATGAGATTAAATGGCCACATGATGACGGTAAAATGAGATTTTTAGTAGAATGATAAATAGTTGAAAATAATGATTATGAGAGAAAGAATTTTTTTAACTCAGATTTGGAAATATGTCAACTCAAAGAAAATGAGTTGGATATGGTTAGGAATGCTAGTGAATCGACAGTATGGTCAGGTGAGTTAGCCAAGATTGTGAATAAAGTCTTATATGCATATTGTGTTGATTTGTTAGGTTGAAAGCTTTACAATTGTTGTGGCAATCTTGATTGTTGTTAGTCGCGAAGGATGTGAGTAAATTTGTATACTCTTATATGTGTGTTGGGTCGATTACCATATGATGGTGGATTCCGTGTATGGTAATCGATTTGGCGTTAGGGCCTAATTTTGAGTCCAGGGCCTATGAACCCCATAGCTGTATTGAGACAGGGCCTAAGAATCTCATAGTTGTATTGAGATGAGGCCTAAGAACCTCTTTGATTATTGTTTAGCGTATATGGATCCATCTATGTGTTTGTTAGCGCAAAGGTGAGTATGCAAGTGATGGTATGACGGTACTATTGGCTACATGCGATAGTATTTTGTGTTTTCGCCATCCTTCGTGTATATATATATTTGTATGCAAGTTTATTCACTAAGCATTCGCTTACTTTTTAGTTGTTTACCTTTTTATAGGTGGTTCCGGAAGAAGGAACTAAACCCTTGTTGGATTGAACTGTTGATAAGAAGTTGATCTAGGTGTTTTGGAAGGTAATTGTCCATTAATGAAAGAATGGAATTTTTGGTATAGATACTTAGTCATCCCACCTCATTTATGGTTCTTGATACGTTTGTTTTTTTGGTAAAGTTGTCTTTAGTACATTTAATCGTCTTGGTAAAGCTTTGTTTGGTACATTTCTGCAAATTCAAAGTATGTATGGTCTTATAGTTATAAACATGTTTTTGTTGACTTGAAAATCATTGAAATGGGTAAATAACTCATTTGGTTGTGTATGTGAAAGTTGGTTTAAGTGGATGTTATAACTATGTTGTAATTGTGTTTAATACGTGTTTGCAATCAGAACTCATGTGATTGTAAAGCTTGGATTTGAGTTTGGAAAGTTTTTTGTAAGTAGAAGTTGGATTTCCACTGGTGGACCAATTAATGCTGCCCACCACAATTTGGTGAGGCTCACTAACCGGAAGATTAAGGACAAAGGGGTTTTATTGCTGCCCACCACATACCAGGTAAGGCTCACTAACTATAAATCTGATCAGAAGTGATTTTCAGTGTTGCCCACCACATATGAGGTGAGGCCCACTAGTTATTGAGTCGTGTCGTTTCAGTCCGGCTTAACTGGTTTTATTGGTTTTGACCAAACTATGCACCATCTCTAGAAATTACACTTTTGGCATAATTGCATCATTTAAAAAAAGTATTGGTAAAAAGTGTAAATAACATATGACAACAAACTCATATGTTTATTATAATCTTGTGAAATAAGCTATAACTACAGTCATTTGAATAAAACGTTGTAATTTAACGCCCTTCATAACAATATGATAGAGTATTTCAAACATTTTCTTAACTTTACTTTTGCGGGTCACCTCACCTCATATATATTCTTATTTGACAAGTGAAAGGAAACCAATTTTACATAATGCTACATTGTTAAATCCTATGCAGCAGAAAATTTAAGAAGCAGATTAGGAAAGAGCAGAGTAGGACGTCTAACAAGTGAACAACTACTTGCTTCTCATTTTATTCCATTCTTGCGCCTTATGCTCCTTGTTGTTATTACTCGGTTTATATATGAATATATCCCACTCAATATTAGCAAGGCTCGAATCAGATGAGAAAAAATTTACGTATTTCTGGACTTATACACATGATATGGACATGATCCTTCAACATGTCAATTATCACAGGAATAGTTTTGTGCAACACATGCCTTTCTGAAGAATGTTTTGTGACCTAATATGTGGCGAACTAGAACAACTCGGCTCGTTTGTGTTTAAGATGAGAAACATATGACATATGGTGGGGTATCGACTCGTAATTTTACAACTAAAGAAAAGTATCATTGCGAGCTATGTAGCACCGAAACGGATACAGCAAAGCGGCACGGGAACGATACGGGAACGGGGAATGGCAAAACTAAAAAATTTAAGATACGGGTACGGCAAAGATACGGCAATAAAAAAATTTTAAAAAATAAATATATTGATTTTATATAGAGAGAGACTTGAGACTTCAGAGATTATGTAAAATTATATATGTATAATTTTATAATATATGTTTGATGGTGATAGGTGATCACGGATTAAATTTTTAATAATCAATTTTGAAACAGAAAAAGTCTAATGGTGATCTTAATTGTATAATTTAGTTGGTTTGTGTTTGGGAGTACGCATAGTCGCAAGATAGAAGTCGTTTTTGGAATACAAAAAACTCATTGAAACCCTAATATTAATTAGATACGATATGGAAACTTCACAGAAACGTTTTGGTATATATGGAAACTTCAAGGAAACGTTTCGGACGCGTTTCGTACGAGTTTCCGTTCCCATGGAGTTTCTGAAACGGGTATACCTACCTGTTTGGAGTTTCGGTGCATCATAGATTGCGAGTATAATAACCCATCCCATATCAGAATAAGAAAAGTATAACTACAAAGGTAAAGGACTTTTTTACTTCACCATAGCGATTGATGCGATGGATTCCCCTATTGTCTACATATATTATCTATACTATCTATATAAACAAAACATTTCTCTAAAATTTAACATTCTACCTTTAAAATCTCTAATTTACCCTTTTAATCTATACTACCATCAAAACTTTATCCCTGAAATTTCAAAAATACCCTTATCTATATAAACAAACCATCCCCCTAAAATTTAACACTCTACCTTTAAAATCTCTAATTTACCATTTTAATCTATACTACCATCAAAACTTTATCCTTGAAATTCCAAAAATACCCTTAAAAAAACCTTACGCTTGTCTCTTCCCTTCCCTTCCCTGAAGTTGCTCACATAGTATACCAAAAGAACACACATGCGTTACTGAATTTAATAATCGATCAAAATAATTACACTCACCCTAAAACAACAACGGCGGTTTGCACTTTCAACCGGACTAAGAAACACTTGAGTTGAATCATACATTTATGTAATAACACGGTACCGCTACTTAACCGGTGTTTTATTCTTATGCCCTGCCGCATCACGCAGGTACAAGGCTAGTTCAGATAAATAGGTATGTATACACTATACACCAAAGTAAGCAATTTCCTAATCAAAATATCAATAGTACAAAGTTTATTGAATAAAAGTTTTTTCTTTGGTGTTTTTCCAGTATAATTTGGTAATTTGTACACTTTTACCAGCACCCAGCTGGTAGTTTTAATAAAAAATTTTTGGACGGTCAAAAAATAAAATAAAATTCAATAATACAAATTATATATAAATACTAAAAAGCAACTTTCTTATGTAAGGAGGGAGTACTGTAGCTAAAAGTACTCCCTTTAATGCATAAGGTATAAGTTGCTAATGCACAACCAAAATAATTAAAAGACTTAACGATCGTTAACTGTTGTTGGTCTAACTAACGATAGTTACAAAAGGATATTTAACGGAGTTATCTTTTTTAACTTTTGACACCAAAGTTTTGCTTTACTTTGTTTTCGCCACATAACTTTTGTTTAGTCTCGCTCCAAATTTTTTCTTTTATTTGCTTTTACGACATAACTTTTGTTTATTAAACTTTGTTACCGAAGTTTCATTTTCTTTACTTTTGACTACAACTTTTATTTTCCTAACTTTTGTCACACAAATTTGTGTTTCGACTTAATGTTTTTAAACTTTTGTCACCAGCGTTTTGTTTATTTTCCGAGGCAACGCCCGGGTATAAATTCTTGTATTATCAAAATGTTAAAATTGTATTGTTTCGTGATAGATACGAGCACAATGTCATACCCACAAGAGGCCCAAAGAGTTTAGGATCCATACCGACATGCCCAATTTAAAAAGGTTGTCGATTACAAAGCAGTCGAGATGGACCATCATAGTCAACTTTGGCTCTATCTTTGAGTATTTAGTTCCTTTGTTTAATGTATTAGGGAAAAAGATTCCCGACTTTGACTATAAAATTTTAATCTTTGATTTTAAATCAAATTTTAAGATTAAGAAATAATTTTTTAATTCTAATTTTTGATTTTAAATCTAAGGATCAAAATTGCTTTAAATTAACCCTTCAAGTTAGAAATAACTTAAATCTCCACCCAATGTATAAACGCCATGGCCCCTTTCCACCAGTATAACTTGCCTCTTTGAACTCACCGAAGCATAAATAGGGAACTAATCAAGAGAAATCTAAATCTAGTCAAACACAGTGTAAGCCTATGAGGCTAGAGTGCAACTCGATTACCAAACTCGCAGCTCGATAGTTCATCACCTTGCCCTTTATTTTCAAATTCGAGCTTTAACTAACCTTATCAAGCTCGGATCAACTCGGTTCGAATAACTTATTCCAACGTGACGGTGGAACTGGAAAGCCACAATTCAAAGTAGACATTGATAAACAAGTTTTCAACTTTTAGTTACCGACATATATATGTAGTATTTTATCAATAAAAGCGATATTCAACATGCGCACGTCGGTGGTTATATGGTAAACAGAACATTCCACATTTCAATTCAAAGATAACAGCCTGTTTCCAGCAATCTTTATTATGACTAAAAATTCTAACAAATTGTGCTTCAAATTATCCCCTTTTTGTTCTTTTGTGTAGGCAACCTTCACCACACAATCCAGTTATCTTCACAATTGTTGTAACATAATTTGTACCAAACCAATATACCTAAAAGGCGACAATTCTATTCTAGATATTATAGTATGTAGCTATGTGTTACTACTATCTTTCTGCACCAAACAAAACAAATTAAAACATGACATAAAAAGCTTTCGTCGGTTGAATTTAATTTTATAAAAAAATAATTCATGTAACAAATTAATAACTAAGCAAAATAAATACTCTAAAAAAAGATTCATAGGTTGTAATCTCCGCATGTTTTGGTATTTACATACATTAAGCTTTGACCAAGTTTGTAATCTTCGTGGCTCGGTGTGATCATCGAAAGTGAGTCCTGCGTCTACGTGAAGAACCACTAACTGTCGATGACAATGAGCGACTCCTATGGCTAACTCGGTCATCAGAGCTTGAACTCGAACTTGAAGCCAACGCCCTTCTTTCATTTCTCAAAAACCCGCCTCCAAAACACGAAAACAAATTGCGTATTATCCTGCCCAACCCATTCCGTTCTCGAGCAACATTCCCTCTCGAAGCCCAAGAAATCCTTCTAGGAACCCCATTGTTGTTAAATCCGCCATCCATTTCCGTAAAAACCACTGGTAATTCCCTCTCACCGCCTCGTCTGCCACCCGAAAACCTCCCAACCGCAAACCCTCCACCCGGTAATCTCCATATAGTCAAACCCACGGCTTCCTCTTCGTTCCCGGATTGGCTATTTGTATCATTATGAGCCCGGTTAACATTAGATGAATCCACAGTTTCAGTTGGTAATTCATGGCGGCAAACGGGACACGAATTTCGTAAAGCAAGCCAAGGTAATATACATTCAGAATGATACAAATGTTGACAAGGCATTTCTTTCGCTTCGGATCCTAATTCAAATGGTTCTTTACAAACAGCACAATATGATTCAATCAAAACATGGTTTTCTAAAATCTCAATAGTTGGCATTGCTTCAATGGCTGCTTTTGAAGCAGGTGGATTACTATCAATTCTCCCTAACCCATTCCCTTCAATCTGGGACAGCTGATCCAATAACCTATCGAAACCCGACCCGAGCAAAAACTCCGACATGCTAGCGGGTAATGGTCTTAGACCCGACCCGGCTCCATCATCATAATACAATTCAAACCCACCACCAGTACTAGGTTCCTCGGTAGTAGGTTCTTCCGGAGTGGATGTGGGACCCCGGAGAACGATTACCGGATTAAACGGTGACCGTTCTCCGGTGGTCCTTCTAGCCCGCCGTAGCAGCGGCGGGCTAGGTGCCGGACCCGGGCTTTGTTGCCCGTTTCCGACCATGTACATAGCAGCAGCTGGGAACCGATTTAATCTGGTGGGACTATTAATTTCTTCTATAAATCCACTATTGCAATCAGGGCAAGATAAAGATGAATCTTGGATATTGGTTCGAACCCTAATGAATCGGTTGCATCTGTAGCACCAGTATGATGATGAAGATGAACCAACCGTTGACATCTATATATAATAAATCTTTATATCTATAAATATGACAAAATTACACAAACCCCAGATCTATTTACCTGATTTTTCTTCAATAAAACCTCAAAGGTTGAATCTTTTTCTTCGAATGATAATTCTTTATAGCAAAAACACAAACCCCGGATCGATTATCCTGATTAAACTTCAAAAATCTTATAAGGTCGGGACTTTTTCTAATCTTTGTAACAAAAAAACAAACCCCAGATCAATAGAACTGCTTTTTATTCAATAAATATCCTCAAAGAGCGAATCTTTTATTGTAATAAGCAAAAACACAAACCCCAAATTTCGATTTGAGTATTCTATTCAATAAAAAGGCTCATAAACCGAATCTTTTTCTTGAAATGATGAATCTTGGTGGGGAAAAAATGAAGGCTAAATACAGTGAACAGAAGATGAAAATTGTATAAATTGAGAAAAAGAATCTTCAATCAAGAAATTAATGATATAAACCATGGATATGATATCTTGAAATTGAAATATAAAAAGATAAGAGCATAACCGGTGAAATAAAAAGGGAATCTATCCGGTGTGAAGGGAGGGAGAGAAAGAGAAAGTGGATGTGATAGAAGGAAAGAAAGAAAGAAATGAAATGATATGAAGGGGAAAAGTGAACGCGTGAGAGAGATTGGCGTGACATTAACGCTTGCGATGACCGGACACGTTGGATGACTTTAAGTGGAAAGAGTCAAAGTTATCATTTCAAAATCTTATTTACATTTTCACCACCTACAGTTTGAGACATTTTTATGTGTTTTACCTTGTATTCATTGTATTGTCATATGTGTTAACACCTTACCAATTTTGTTATCAGACCATTTGTAACCATTCACTTTTTCATCTACATTTTTTTGTCACATCAGTATCATCTTCTCATCACTTTCATCTTTTCTTTTTTTCTTAAGAATTCACCTACCATTTAGTCTCCACCATTATTTAATTTAAAACACAACACATTTTGATTAAAGATAGCAAATTTAAAGTAAAATACAATCAATATACAATCTATTACGTTAATTAAAAACAAACTTATAAAAATTAATTTTTGACTACTTCAATAGAATAAAGTTTATAAATAATACGATAATATTTCAGGGGCTAAAAAAAATAGCTATAAAATGATATAAAGACAAAACAAGTTTTCTTTCTTCGAAGCAACTGAAAAAAAACGCATATACGCAAAGCCGCAATTTTTGACTAAATGAAACAAGTGTTTTTATTCCAATACATATAATACAAAAAGGGAAAGAAAAAGACAAATCCTTTCACTCGGCTAAAGAGTTCACCGACTGGCCCATCACCGAGTCTTCACCTCCATCCCCGTAACCGTTCACCGAATGAGCCATGTTTTCACTTATTGTTACGAATGGTATCATAAGCAAGGTGTACTAAGACCCTTAAAATTGAATTGATAAAGCATTGCGCTTCCGACTATGATCAAACCTCCCTATTATGGATATTGGTTGCAGTGCAAAACTTCAATTAATGAGACATAGGTGTGTCAGAATTAATCATCGCCACATAACTTCACCTGAATAACTTCGGGTTATATGGGTTATTTAATTTGGATTTGAGTAAGTTATACTCATTAATCAAATCTCTTGTATAGTTTGGTATATGGATTGAATACATAATGATTTGGATTACCCTAATAAGGATTGAATAGCTTATTAGATAAATTTGCTGATTTGATTTCACATTATTAGAAACCACAATTATAATTCTTGTTATAACCAACTGGGTATTAAGTGGTTGAAGTTTGTCTCTGAAAACATAAGTCAATGGTTTGATTTTCATGCTTGAAAAGCTAGAGGTTTTTCTTTACATTTAATAAAACATAAAAGCGGGTTATCTACCATATCTGCACTTCAATCTTTCTCATATACCATAAAAAACGTATTGAGATCAATAACCCATAAAAAATGACATTAGGTTGTTATTTACTTACTATAGGTCTATAGTAGTTATAGTTTTTGTTAAATGAGACAATGTGCAACACTAATTATAATTTCATACTCACGCTTTTTGTACATTATTTATTGCTCAGGGACCATTATTGTAACTCAATCTTTATTTTTGTACTCGTCCTCTTTTGATATACTTTTTGAACGGTCAATAAATTGCTTTTCATGTCCATTTTTTCGTTTCGTGTTATCCAACCTTTTGTGAGTGCATCATACAATAAATTTTTCTATGGCGTGGGACTAAATCTTACTTAACCCCAACTAAACCAAACCAAACTTACAAAAGATAATTTCACTGATCGAGACTTGGATAATAGGTTAGGGGTCTCAGGTCTGGTTCGTGTTTGAAACCATCGATCAAGACCGCAACGTACAGTATACCGGGCATGTTTGAAAATGTAATGTCTCGTCATGGTTTAGGTTTTATTATTTATATTTATATGCATGATGGGAGATTTCAATTCTATTTGAAATAAGAGAATTTGTAATAGGTGGACGACGTTGATAGGGTGCGGGCTCACGACATTGGTTTTCTGGCGTCGTCCCCTAGCAACCCGATATTGTCCGAGGTGGTTAAAGCAAAGGTTTTTGAACAGATAACATCTCACCAATGGTGAAACCCTATACGTAGTCACCATGAGCCATTAAAGTTGATTTAAAGAAAAAAAAACCCATAATGCGGCATATTTTTTCTTTGATTTCGTCCCCTCGTAAGATCAATAGAGAGTTGAATTTGTGTGACTCCATGTAGTTAATCTAACCTTCACTGACCTTCACTGTTAACGTACGTTATTGATTTTGGGAGAGGAAGCGAATATTTATTGGATATTATAGGTTATTTTGAGATATTGAGGTCCAGTTTTTTATGTAATTATGTGTAATGTGATTTTGGGTAGTTTCTCATTTTAGTGTGTTGATATGATTGTTAATGGAATCGCCAAGGTATAAGATAGTACTTTTACATTAAAATTTTTATAAATTAGATTTAACTTATTTTCCAATTTTAACCTTTTGAAACTTCAAACTTTATAAATTACATAAATAGATAGGATATTAAATAAATATAAAATATATTGGGTATGTTTGGCAAAATTAGCTGTTAGCTGGTAACTAGTAACTGTAGCTGAAGCTTTTTTATAAAAATATACAAAATGACATAAATAGACATTCATATAAAAATTTATTAATCATTAGATATAATTTATATATATATATCTAATAATAATATTCTGTGTTACTTTACCCTCTAATAATAGTATACATATTTTACTTTACCCTATAACTATAGTAATAGTGCTAGAAGTCGGATAAGTTGAAATTGTGCACACCCTGCTTCAACCATGTGACACATGTGTGATTTAAGGAGTTAATGAATGTACGTAATTAATTAGTAGATAAAGGATGTATGGCATAAATGTTTTAAGAGATTAAGAGATTCCAAAAATAGAATTCCTGGTTTGTATTATACGGGAGTATAGATATAATATATTAATTAATAGATAAGGTATACCACTTTGTTATAAACATGAACCCTAAACCCTAAAAATACATTACTCTAATGGGTTAAGTATCTGGAAGTGTAAGTAACTTTTACATTTTTTTATTGTGTGAATGTAACTTTCATTTGGTTCATTGTATGCAAATAACACGCTAAATTTGAACGATTAATGTAAAACTTTAAAGTTGACCAATCATAAACTTCTACGTGGCAGCTCATATGGTGTGCCACGTATACACTTTTACATTAATCATTTAATTTGCGAGTTGATTACATACAATGAACCAAATGAAAGTTACATTCACATAATAGAAAAAATGTAAAAGTTACTTACATCACAGATACTAAACTCTTACTCTAATTGATAAACTTTAGAAACGGAAATATATGGTTAAAACTTATTTTATTATTCTTCTTATTTACAACTCAAAAATATAAATAACTAAATTATATTCATCTCTTGGATGGAATGATAGTTACCAATGTATTAACCTAAGAAAAAGAACGAAATGCATTTTTGGTTTCTGTGATATCACACCATTTGCACTCCCGGTCTAAACATTTGCAAAGTGACGATTTCGGTGCCACAAGTGAAATTTTTTGACAAATTTGGTCCAAACTTAACTTTCCGCTTATTTTGCTCCGTTAACCAGCCATGTGCTATACACGTGAGGGGTAATAATGTCTTTTCGCACAAATGGACCATTCTTGCAAACTAAAAAAGGATTAAAAAAACGAAACCCAATCAATGAGTAACAACCATCTTCATCGTCAACAACATTTCAAAATTTAATCTAAAACAATATATATACAAATAATCACTATGTAAAACCTTCAACGGAGACTTCAGCTAGCTTTGACAAATCCCAACCATTAGAAAAAAAGAAAATCACTAGTGGACCCACCAAAGAAGCATCATCACCTCCAATTTCCATTGATTGTAGACAATCAAGTAAAACAAAACTCGGATTTGTTGATACAAGCTTCTTTAGATGCCTGATATATTCCACCATCGTCGTCGTCGCCTTTCAGATCCGTCGTTGCTACTGCTGCTGTCGTTGTAGCCCTTCACATCCGCCGCTGTCAGTGGCGGAGCCAGAATTAATACTTTGGATGGGCCAAAATAAATTTTCAAAGCAATTTTTTGAAAATTTAGTATGCGTACGATGTTTATTAAATCATCAAAATCATTTAGGTGCTTATCATTATTTAACATTATTTTAATACGCGTTTGAATATCATATTGAACAGGCACAATTCTAGTCAGAGCATAAACAATATCAAAGGTAAACAAAAACAGTATAATAAATTGTGATAACATAAACTATTTATGAAAGATAGATTATAAATATAACATATATGGTGCTAACTATTCGATTTCTTAGGAAAACTGTATGTCTTTGACATTTCAAACGTTGCGATCTCTAATTAAAAAAGATAGAGATTATTAAAAGTACCCTAATAATAGTATGCTAAATGGGACGAGACTTTTAATTTTAAATCTTACTGTAAAACAGGATAGGCCAAATCTTCTGATTTACTAGAATTTCACTAAACTTCTAGGTAATAAATTATTGATATCAAGCACCAGGATGGGCTTTGGCCCTCTCTAACCATCAAGTGGCTTCGCCACTGGCCGCTGTTTCCTTCGCCGTTCAGATCCACAACCACAACACCATTCACCGTCGCCGACCTTCAGATCTGCCACCGTAGGGGAGTAACAAAAAAAAGATTGGGACCAAACCCTTTGTGTTTTTTCTTTCTTTTGTATACTAGAGTAACGTGAAAAAAGAGTGGGGGTGATGATGATTGACTGAGGAATGGAAAGCAAATAATGGGCTGGTGGGTATTATATATACATACACATATATAGATTTAGTAGTAGTCATGTTGATAAGGAAGTATGGAAAGTTAGTGTGAGCATATATATAAAACAGCGTCGAGGATTTATGTCTAGAAAAACATTGTATAAAACAATAAATATACCCAGTTAATGTATATACACATATATATAATAGTTGTATATGAGTACTATAAGAAAAAGATATATAAAGATGGAAATCAAAATTAATTATGTTTATGATATGTGTTGAAAAAAGTTTTTAGTTGCAAGAATGGTTTTTTTGCCTGAAAAGACTATATTATCTATCACATGTCTAGCATATGGACTGCTTAACGGAGTAAAATAAACGGAAAGTTAAGTTTGGACCAAGTTTGCCAAAAAGTTCCACTTATGGCACTGAAATCGCCACTTTGCACATGTTTGGACCGGTATTGTAAATGGTGTGATATCACATAGACAAAAATGCATTTAGTTCTAAGAAAAACTATATAGAGATTGTGTTGACTTCTTACCTCTTGGTAGCTAATAGATGTTGGACTTTTTTTACTTCGTGGGTAGACCGGAATGACAACCAGATCGATGCATTTGTGGTTGAGATTTTTGACTTTTATATTTCTCTCGTTTTACCTTTTAACTCGAAAATGACTATTTTTGACATGTATCTAATTCTTATTCAGGTCAAAGTTTCAAACAATATAAAAGCTGTAATATGCATGGAGATCAATTTGTCAAACAACATAAATTCCTTCATGAAAGTCAAAACTTGCTTTACTCGACCACGGTATAACCTACTCAGCTCCTCCTGTGATAGGAAGGCAACTTTATTTTAATTAAACTAGGTGAAACCCGCGCGTTGCACCGGGCTATCTAGTTGTCTACCTGATTCATAGTAATTGGAATGGAACAAAAACAAACATATTTATTCCACCCACATAAAACGATTGTCAAAAACATTAACATCAACAAAATATCGGATGTCAAAACATGACATCAAAATCGAGGTCGAAAAAAATCCAAATCTAAATGGAAAACAAAAGCATGATTCAATTAACCAACTACTCCAACACAAGTTACTACTCCTCGTCCCTTCATACTACTCGTCATCTATATCGATACGAAGTAATCGCCTTTACAACTTGTTCAGCAAACACTTATAGATTCAGGATCATCTTCAATTTCACTTGGGGGCGATTACTATGAAGACTTTCCACAGTGCTTAAAGTATCACCCACAATGGATATAAAATCCTAACAAATAATGTTATAATAGAGTTATTATATGATTTAATAGTAAAAAGAATTTAACATTAAAACGGAAGTCACACACGTAACATATGGAGTTCCCTTCGGGGGCTAGCAAAGATTTGGTTTTTGTTTTTCCTTTGCTACCTTTGCAGATGAAATCGTCGTAACCGGCTGTGTTTGGTCATACTAAGTTGATCCTTCACGATAAATACACACAACATGAATAAATATTTCAGATTTCTTACACATAGTTCATATAAATGATTTATATATTGATACAATAAAGTAATACAGAATTACATAGACTACCATATGGGAATGGTGACACTACAACCCTTTCTGATCAACTTCGGAAAAATTATGAGACAAATGTGTAAGCCCTGTAACACAATAGGAAACAACTGTGAGTTATAATTATATCCAAATAGCATTATTGAAATGAATACCATTATATTATCCGAACAACATACCGGAGTGAGAATTTGTGGCATTATACCAGTTACGTTTTCGTTTGTCTAATCTTGAGTCTGGAGCAATCGTAGGGTACAATTTAGCATAAATATTAATGGGTTTCGTACCACTAGTTTTAGAAGTCATATTCTCATTTGAAGATTTATCCCTTAAAGATGCACGATACTTATCCTTGATTGTAACGTATGGTCTGTAGGTACCGGAGTTTGAGTATTGTGTGTGCGCAATACTGTTACATTTGCTTCATATGACATATTTGTGACATCTGTAAGAGGTTTTAGGTGACTGTCACTTCGGGAACCTATACAGGAACGACATAACAGGATAATACTATATTTTAAGCATGACTAATATTCGATTGATCATATAACGAAAGGTAACGTAATAAAAAAAAATATCAGTAAGTATAATAGTCGGTTACTAAAGGAGTAAACATACCGATGTGAGGATTTCTAAACGCAACCTGTGATATCAATAGCTATGCCTTTGCGGCTTTGCCTTTGTCGAATGTAGATGATGGAGTCATTAAAGGGTAGGATTTTTCATAACTATTACCGATGGCTTAATCTGTGATATCCAGAATTGATGTACGCCAATCTTCTTGTCTGAAATGTATGGTCTCCATAATTCGGAGTTTGAGATTGTTTATGGACGACACATATAGATTTGTTTGAGAAAATGAATTCGTGACATCTCTTAAGTGACTGGAGGTGACTGACAGAACGGGAACCTATAGATGTATGGATTAAACAAAATATGAATAACTTTATATAGAGATTTAAGGTTCCATCGGGTTATACTCTTAAAAAAAATTACAATGGAGAACACCATCAAAGTATAGCATGGATGAAAATCAAGCCAATCACGATGACCAAGGTTTTATACTCGTTAGGCATTTGGTATCCTCATAGGAGGTTTCCATTCTAAAACCAAAGTAGTTAAAACATCCGTAAGTAAACATCTGCATATGAGCTTGAGGTATAGACCTGAACTAATTTTTTTATTGATACACGTATAACTACAGGATAACATTTAGAATATATAAATACATGGAGAGTAAACCTTGACAGAGCTGCGTCCAACTCCAATGTAGTTAGAATTCTGGGGAAGTGTATATGTGTCGGCTACAGGATAGACCATAACTCAGCAATAGAATACTAAAAAATAAATAATGGAACACTATTTATAACAATATCATGTTGGCAGAATGCTTATATTGTGTCGACATTAAAGGCCTTATTGAAAGCCACAATAGTCTAAGTATCATCGGTGAATGCGACGACAGTATAGTAATGAAAATTTCCGTCCCTATTATAAGTTTCAATCAGGAACTTGAACAGGAAAGATCTACCCACAATTTCGTTGAGCTCATCAGGGATTATACCAGGATCTTCTATTTATCCTTTCCTAAGATCATGTGCACTCATTCAAATTAGTGTTATGACATGGTTGTCAAATAATATGAACGGTGTCAACCCACTATCATTCACGACACGGATATAGACTTTGAACCTAATACAACATAATTGCAAAACAAATGTAACTATAGTTTGAATATACATGAATCTTTAACATATAGAAAAGGGATAAGTATCCTATAATGTAACAAGCTTTGAACGAATGTCTATGATGAGAAATAACTAAAGTTGTGTTCATTGTATGTAATAACTTTCAAGTCTTGTCTATTGTATGTATCCGACTTATCAACAACTTACAAGTGACAGCTTAGATGGTTGCAACATATACCTGAATACATACAATAGACAGGATTGAAAGTTATTATATACAATGAACACAAATTTAGTTTTTTTACACTATAGACAGGATTGAAAGTTACATTCTAAAATACTTATCTCTATAGAAAAATGTATCATCCAATCTATGTTTTTTGTTAAAAATTGTTTTGCTGTGACATATTGTATATATTAATTGCATGTCGACTAATTCGTTCAACATCTACATCGTTTGTGTAGAATAAGAATTATCATGAACGTGCCATAGGGGGAATTTTCTTGATCCGCATGATTCCCCAATCCCATTACTTGCTGTTTCAGATAATTTTCAAGAAGACTTCAAAACCAAATAGAAAATCTTAAATGTACACAGAGATTCAATTAAAATGCGAAAAAAATGTATTTTCGTATTCAAAAAAACCTACAATTCATATTGGGAAAATATTATCCTCAAAAAGAAAAAACATCTACATTTTGACGTTTTGTTCTCATATAAAGTCACGAATAACGCTAATCAAATAAACTATATGATACTGAAATCCCAATTCGATATCTCAAACGAATTTATATTTGCAAAACGAATTTTGTATTGTTCTTACAATCACAAATCGAAATCACAAACAAACTTATATTTAGAAAACCCATACTAATATCCTATATATAAAACAATATACATGATTTATATTTACAAACATACAAATTAAGATTATTTGAACTAATATACAGTTACATTAAACCAAACAAACATGAGATCGAAAAAACTAACCTCGATGAAAGGATCAGATCTCTTGAAATTGATAGTGGATATAATAAAAGTTTGAATGAAAGCCACGATCTGATGAATATATATCGATTTCATCCATTTAATTTAAAACCCTAAATCCAAATTTAGGGATTTCAATATGTAGGAAGCCGGAAAGAATTCTGGGTTACTAATCCCTCTCTCTATACTGATTGGGAACAAATTTGGGGTTATTGTTTCCTAAATTTGGGGTTCACGAGATTCAGGAGGTCACGGGTTGACCCCGCCTCCCATATATTTTTTAATTAAAACCGAATTTATAGCTTATATTTGCTTAAGTGGACACTTCACATTGGCAAATATACTGCTTACGTGGCAGCTGACTTGTCAATCAAATCGTTCTGGTGACGCCACGTAGAAAAATATTAACGTGGCAGGCTCAGAGAGTATCACATGAGCACTTTCTGATAACCTTATATATATAGATATAGATATAGATATAGATATAGATATAGATATAGATAATACTGGTTTAAATAAATTATAATTGTTCAGTGGGTTCGTAGATATTTAACTATAGAATATCCCTAAGGATCAAAACCTTGATGTTGATATATAAACTTGTTTATGATAGTATGATATTAGTCAAAGCTAGCTTAGAATTAATAAACTTAAAGTTACATAAAAATCGTAACTTTATACGAATATACGATTGATAGAATCATGCTAGGATATGATTTAAGGAAAAGGTCTATGGTGGGTAAAATTAATGAAAAACACAAATCTACATTCTTTTCGATTTTGATATATAATAATACGTACTCGTAAGTCGTAATATAACTATACTTAATTATCCAAATTTCACAAACTTAAAAAGTCACATACAATTTTGCATTGTTACTAGCACACTTAGCAGGCACAACTGTTTTTAACTTCGAATTATTTAATCACACTGGCTTTTCAGTTTATCTATAAACCATGCCCAGTTGTGAATCTGCTCCTCACAACTTGTTACGGTTCAATTGTCTCCCGGTTCAAAGATTTTATTTGCACGACAAGCATGGTCATGAGGTCATCAACCGAAGTTAGACTCTAGGCTATGGTGGATGGATAGCGGGCCTTGACCCATACTTGGGGGCTAACAATATGCATCTGGATACGGAAAGCAAAGAAACCCAATATGGACCAATAAGGCTGATTATTCTTATTCTTCATAAGTTCACACTTCAAACATTAGATTTGTATATTTGTATAGATCGTAGTTTAAAATTTTAAATATATTTTTCAATGTTAACATAGTCTATATCTTTACTTCTTTACTATTTTATAAAACATTTTGGGTTTTTTTTTATATTTATGGTAGTCTTAAAATTAAGACTTTAAAATGTTTTTAATAATAAATTTAAAACAATTATTTTTTAACTCTTAAAATAATTACATTATCCCCTTTATATCAATACCCTACACCTCTCGCCGCCGTCAGCACCAGTAGCCACCATCATACCGCCACCGTGACCATCCACCGCCGCATCGCGCGGGCATCGGTCTAGGTTAACTCTTATGGAAGTGAGCTTTCTCTGGCACAATATGTACATAATACTTAATCAAATTATGCTGTTTAATCATGGGGGATTTTATTCAAAGATTCTAAATTTTTTTGACAGAACCTTAACATTTACCATGCTGACATGCAAGAAAAATTTCAATCTCAGTTTTATCAAAAGAACTTTATAATTTTTAGACTAAGTAACCCTTTATAATTATTTAGTCATTAGTAAACTTTAGTGTTATGACTTACAAGATTTCTACAAGATGAACGGTTTTCATTGCATAGTGAAAATAGACATCAATTTCTTGCACCACCATTACAATTAATTGAGGCGAAGTGTTAACATAATGTTAGCTTGATTTATCTAATTATAGTTGAGCAGAAATGTGACCATACTTGTTTTATTTATTCTTTTGCCTATCTGGTTACTATCTTGTTATTTATACTCAATTTTTTTGCCAATCACAACACAATACACATGATGCATAAAGATTTCTCGAAATAAACATATGGAAATTTGAATTTTAATGTCATACTCCGTATGTAATAGAGAGAGATTATAGAATAAGACGTATAGAAAACAGAACTATATATGATGTACAAGTAATATCTCGTTAACCAAAAATAAAAGGTTTAATAGTCCCCAGAACATTTTTCACAGTCCAACCCATTTTACCATGATCCATTTTCACCGTTCCATCATTTCCAGCAAGAACTCTATACTTATCTTACCTTGTAAAATTTGTACACTCAAAAGTCAAACCCTAAAGTCGCAGCCAATATTCTTTGTACATAATTCGCGACTTCGTGAGGACTTTTTCCGGACGTACATGTTTCCTCCAGTGGCAATTGGTTTAAAAACGTGACCTCATAAATAGGTCTTGGGTTCATAAAGAAAAAAACCGGGTCAAGCCCTTTCCAACCCCTGGCAGTTGTTGCATGAAACAACCCGACTCGATTGCAACAGGCACTATTCTATCAGTTAGTTCCGCAAAAAGAGCACTGAAACGCAACAAAAATGGTTCTCTACAAGTTGTCCCTTCCGGGCATACTACCAAATCACCTTCCGATAACTCATTTTTTATTCTTTTGGCATCCACATCCCGGATTCTGGTTAAACGGACGGTTGGGATAGGAGACAGGATTTCGGATAACCTTGAAATGGAGTAAGTGACGGCTGGGATTCGACGTTGGAGAACTGATGATAAAACGACAGGGTCCATTAGTGTACGGTGTGTGCATACGAAGAGCACCCCACCATTGGATTCAGGGGAAGGTGGGGGTGGCGGCGTACCATGGACTACAACTCTTCCACCGAATATGCTGGCTAAGTAAGGAGTCAGCCACATTGGGGAGATAAGGCCTATGATCATACGGCAAACTGCGAGTATGATACCAAATGGGATCCAGAGGAGGATCATCAGGGCTGCGGCTGGAGTTGGCCTCTTTACTAGACGGCCGTCATGGAAGATCACTGGCTCCGGTGATCTTGTGCCTTGATCATCATGGGTTGTATGGTTTCCGTGTTTTGTCACATAAGATGCATTTACTTGTTCCTGCATGTTTTGATACAGCATTAGTCTGAAACATCTTTATCATGATTAGATAATTAGATATCTGCAAATTATGGATTTACATATATTTTTAACTAATCAATTTTTTGTTCTTTGTTGTTGTTGTTGTTGTACAAAAATTAATCTTCTTTGAAAACACATTTACAGCACTTGATTTATTTCATTAATTACCTTGCACAAAGATAAGAATGAAGAACTGGAATGGTCGCTTTTTAGCCATAAACTAGGTTGTTGATCTCCAAACATGGCTGCAACACGTTCACGGACAGAGTCACCCATATCACTAGCCTCAGTTAAGCCCGTGGCAAACCCAAACCGATTAACATAGCCGGCCTTGGCTATGGGCAGTGTGGGCTTAAGCCCAGAACAACATATAGATTGGGGATTTGGGGGCAACAAGGTTTCAACCCAACTTATTATATACTTTGTACTAGGCTCATTATTAGTCTATTTGCTTATTATCTCTACTCCCTAATAAAGCAATTTCCCCCTATTAAATATTTCTGTCTTTAAATACCTTATTTGTTCTTGGACTTTTTTATTTTTTTTTCTTTACGTAACTACCCAAAATCTTTATTAAAGCAGACAGCCTTCCCCACTATTGTCGCCGCATTGCGCAGGTACCATACTCGTTAACCCATCAAATGAGAAATATCAGGGTTTTAACTTATATTAAACAAATGTAGCACTGAGATTTCAAACTTCATTTAATTACTCGATTGTTTCTTCTCCTTCTTTCCATAGTTTGATCAGAATTCAAAAACTTCACCATTAATAATAAAAGTCCTCATTCTTTGTTTGTAACTTGGTTAGCCATATAATTTATATTATATATATATATATATATATATATATATATATTCTTTTCATAATGAAATCAATGTTATTTATATAATATCATGAGTCAAAAGTGATTCATTAGGTTAGCAATTTTTAAGTATTGAAAGTAGGTTTTAAAATAATGTATATTATGACAAAATAACTGAAGATTTTACATCAAAAAAGCATGTAAACATCACTTTAGGTGATTTGTATGTTGTAATTTCAATCCAAAGTTTAATCTCTTGAGTTGTAATTTACAACTTTTTATTTTTTTATAAATAAAATCGAACATGAGTCGCCTAGCTAGCTTGGTTAGTTTCCAAACCCATAAAAAAATTTGTGTTGTATTAGGACATGAGCATATCTTCTACCCTTGAGCCCTGAGCATCCGAATCCTCATGACCGGCCCTGCCGATTAACCACCAGTTCACTTCCAATAACATCATCAGCTCGTAGATGCTCCTTGACAAAACGCTCCACCATAATCCTCGGCATCTTTGTCACCACAACCCGCCGCCTTTTCTCACCCGAATTAATAAACATCCTCCAAGCATCTAAATCAAGATCATCAAAACAAAACTTGGGCAAAACCGCTCTGGCCACAACGTCAATCTCGGATATGGGAACTCCGGCTGTGGCAACAAAAATGGCTAGCTTCACGCTTGCATCACACTTCTCGCACACATCTAGTAGTCTAATTACGGGCCAAAGTAGTAGCAAGAATGCGAAACGAATTAAACCAGATGCTTCAAAAGCTACTAGCATGAAATAACAGAAAGGGTCTTTGCTCTTTAAAAGGGTTCCTTCTAGATTGGATGCCACGGATTCCATTCAAATCTCTCATAATTTGATAGATTAACGGATAGCTAATAATGCAGTTTATCAGTTTATATCCACCATTAATATAGACAAACGGGCCGGGTCGTTTTCATCTTGAACTTTCCTAACTTTTTTTTATCTACATTTGCGTGTTCTTTCCATTTATTATAAGATACTACTCTAATTAATTAATATTCGTGTCATGTTGTCATTCACACTTACTACTACAAAGAAACTTACTACTCCTATAAACTATGATTTACGCTTGTTTTTTTTATGTATTACAGAATTATATATCACATGAACGGGAAAGATGCGGTTGATTTAGAAAAATAAAAAAATAAATCTGTTTTGGTTAATTTAGTTAAAACAAATTTGTTATATCAAAATAAATTACGAATTGAATAGCTAGTGAACTGCTATAGTGGTTCAAGTAGAATTCCAGTCACTTTATTTGATACTATCATCATTTTTTTTGAACGGCAACATAATATCATCATTAATTTGATGTATCAAACCTTCTTACTCTGATGCATATATATTATTATGAAGGAATGAATAAAGTTGATGTTATGTGGGTTACTAACCCCAACCACTTTAATTTGAATATTAAGTTATGAGAAATTGAACTTGACGTATGAGCTTTGTTTCCTTGTTCATCAAGTTTATCATCTTGGATATATATATTACTCTTCACGTTTCTCCATGTCAATCTGTTACTTTCTTACAAGTTTAAACAAACAGATATATGTAATCTACTATGGTCAAACAAACAACTTTTAAGTTTGACCGTTTACGTTGACTGCAATATTCGGGTAAAATAAGTAAAGCCGGGTTACAAAATAGCCCGGTTTATCCACTTCTCCATCAGTTCATCTTCAAACTATATATCAACTCCCCATGACTCGGTTTCCCGAATTTTCTTACCAAAAAATCTAATAAAAATTCAAGTAAGTTTCCATCCAATCATCCTTTATATTTATATTTAATTTTTAATTAATCCACATTCCATATACAGTATTAGTTCTGTGTATACTCTCTCTATATATATCATCTATAGTATTTTTATATATTTTTTTTATTATATACATCATCTATAGTTGTTTCAAGTACAGAATATAGGATTTGGATTAATGCTGTAAAGTATGTGTTAGTTTGGAAGCTAAAATGTATAAAAGTGATGATAAGGAACAACTTAAGTGTGTATATATATATATATTGTGTCAAAATGTTTAAGGGTGGTGGGATTCATAGGATTAAAGAACATTTAGCGGGACAAAAAGGTTATGCCACGAGTTATTTACGAGTATAACTAGATGTTCTGTTGAGGCACCTGATTCGTTTGGTACCGAACTTATGATGGTTTCTGTAAGTGAACCGATTGACCCGAGTTCTAGTTTGTTAGTGAATCATGAAGAAGAGGGTAGTAGACAAGGTGGGAGATTGAAAGGATGTAAAGTTAGAAAAGGGTTGAATGCGTCAGCTGTTAGTGATATCGTGTATGATGATTCAAAACGTGCTAACCATCAAGTTAGTATAGCTATTGGACGGTTTTTGTTTGATGCTGGTGTACCCTTAGATGCTGTGAACTCTGTCTATTTTCAGCCATGCTTGATGCTCTTGCTTCACAAGGGTTGGGAGTTGTGGGTCTGTCTTATCATGATCTTCGAAGCTGGATTTTAAAGAGTACGGTTCAAGAAGTGAGAAGTCAGAAGTGATGTTGAAGTTGGGGAAAGAGTGGTTGTTCTGTTTTGGTTGATAGTCGGTGTCAGATAATGGTAAAATGTTTCTGAAACTTACAGTGTATTGTCATGAAGGGCTAATGTTTCTGAGGCGACATTGTGGATTCTACGGAAGCTTTGTTTTTTTTTTGCTTAAGGAATTTGTTGAAGAAGTTGGGGTCCGAAATGTGCTGCAAATCGTTAATAATAATGAACCACGTTATGTTGAATTAGGGAAACAGATTGCCGATAGTTTCCCTACTGTATTTTGGACTCCATGTGCAACTCATTGTGTGGATTTAATATTGGAAGAGATTTCAGAGAACTTGAATTGGTATGTACGATCGTTGAACAAGCTAAATCAATATCAAGATTCATTTACAATCATAGTCTTGTTTTGAACATGATGATAAGGTATACTTTTGGTGTTAACATCGTTGAAATGTATGGTAAGTGTCAAGCACAACCTCCAATCCATGGTAACCTCAGAGGAGTGGATGGAGTGTTCATACTTCAAGAGAGAAGAGGGTTACGCTACATTGGATTACATTAGCAATCCATCTTTTTGGTCCATGTGTACAGTTATCACCCTTTTAATGGATCCTTTATTGAGACTCTTGAGAATCGCCAGTGGCAAAAAGAAACCAGGAATGGGGTATGTTTATGCAGGGGTATACCGGGTAAAGGAAGTAATCGAGAAACTTATCGCAAAGAAAGACTATGTGGTTTATTAGCCCAGTGGCCACCATCCGCCACTTTTCAGAAGGGATCCTCGGTTCGAGTCTTGCCAAAGGCAAACTTGAGATAATCAGGGGATTATTAAGTGGTTGAGATTTGCCTGGACACTAGCTTGGCTGGTGGATTAGTGGGTACCAAATGGTACATGGGATCAGGGGGTTCCCATCCAATTACCCTTTTTAGATGGCAACAACTTTCTCGCCTCTTCACACTGCAGTATTGTATCAATCTGATGTTTTTCTACATTACTGATGGGGATATAAATCTTCAGATCAGATCATCAGTTTATAATTGTGTTGAAAGGTTAGTTCCTGACACTACAATCCAAGATAAAATTGTCAAAGAGACAACATATCATCGTCATTCCGCTGGCGATTTTTGAAGGAAAATCGTCATAAGAAGCAGGGATACCTATATCTAGGTCAGCCATTGCTCTCTATGCCTGACTTTTATTTTATTCTTTATATTAGTATGGTGCTCTAAGCTATTTTTAGACTAATTATTTTCTGTCTATAGATCGGCATAGCTGAGTGTTGGTCAACATATGGAGGGGCTTGTCCAAATTTGGCTCGTTTAGCCATTCGTATACTTAGTCAAACTTGCAGTTTGGCTGGGTGTAAACCAAACAAGATCTCTTTAGTCTTTTCTGCAGATTCTTAAAACAGAGAATTCGTTAGAACACCAAAGGCCCAGTGACATCGTATTTGTTCAATATAACATGAGATAAAAGCAAATGTAAGTCCCAAAATTTTCTTGTTTATATTCATGCAAAAATCATCCCTTATATTTTTTTTCCCAAAGGGGACAACATCTGAAATGCAAGTGATCTTCTAGGTTTCTCAATAAAGAGAAGGAGAATCCTGATCCCATTTTATATGACAACATCCATTATGTTTAGGCTTAGGTAACAGCGAGAGAGATTCACACAGATGACATTAGTAGGTCTGATTGGATGACAGTTGATCCACCGTTGGGTAATCTCATGCTTTTAGGATCCCAATTTGATGATATTGAAGCCTTAGGTGAAGGTACTTACAACTTTTGTTTTATCAAGAGACAGTAAAAGCTTAAAAGTAGTCACTGCAGAAAACATTAAAACTTGTGCGTAGACTGTAGATAGTTTACGGACTCTTGACTCTTGAGTAAAAAAATGTCTTTTGCGAGCCATAATTAACAATCTTCTCTTTGCAGGGTTTGACGATCATGAAACTTTTGATGCATTGAAAGATGTAAACGGTGATAACAATGTACGATAAGTAGGTAAGTTTTGTTAGCTTTCTTTTCTTCTTCTTAGTTTTGGACATCATATTCTTTCTAAATTTGAAGAAATTGGTGATCTATATAACTATATTCTGTAATGTAAATGCTGCTTTGATTCCATTATTGTCATAATTTATGTATTAATCAAAAGTAATATTCTTATTCCAGATGTTTCTAGAATCCGTAGCTAGAAGACATAGGTATTCCTAAAAAATTTCCTTTTGAAAAGCGAATTCACACACGTGTCATATTATGACTTGTAATCTATACATTTTTGTCCCAACGGGGTCTTGAAGTTGAATGGTTACACAATCTTCTGGTTAGAAGAGATAGGTACTGATACAATCCATGATTCTAAGAACAAAAAGCCTGCAACTAGTTGCATGCAACAATCTACAATTCTACATAGCTAAAATCTAAAATGATTAAGAATAAAATACAAACAAGCCTGGCAATTACCGAACTTCACTTCTAAATTTGCTCTCCTCTCCTCTCTGTTGGAGATCTGAGAGAGGTGAAGTCAAACCTGCTTCAACATCAATATACTCATCCTCAACTCCCGCTGACCAGTTGCTTACTTTGTCTAAAAAAGAAGAAGACGGATAAGAATGCACATAATCCTCAAACTCCCACCCTTGACTACCCCTTTGACCGTTCTCACTTGGTGGAGCTAACCTTTCCGGCAAAGAAACCTCCCCTTCCAAGTACCTTATGACCTGCCTCATAGGAGGCCGCGCTGAAGGTGCATTGCTAGAACATATTAACCCTAACTTTATAACCACCAATGCCTCCATCTCATCAAACTCATTTTTTAACCTTGAGTCAATCACCTCAAGAACGGCCCCTGTTGTCCACTTATCCCACACCCAATCCACCAAAATGAGCTCCTCGGGTAACGCCTTCGGCTCAGTTGGTCTTCTCCCACAGACAACCTCTAACAACAAAGCCCCAAAAGCAAAAACATCTGAGTTTGTGGTGGGCTTTCCCGTCCGAGTCAACTCGGGAGCCAAATAACCCAACGTGCCCACCACTTTAGTGGTGCTAGAGTTTGATCCATGTTCGCATAACTTAGCCAACCCAAAATCACCTAAACGCCCATTTAGTTCTGAATCTAACAAAACATTCCCAGCTTTGATGTCTCTATGAAGCACTGTTTGCTCCCATTCTTCATGTAGATACAACAATCCGTGTGCTACGTCTTTTATGATATTGAATCTTTGCTTCCAAGTTAAGTTTAGTTTAGGACTGTCATAAATATACTTATCTAAGCTACCATTAGCCATGAAATCATATACAAGCATCAAATCTTCTTTCTTTCTACACCAACCTAACAGTTGAACCAAATTTCTATGCCTGAGTCGACCAATAGTCGAGATCTCCGACACAAACGTCCTCATACCCTGTTGTGACTTATTTGAAATTCTCTTAACTGCAACCAAGGTTCTAGAGTTAGGTAAAACCCCTTTGTAAACACTCCCAAATCCACCAACACCGAGTAATCCATCGTTTCTAAACCCCTTTGTAGCCTTCTTTAACTCCTTGTAGGAATATCTATGCGGGCCTACATCAAGCTCCCATTCCTCAATCTCTTCCACATTTTTGAAAAATTTAATCACAAAAACAATACCAGCAATGGCTATGATTGCAAGAGATAAAAGGGCAGCAACTGAAACACCAATTAGGAAAACTTTGTGATTCTTTTTAGCTCCAGGTACTGAAGGCAGATTATTAAGATTAAAAGATTGAGCTTTTCCACTCATGTTAAAGCTCCAACCAAAGATATAGTGAGAGCTGGCAAGCTTACCCGTTGCGGCTGAAAACCCCACATACATAAAATCCTGTAAAATCAATGATAGATCCATGGGAACCGATAAAATTGGTGTATCGGGCTTCTCTGAAGACGGTGAAATAGTAACGTTAAGTTGGGGTTTTAGAGCATCATAATCTACCCAAGCTTGAATCTTGTTCCCACCGTTCAAATTAACATCTTGTTTAGTTGAATTCCCATCGATATAAAACCCGGCTTTGGTGGAAATCTTAGATACCATGCTATTGATGTTAATGCCAACATGGTTGTCATTGATATCGGAGAACTCAAAATCTTTAACAGTATCTAACTCTATGGCGAACAAGTGGTTGAATTCTTTGCCATTGTTGCTGACATTTAGTAGTCCAAGATACTGATTTGGTTGAGCTCCAGCGAGCCCGTTCTCCGGAAAAATGGTGAAAGCTAGTCCATGGCCACCAAGTCTTTTATATTCTGGTACCATGGCGAAAACAAAAGAGGTAGAGAAGGATAGAGGTTTTTTAGTAGTCGGGTTCTTGAAAGGGATTGGGTGTGGGTAGAACCCGTGACCGATCAACCGGGGAGTGTCGTTTGTGAGCCGGAGGATGCCATTGGAAGTGATATCAGCAGCTCCATTCACGGTTAGATTGTCGGAGTTAAGGTCTTTGAAGGCATTGAAGATGAAAGATAAAGAGAAAGATGGTGTACATAGAGCAAGAAAAAGAAAAACAAGGCATGTCAAGTGTTGGTGATGGAAGGACATGTTTTGGTCATCCGAGTAGTACTAGTTTTGTATAGTGTGATGAGTGTTTTATATATATATATATATTGATATGATGTATTAAATGGAATTGTAGCATGTGTCTTATTCAATTGGTTGAGATGAAAGTAGAAAACATGAGATATAAAGGAGTGATGGATGTGTAAAGTGGAGGAAATAATGGTGGAGGGTGATACAACATATTTCAGAATTTATATGTACATTTTTGGGTTAGGCAATTGAGGGGTGAGATATTTTCTATTTTACTTTTTCTGTCCTCAAATATGATTTATAGATCATGGACATGGACATATCTCAAACCTTTTTGGTACTACTTACAAGTTGAGGGTGGCTAGAACCTGATCACAAATGTGAATGAACAAACCAGAACCACTTCTTGTCGTGTCGGTTATAATTCTTTTGAAACTTGCTTTCAATTTAGTTCGGTCCGAACAATCTATATGTGGGCGATGGCGTATTGGAACAAAAGCATTCTAAAGGTTTTTGTTATTTGCTCGTGATTTGGTTGGGAATTAAAGAGGTTCAATTCAATTTGATTTACGATATATTGGGTGGCTTAATAATTATGATGTGTGAATAGTTGTGTGATATACAAGTATTTTTTTTTTAAAGTAAACTACAAGTTTCATGTGGTATTCATGTACGAGTATAGTGTTATGTTGTGAATAAACGTTGCAGTAAGTTTCATGAATTTCATGGTCTATAGTAACGTAGCTGATCAACAGGTGACGTAATTATCTCGTAAACCCTTCTGTAAGTTGTCATAGTGGATGTCCTTACAATTTTTTTTTAGAACGACAAACACTTTTATTACTAAAGATCGACTAACAAGATGCTAGAGACCCTGAAAGATATAATACAGATACAAGAAAAAGAGGCAAAGCCCATATAAAGTACATTAAACAAAAAACGAAATGAATACCTCAAATTTTTAAGGGGGGAGGGAGCCGGAGCGAGATGGAGTCGCGAGATGGCGGCGAGCACGCGAGATGGAGTGAGCTTCGGATGCCGGTGAGGGGAGATGGATGCGAGTTGGGACCGGCGAGTTCATAGCTCGCGGAGGGCTGAAGAAGACAGGGACCAAAGGTGAAACATTTCAAACGGTCATATGACCGTTAAAAGGACTGTCGGTGCAACTTTACAAGCTCCAGGGACCATTTGTGACAAGTCTAGGAAACTTCTTTTTTTTAAATTTCTATATAAAGGGCCGAATGTATACTACCAAAAACACAACCAAACACCATTTTTACTCTATATTTCTCATTTCAAACACAAATATTAACATATTTTCATCATATGGATCCATTATCTTCATCATCTTCATCATCATCGTCGTCCGAAGCAATTTCTTCGGCTTAGGAATTTTCAATTCCTTTGTCGTTTCCAAATTTATCCACGGGTAGTAGCCTACCTTTCTTGCAAAGTGTTCTTGACGCGGTTGAAGACGACACGGCAAGCGTGTATTATATTGCACAACATGATTATAAAGGATGATGGAAGGGCAATATCACCGGTTCCTATTGTGGATAAGGGAGTTCAAGTGGTTTATAACCACGATGCAGTGGATGAGATAGAAGATGAAGAAGTTCATCATCGTCTTCGATATGATCTTACAGAACACGTTGGGAGACTAAATTTATCTCACCTCGACGACCCGACGACTCAACCAACACCGATTGCCGATTTATTTATTTAGTTTTTTATATTTCGTAATAAAATGTATGTGTTTTTATTTTATTTTATGTTTTGTATCTTTAAATTTTTAATATCTAAATGAAATGTATGTGTTTTCTTTATATATTTGGTTAGTTTATATTTAAAAGGGTTAGTTATGTAAAGTTTATAAAATTAAGAATAAATTATTAAAATGTGAAGAAAATGTTGGGAGTTTCGGATGCCACTAAAAAAAGGTTGAATAGAGGTTGAAAAAAGATTGGAGGGTTGAAATGAGGGGAGTAATTTTATTGGATGGTTGAAGGAAGATGAGAGGGTTGAACTCTCCGCTCCCTCTACCCTAACTACTAAGAAAGTAAGAGGGATGGAACAAAATCCCCACCGACAAAGTTGAGCACATTTTCATTCCGTGGTGTTTTTAGTAAAGCCATGGAGGATTTTACGTAAAGGACCAATCTAATACTTAAATAAAATTAGATCAAGTAAAAGTCAAATAACAAACAACAAAGTATAGAACAATGTTAGATTGTGAGTATTGAGACTCACCCGTGATTTTAAAATGATGTTTGTTGGTTTATTATCCTTTTTTTTTATGGCGGATTGTATAATTCTTATTCTTATATTTGGATTTGAAATTTATACTGTATTAGGAAATTGTGGTTGTTTGAGGCCCTCCTCTACACCCCCCACGTGGTCCACAAATTGGTTCATGACATTTATATTCGAGGGCCAACTAACAACATTCAGAACTTTACGACTAATAATATGGTACGATTGTTTAAAACATGCTTTAAACGCGCGTAACTACGATATTGATAACACAAATGTGGTTAATAACTTTAGGATAACTACTGCCATAGAGTATTATTGATACCATTTTTAGTATTATTGAAACGAAAAGGCCAAAAATATATCACAGACCATTTTCAAAAAAGCAAACCAAGGAGACAAGGACGAGAGCTAGTTAGCGACTATAATCCATAAATGACGTCAGTCGAACTTTTCTCACATTATTGCACGATAAAATGATTGTGATGCTTTAAATTAAAGAAAAATAATGAATACAAACCAAAAAAATTTATGTTAGTAATTAAACGTCTCCAGAGAGACCAAGTGTTCCACCTCTCTTTTGAATTACTAGAACAAGAGTTCATTGACACATAAACACTAGTTTTTCATTTATTTTTTCAAGCTTTTAGCATCTGGATAGAGCATGCAGTACTACCGCGGTAGGAAGCAGCAAACCGCACTTGGTGTGGTCCGACAAACCACACAACCACACCCCTTCTCGAGTTGTCCGGCGTAGACTTCTGGACGCGCATATGAGTACTAAAATTTTATTTGATTGTATCTCAAGAATTAAGAACTTGAAAAAGTGAAATATACTTTCCATTGAGATGTTTTGTGGATTTTCTTCATTCTCACTAAAAACATGAATCACTTATTAGCAAAGCTATAAAGAAATAATTTCACGATTCATAAATACCCATACAAAAGTTTAGGATACGCACAAAATCAAGTTGGGATAGATTAATTTAATCAGAACAAGTATGTTATAGTAAAGCATTTGACATTGTTGAATTGTTTGTAGAATTAGTCAACGTAATGGTAATATAAATTACAAAATAAATTAGGATGTTTTAAAGATACTCATACATCCTCATAAGGCCGTGCTTATATGGGACAACTTCTTGTAGCTTCTTCCCTGCCACATCAGCATCACATAACTCAGAACTCCTCTCAGGACACTTACTGTTTATGAACAAAAATTTCTTGAAACTTCTTACACCTCATCAATTATTTTATAATTTATATTACACACACAAATACACATATATACACTACACATATATAAAACAAAACAAAAAATTTCAGCCGTCCCCACCTCCTTCCGTCCTTGAACTTCTTGGGGAAGAACATCGTGCAATACGCACCAAGTAGGACGATCAATGTTAATAGCGTTCGAGCGTCCCGTGGCTTCAAGACTCTCACCAAGACGCTCTATAAGCACCACCCTAATAAGTCATGCCGCATAGACAGACCAACTTAATTTTCTAAGTAAGTGAATTTACATTATATTAATAATTCAATAATAAAATTTTAAGGTTCAAGGTTTGTGTAGATGGAAATGGAGGCGTTTATACTTACACCGTTACAGGTTAACCCGTTGTGAAATTCAGTGCCACCTCTCTAAACACTTCAAAATGAGCTCCCGATATACATAGAGATGACTGATGACCACTTAATAATAATTTTTTTATATATTAAGACAGTTTTTTAAATAACTTACCAATCATTGATTTTGATTTTTTAAACTGATTTTTACTAATAATAAATTTGAAAATATGGCCTCACAAAAACTTTAATTATTATCACATTATCCGGAGCTCAAAGAGTCAAAGCACATATGCCTAAGATGAACAAATTATTATAAACATACATCCACACAAAATCTAAAACTTATTTATGTTGATGATTCAATCCACATAATAAATTATATCCAAATTGTATAAATACATATTATATTATCATTATATTAAAAATATATTAAAAATTTGTTTTTGGAAAATATCATATTACCAGTTTTCCTTATAAATTAAATTTGAATATATAAGGTTTTTTAATTTGCATTTATTTAATGATCTTTTAATTTTATAAATTTCGTTTAACTGTTTCTCGTGTATTTGGCAAATCTAGTGTCTTAACCAATTAAATAATTAGAGATCGCGCATATACCATTTCAGTACTGCTCTTGCTTCTCGCCAACACTACCTGATCGATGAATATCTAATCTAACTGTTTATATACTTTGTTTAATGGTATGAATCTCTAAAATTCATCTAATGCTTTTTTCTAATGATGACCCAACTGTTTTACAAAAGCATACTGATCGATGTTAATTTTCATTAATTATTCATTATTTTTATTACCCATATATGTTTCAGACGTTATAAGATGCAAATTTATATTATCGCTTTGTGTTTTGTCTTAGTTCAGTGTAGTTAGACGATAAATGTTGGGTACTTTGTGTTTGTTTTGTCATTACTGTTGAGTCAAAATGTTTTGTTGTAATAGTAATAAAGTTTCCTAAAAGAAGTGCCAAAGTCAATAGCGAAAAATCATGGAAATGGAGTGTATAAACTATATAGTCATTAATTTTCTCTTTCTAAATGTTAGTCATTGAGTTTATGCTTCATTTATCACATTTTTTAATTTATATAAGGTATCATGTATACAAAAGTATATCGCACGTTTGATCCCTTTAGTTGGTATGCATCACCTCATTTCAAGAATTCAAGGCATTATGATTTCACGGAATAGTTGGTGACAAAATGTAAGAACATAAAATTTTTCCTTGGCCATCATTATTCTTATTTGCCAACAAAGTGAGTTAACAACTTCAGTCTTTTCGTGCGAAGTTGATATTGATCTTATAACACGAGTAACATGTTGTTGTTGGCCTGCACTGTTCAAATTATCCTTAAAACAGAATATATTTCATAGTTGGCAACTTTTGGTTATCTATCCTTAGAGGATCGGATCATAGTAAGATAAACGAAATTATTGGCTGATTATAGAATTAATTTAATCTAATGTGTTAATCCCGAACTCTTTTAATGAAATATAAAACATACGGGGTATTTGGATATCCGACCCAAACATCTTATGCATAATTGAAAGGTATATACGTATTAAATTGTTGTTTTCTAAATGGGCTAAATGGCTAAGGTGTTAGTTTGTTTCAGACTTAATAAATTAAGTCATGACTTAATCAAAAATATTTAATCCATTAAGTCATCAAAAGTGTTTGTTTTTCTAACTTAATAAACAAAAAACAACTGTATCGACTTAATCCATACAGACATTATTTATCCATTCAGTCATTTAATCAATTTAGTCATTTAATGGTTAAAAAAACAAACAGACCCTAAATGTGTTTAGGAAACAAACCAAATTAATCTTACAGGTCTAACTAATCTAGGTTAACATTTTAAAAGTAAACAGCTATCATAATACTATTAGTCATTATCATATCTAGTTTCATTAATTTCACTTTCCATAATCCACTTTATCGATTACAAAGATCTCAATACTATTAATCTATACTACTTTATAAGACATTTAGTTTTCCATCCTATTATATAAATTCTTTATTATGTTTTCATTTTTTATGATTCTATCCGATCAAACACCCCCTAAAGATTTTAGATCTGTTAGGAGGAGGAAGTGGTCACCCTTCTTCCCCCAATACTAACCAATAAAAACCTTCCACTTAAATTTTCCTCAATCTTTCCCAAATCTCCACCTCATCATTTACTATATAATTTCATAAAGTATAAAAACTAAAACTATACTATAAAAAAAAGGAATGCTCCCACTAACTCCATCCACCAATCACCTCTTCTCTCTCCTCCCTCTCTCATCTCTCTTCCCTTCTCCCCATCGGTGAAGCTCCCCGAATTTGCTTGTCTCTCTCATGGAGTAAACTAGTGGCGGCGGTGTTACCGCGGAGGGCCGTGCGGTAAACTATGTTCCCCGTGTTCCACTCCCTCCCCCTTACATAAGAGGGTGTGTAATGGTGGTTGTGTGGACAAGGTGGAAGGCCATGTGGTAGTGTTAAGCATTAGGTGGATGGTGTGGTAGTGGGGTGGACAAGGTGGAGGTGAACAAGGTGGTTGTATCCACCTTGGGATATATATGGTGTGGTTTGATATAGGTGTTTTTTTTTTAATTGTTTTCTATTTTTTTTATTAGTTATTGGGGTATTGTAAGTAGGAGTGTTATCGACTCGAACCTTATTTGCTCGGCTCGATATCTCGACGAGTTTTTAGTGTGTAGGCTCGAGCTCGACTCGTTGTATCTACAATATGGCTTGAGCTCGGCTCGAAAAGCTCAAAAAAAGGCTCGAGTTTGACTTGTGTCTATAAACATGACTCGAGCTCGACTCGAAACTCGACTCGAAAAGCTCGAAAAAATATATTTCTTATAACAAAATTTATACAACTAGCCCTTGTAGAATTAGAAACTTACTATTTAAGAATTATATATGTAAATATTTACATTATATATGGAAAGCTCGATAAGTACTCGAGCCGAGCTGTGTAAAGCTCGATCTCGACTCGATAATTATTTCGAGCCTTAATTTAGGGCTGAGGCTCGAGCTCGAACTCGATAAAAGTTCGACTCAATCGAGTCGAGCTCGAGTTGCTCGATAAAAGCTCGGCTCGTTGGCAACCCTAATTGTAAGATATAATTTTAGAGGTTATTGTTATGAAAGTGAGTGGTTGTAGTGTGGTAGTGGTGTGGTGATGATGTGTCACTACCACCTTGGTGTGATAGCAATGCCATTACAAATGCTCTGACAAGGATACATTAAGAGGTTGTTTTGGATTAAGTTATAAAGTGATTATTTAATTATTGCGTTTGTAAAACGCAAATAATCTAGAAAAGTGTTTGTATGAAAAAGTGATTATCGGCTATGAAAATGCAGTTTTAGAGAAGCATGTATCTACATGCTTCAAAATGCAATTTTGGTAACGCATAATTTATTTTGTAAACGCATATTCTGTTTTGTAATCGCAATACTAAACACCCCCTAAGTATGGTTAGAGTTTTTTCCATATTCAATTTCGATACGAATGCATGTCGTGATTGCTATTAAAAGATAGACACTGAGCCTAAAATAAATCATCCCATTTTCGTACCACTGGAAACAATCTAACACCTTTTTTTTTATATCACCATTTGGAGGTACATATGTTTTCTTTCTTTTATGAGTTGTGAGTTGTGACGTACATTATTTACCTATATCCATTCACACACACACACTAACACGGACATACCATTTTTCTTCTTTTTCAATATTACACATTTTTACCAGAAGTCTTTATGGACATTTTCTCTACATTGGACTAGAGGTTTGACTGTCTTTACATCTTAATTCCCGCATACCTCTTTTGTGATGAGATTGTGTATTCTTGTTATTGTATCAACATGAGGTATCATATGAAATTGAAAATGAAAATCTCAACTCGTTCAGTTTTCAAAAAACTTAAATATAGAGTTTTGACGAATTAACTTAACCAGAAAATAGTTATTGAGTACTGTATAACTCTGAAAACTAAAGTATTTACCCTTGTTGAGTATTCATATCTCAAACGTAAATAGAGAATACTAATCGGGCCCATAGATCAGTCTAACAAAGCTATCCTTACCAGGCCCATAAGTTTGGGCTTCGAGCATAGAACATACAAAGTTCATGGTGTATGGGTGATTGATGAAGTACCGAAGTACTTATTTTTGCTAGTGTTCGCTCGCATAGTTGATTCACTTTAGACATGATGGCATTACATAGAAGTTTGTTTATGTAAGATATTTGTGTAATACACATAATTAATGTGCCCAAGTGTCAGATACTTGTAATCAATAACTTTAATAGCTAGTTAAAAAGGGACTTCTTATAAGAAATACCATCCAACTTCAATAACTTATGCAATTTATGATGCCGTTTAGTTATATGTGACTTTTTCCATATTTTACATTCTATGATGTTATCTTGAACTTTTTTTCATTATTACGTCGACTAAACAACAGCCACAATAATTATAATTTATCAATATTTTATTATATCATATATATATATAGATTTTAGGTAAAATAAAACAACTATTAAAGTAAAACAAATAAAACAATAGGTTTCTTTTCACTAAAAGTCATTGTGCATCATGAAAATCATTGTGCATCAATTGCTTTGTGAATCGTCGTGCATCAATATAACCATGATCTAAGGGTCAAGATTTTGTCTTATTTGTTTTACCTTAATACTTGTTTTACAATACCCAACCCCTATATATATATATATATATATATATATTGTTGTCTGACCATATGTATTCATATGTCCATATATATATGTATGAAAGATAAAATTATAAGAATATTGAGACGTTTTTAATTAACGATGGAAACAATTGTAGGGGCAAATCAAGATTGTGTGGTGACAGAAAGATTAAAGGCTAACCTCAAAAAGCCCGTCTTGATCGATCCCAAAGACCATATGGGCCTTGAAAACCAACAAGCAAATATGTGAATGACACGTGGCATATCATTCAATCTTGATTATGTGGCCGTTAAGCTTTCGAAAGCCAATCCTCTCCCTCGTCACAAATGTGGTACACTCGTTACTACTATAAGTCCGTCTCAAAACACACATCCTCTATCTCCCAACTCGATCATCCACCTGATCACTTTCACTTTCATTTCTACTCCTCACTTCACTTCATTTTCCTAATCCTTGCATCCATGGCCACCGCCGTCTCAACCTTTGGAACCGCCGTCAACCGTGCTCCCGTACGTACTCCTTCTATATACTCTATTACATTTACGAGTATTTATTATATCATCATAGGGTAGATATATATAGTATATACATTATGCATCTTTTTTTGTGGATCACCAAAAACATGTTGCTCTTTTTTCTTTTTAGTTATCTATTAGTTAATTATCCACCAATGATAAAAAAAAAAACAAAAAAAAAAACAAGATATAGTAACGGTTTTACCAAGAAAACACAATTTAATTAGTTATTATCTTTGTATAATACGAAAAGGATAAGTTGAATTAGATCTTAGTAAGAAGATGTTGCACAAATTTCTTAGTACTAATAAATAGCTACTTTAAATGTAACTCTTCTAGCTAGTAGTAGAAACCTTGCAAAGAGGTTTTTTCCCGTTTAGATATATTACGTACGTAGATAGACGAGTGTTTCTGACTTAGATGTAAACGACTTAACTGGCATGTACGTGTGTAGTATGATGTTATGCTTATGCCTTGAATCGATACCTTAAAAATATAAAGTTTACCCCTCATATGATGCCTATTGTTAGTACATCATGCTCGTGTTCAAATATTCCTGTGATAGCTTCCAACCATTTCCATGACTACTCTCAAAATGTTTACCTTAGGAGGCCTTTGAGATTTGTTGACCTCTTGTGAGGATATAAGACATCTGACTACTAGCTAGGCCACTAGTTTGGTGGTGGTTGATCTGATCCCTCCGTATATAATGACCAAATGATCATCCCTATTTGCAAAATAATAGATAGACGTATCCTGATTTCACCCCTGACTATGATATGTCATTTTTATATGACAGTTGAGTTTGAACGGAAGCAGTGGTGTCGCTGCGGTCCCAAGCTCAAGTTTCTTGGGCAGCAGCTTGAAGAAGATCGTGAACTCAAGACACACGATCAACAACAACAGGTTATCAACTTTCAAAGTCTTGGCTGCAGAGAAAGAAATCGAGGAAACCCAACAAACAGACAAGGACAGATGGAGGGGTCTTGCATACGATATGTCTGATGATCAACAAGACATCACAAGAGGTAAGGGTATGGTTGATTCTCTCTTCCAAGCCCCTCAAGACGCAGGAACCCACTTTGCAGTCATGAGTTCCTACGAGTACATCAGCACTGGGCTTCGCCAGTAAGCATACGTTTATATCAATATTGATTCGTTTCCTTGTTTTGTTTGTCATGATTTGATTAAACCTCGATTATTTAATTTTGTTTTAGATACAACTTGGACAACAACATGGGTGGATTCTACATTGCACCTGCTTTCATGGACAAACTTGTGGTTCACATTACCAAGAACTTCATGACTTTGCCTAACATCAAGGTACATATCTAATTAGTCCGAATTAGTTGCTATATTTCAATATATATGAACCAATCAGATCATATATATTCTAACTTTTTCAAATACTATTTATTTAGGTTCCTTTGATTCTTGGTGTCTGGGGAGGAAAAGGTCAAGGAAAATCTTTCCAATGTGAACTTGTGTTTGCCAAGATGGGAATCACGTAAGTCTTGTTCTTTGACTTTTTTTTTGTTTTGGGTCAAACTTTGACCTTAATATAGTCAAGTAGCATAACTTTTGGTTGTGGATGTGTATTGGCAGACCTATCATGATGAGTGCCGGAGAATTGGAAAGTGGAAACGCCGGAGAACCAGCTAAGCTCATCAGACAACGGTACCGTGAGGCTGCTGACATCATCAAGAAGGGGAAAATGTGTGCCCTGTTCATCAATGATCTTGATGCAGGGGCAGGTAGAATGGGTGGAACCACACAATACACGGTCAACAACCAGATGGTCAACGCTACCCTTATGAACATTGCTGATAACCCAACCAATGTCCAACTCCCTGGAATGTACAACAAAGAAGAGAACCCCCGTGTCCCCATTATCGTCACAGGAAACGATTTCTCCACATTGTATGCCCCACTTATCCGTGATGGACGTATGGAAAAATTCTACTGGGCTCCAACCAGAGAAGACCGGATTGGAGTGTGTATCGGTATCTTCAGGACAGACAACATCTCTGAGGAGGCCATTACTAAACTTGTCGATACTTTCCCAGGACAATCCATCGGTAGATCACATCAAACTTCTACTAGTTATCTTAATTAGTATTATTTTCACTTTCACATCAGTTGCAATAAAACTAACTGTTTTGGGAATTTTTTTTTTTAAAAACACAAAAAAATAGATTTCTTTGGCGCGTTGAGGGCAAGAGTGTACGACGATGAAGTGAGGAAGTGGATTGGAGATGTGGGAGTTGAGACCATTGGAAAGAAGCTTGTGAACTCGAGGGAGGGACCCCCGACATTTGAGCAACCCAAGATGACACTCGAGAAGCTCCTTGAGTACGGGTGGATGCTTGTCAAGGAACAAGAGAATGTCAAGAGAGTCCAATTGGCGGATACCTATTTGGCATCCGCGGCTCTTGGAGATGCTAACAAGGACGCCATTGACAGCGGGGCATTCTTTGGTAATTAGTCCACTCTTTTCTTGGTTTTCGTTTAGAATTTCATTTGTTGAATCTTAATTAATTAAAAAGATGACTTATATCATATGTAACCTGATTTGATGCAGGCAAAAAAGAATAGAAAGCGTGTGTCGATCGGGTGGGTGCTCAAAGGTGCACTACTCGTTGCAGCATTTATACATTAATTCCAAAGCCTTTTTAAGGGAAGATTATTAGTGTTTTATTCTCCTGAGGATGTCAAATATTATGTGTTTTTTACATCTATTTCTGTGGATTTCTTTACTCATGTGTTTCTGTAAATTTTTGTTTCCTGGTAGAAAAATTCGCTTTGGTTTCAGTTTTTGCCTTTCTTCATTCCTTCATACATTATATATATATATATATGCTTTGAAACTAATGCAATCAAGTAATCAACATTCACAAAACCTTTTAGTACAATATTTCATAAGCTACATAACTCACAAAGGTCTCCAGGTATATTAATACCATAGAGCTCATACATAAACATTTTCAGTAATGTGTTTATTAAGTTTTATTTATAATAATCCTCCATTTAAGTTTGGTTATGCTAATTACTTATAAATGTTGTTACTTTTTTTAACATTACAAATAAATAACTTAGGTAATTATAAGTTATACGTTCTAGAAGTTAGTTATTTTTAACGTCTTATGATTTGTCTAAATCGGTTTTCTTTTTTTTTTTTTTTACCATATTTTGCAAGATGCGAACATACTTCTGGCAAATTTCTCACAAAAAATACAAAATAAAAGACAAAATCTGGTCCAAGTCCGATTAGAGACCCTAAAAAATTTCTTAAAAGCACGCTTTGGGTCAAAGCCCACTTAGTTTTTAAAGGTAATTCGGCCTGAAAACTTCAGGCGTCTGGGGACGTCATGGATCCAAATAACTTATAAACGCAATATTCATAGAATCATAGAAGATGCTTTAAGGCCTATGTGTAATTCCTATTTCCTAACAGGACGCACATATGTATGAAGTAAATTTATTTCATCTAATCGGCATCGCATGTATCGAAATAAATAAGCTTCGTTAAAGTTTATCAATATCATATGAACGAGTGAATTTATTAATTTTTTACAATAAGAAGAGATATTTAATATAACGGATCGGACCAAATTTAACAAGCTGATTTAGGCTTTTTAGATGCTTATAAAAACTTAAAACCGTCTAACTATAAAATCCAAATTATAACAGAATTCAATGTAGTTGATACGAGTATATGAGAGTAAACATAAAATTAATCAATCCTTGGTCTTCGATCACTTGTTTTAAAAACCAAAGACCTTCATCTACATTATTGCGTATTGGATGAGACTTGAATTATATATCTTATAGTTTCACTTTCCTTCATAAAGTTTAAACTGCACGTACTACATACGTATATTTTAGAATAATTAAGAATGGCTAACTAATGGTTCCAAATCGGTAACCACATCCATATATTGAGTTACTCGATTTTATATTTAAACGCAAGTTACATTACTATAATAGTCCTTCAATTCGGCCATCCACATCCATTCACACGTACGCAACTTACATTAATCCGTGAAAATGATTTTTGGTATATACGATAATCTTTATCTAATTTAACTAGAGAGGTGCCCGCACAATGCGGCGGTGACAGCAGTATGGTGGTGGTGTGAGCGTTGAGTAATGTAGGTAATTGATGTAAATATAACTGATGTAAAGGGTGATAGTATAAGTATATTAAAAGATAAATGATATATGTTATAAACTAGATTTTTGACCCGCGCGATGCGCGACAATTTAAAAATTGATGTATTCACTTTGAATTTGTTAAGAAAATTGTGGATGAATCAGTTTAAATAAAATAAAATAAAATGATCCATATATATTAAAATAATTAAAAATGAAATATTTAGAATAAGAAATAGGTAATGATATAATGATATGCAATGACTAATGGTATTGATAAAACATAGTTAGAGCTTAGAACTCCAAATCAAAGGAAATAAATGAAATAAACATTAGTTCACTTAGCATGATGGTTTTTACAATTAATTGATAATATTATGGACTGTGAGAGGTAGTCTGGGGCTAAATTATATGTGTACAAACCACAACAAAGCAAAATTAATTATAAAAGCCTTGAGATTAGTGAAGCTGTAAATTTATAAGCATTGAAAGCCAATACCTATCCCAAATAGCTTTCACCCATCTGCAAATATCAAACAACAAACTGTAAAAATATCCATTGTCAGGGGTCATAGCAAACTTGCTCTCAGGGGTCATAGCAACAAAGAGAACAACATTTTTAAAGACATGTTTCTAGCCAAGACTCTATCAAACCTCCGAGTCACTATCGACACCGAACTTTCAACCCAATTCTTGCGTAAGGTTATCATATACTAAATAGCTTTCAGGGGTCATAGCTTTCGCCCATCTGCAAATATCAAACAACAAACTGTAAAAATATCCATTGTCAGGGGTCATAGCGAACTTGCTCTCAGGGGTCATAGCAACAAAGAGAACAACATTTTTAAAGACATGTTTCTAGCCAAGACTTTATCAAACCTCCGAGTCACTATCGACACCGAACTTTCAACCCAATTCTTGCGTAAGGTTATCATATACTAAATATGTAGAAACATGTTTACTGAAGAGCTCCAAGTTTGTAGATTCATACAAACCCAACGAATAATTGAACTTGTGAATACTTACTACAGAATAAGAATAATAAAAAAAAAAATTTAATTATAAGCTGTAATAATATTGGGCTATTAGCAATTTGTAGATTCCTTGTATAGTATTCTATTTCTATCAATCATGCATAGCAAATATGTACAACCCTATACATAGAATCAAACTCCAAAAATCAAAAACCTACTTAGTCGTTTTCCCCATTTTTCAAATGCTTCTTTATCTACAAAAAGGCGTGAAGATAATCAATATAACAAAAAACACTCAAGGTAGGTGTGTGAAGGGTCAAAAGAATACCCTGATGTTATAGAGTTTTCTTTCACATGCTCAACATGTTTCTTCAAAATCTCATCATTTGTTATAAGATACATATTCTTAACAAAAAATCGACCATGACTGAAGTAGATTAGAATAATAAAGCCAACACAAGTTACATTGAAATTTTTTTTAAAAAAAAAAGAAAGATCCTGGATCATTCATTTATGGGTCGACTAGCTACAACAGACATCAATTGGTATTGATATTGATTTTCGAACTTGTGATACGGTTAGGGTGTCAAACCCATTTTTATAAGATTATTAATAGATACAAAAACTATAGACAAAGAAAACTTACTGTCAAGATTCGTGCAAAAGTGAAGATTATCAGGTATTCGTCCTTCTGAGTTTATTCCCAACAACATTACTACAAATATATCGAAAGAGAACTTTAATCTCACTAAGAATTATAGAACCAAGTTAAAGAAATAAGAACGGAAGCGAAACTCCAAGTTGGTATCCAAAGAATTTACCTTCTCGTCTAAGCACCATATCTATGCTTGAAACCATACCAAGATTGTTGCTCTACGTTTGCTTCCTTAACTTATAATTTTGACTTACACTCTACACGATTCCATCCCATCCTTAATGGGATCAAGAAAAGAAATGTTACCTGCACAAACCATGATAAAGAAGAGATTTAACGTTAAGTTTGTAAGAACTCATATATTGTTATCAAGGATAAGCAACAATGGAATGTATATATAAGGCATGAATTGAAGTTTGCAAATAAAAAAAAGGTTGGATTGAATATCACAACAATAAGCATTAGCATTATAGTATTATGGGCTAAATCGATTTATAATATCCACTGCTTTCAGTTCATACAAATATATATTAAATCATAAAGCAACATATATACACAAATATGAAGACACAATTAAGTTATAGATGACTATCATACAAAAACAGGAAAACTACAAATCAAGATCTAAAGCTATAAATTAAACCGATTTAACCAAATACAAAAAAAAGTACCTTGTTTGATGAAAATAGAACCTACCACCAAATTCCTTATGTAAAATAGATATGATAAAGATTTGATTAGAGAATTGCATTCTAACCTTACTTGTAGTTGTGTATTCGTGTTTGTGCATCGAGAGATAAAACAAAGGAGGTTAGGTTTTAAGAATATTGAATATGATCGGGTTTAAGATATGGGTTTAGGATCCGCGTACTTTTCAAAGATAAAATTTATTTATTTAATATATAAAAAATTGTGAGGGTGCCACCTAAGATAGTATCCTACATGGCAATGTTAGAAGGCTAGTTTTAAGTTGATGCCTTTAGATCACTCGGTTAACCATTGTTTTAATAGCTATATAGATATATAAGAGTGGTAATATGAAAAGTCTGAATTTTTAAAACATTCCGAAAATAGAAATCCAAAATGTTTTATAGGTAATTATAGATAATCTTTATTATAGATCGAATTTCATAAAAAATTAAATCATAAACTTATACATTTATATAAAAAAAATTCATGAAATTAAATATCAGAATGAATCTTTTATGCTTCAATTAACATTCATAGAAAATTTATACATTTTTATATATCAATTAATATCACCATTGAATTTATGCTAATTAAGTGTTCAACTATTTACTATTTAATATACCCGTCCTTTTAAGTCTTCCTTTTAGCAAATCCCGTATCTCTTTAACGCAAATCTACTCTATTGTTAATTTAATAAGTTGTCACAATTCCAAATAATTCTAAAATCATTAATGAGAGTGATTGACCCAAAACTTCACCAACCAAGTGTGCTCAGCCAAGTATATGGAACTAAATACATTATGATTAGATTAACAGATTAAGAATATGGACAGGGAGACCAAACAGTTCTAGTTTGAAATTAAATATCAGAATATGAATTGGCCAAATAAGAGTAATTCAACACATGGCTTATTTTTAAAATCAAAATATAAGATATATATACAAATTATAAAAAGGGTCTCGATCGGTCGATTCAACAATATATAGACACAATATATATTTGACCTCTTGCCATAGAGAACTTAGTTTATAATGCAAGAATTTTAAACTTTGACTGTCTTTACGCACACTGAATATGTCTAACTATAAGCTTCAAAGACGATATGACATATATACTTGTCAGCACTTGATCGATTCTTCTCTCAATATATATTTATACTACGCTATTTTGTCTTGTGCTTTTTAACGGAAAAGTTATTTCATTTCTATATATGAAAAGGCTACTTCATCATTTATTGGTGTCGTGTAGTAGGAAACGAACAAATAACTTCGAAAGGTCTTCTCTTAATTGTTTAATTAAAGTTAACTATTATAATTGTATAATGTATTTGCACAATGGGAAGGAATCGATCATTTCATGCTCGAGAGCAAATGATGGTGAGCATAACTTTCTTCACTTCACGATTTATTCTTTTATTTTAATTTAGTAGTGTTAAATTATTAATATATGGGGGTGTAAAAATGATTAAAAAGTAGTTTGGCAATTGTGATCAAGCTAATGATCGAGTTTGAAGATAACTGGTTAGTAGGAAAATTAGTTATGACGTACGTATTTGAAAAGTGGTTGTGATAGATTAAGGAATAAACATCATATTAATCTAATTAAATTAGTAAAATGTATTATAGAAAAATATAGATAGATGTTAATTAGATTAGGAATAAAACTAATTATTATAAAAGAAAACATTCTTTTTCTTATATTTGTATAACCATTTTTTAGATGTACACTCTTAAACATGTTTCAAGATGTTGTAGCTGTATTATATATACAATAATGCGAAATACGTACGTATGGTAGTGCACCGTTGAAAAAATATGGTATGCAGATCAAGTCCGGTCCCGTTGTAGAATAATGATGACCAGTAGTGACTTTATGAAACTAACCTTGATTTGGTACTTAATCTTTAGATCTGTGTAGAACTTCTTTTTGGTAAACTAGATCTATAGAATTAATGACTTGTAGCAGTAGTTCTATCTTTGCATGAGCTAGCTAGGAATATATATGATATATAGTTCCATGAGATGACCATAAATGCAGAACCCTATATATGATATGTAGAGGTGAAGGTTTTAAATTAGTTATTGGACAGTGACTGTTTATCAACCTTAACTAATTAATGTTAAAAAAGAAAAAAAGAACTCAAGTATAGTAGTATCATCCATTGAAACAGCCAAAGTATACTCGATCCATTTCTAAAATCCAACGTATTATGGCGTTTCCTTGACACCCTTATTCTTTTCCTTTTAGATTCTCTTGTAGCTTTCATGCATTCAATATATTATCCAGCACTATAATAAGTACACCACGATTATATATATACCAATTATATACCATCTTATTGACCAGTACGTCTCTGTATTGGTCTTTTTTCAAATCTCTTTGAACAAGTTTGAAAATTATAATATATTAATTAATGGAGCAATATTCTCAATACTTGATGTCGGTAAAGAGCAATAATAATAACAGCAATAATATTCTCCTCATGAATCCGTCATATTCCGCCAGCCAGTACTCATGGGAAGAGCAGGCGTTTGCAGAAGATATAGCTAAAGGGCCTCTCGGGGGTTTCTCATGGCCGCCGAGGTCTTATTCGTGTAGCTTTTGTAGAAGAGAGTTCAGGTCAGCTCAAGCACTTGGTGGTCACATGAATGTCCATAGGAGAGAAAAGGCCAAACTCAAGCAAACTCATCATCATCATCATAATGTAAATACTACTAGTAGTGATCATACTACGACTATTACCACAAATAATAATAATGATATTGCACCACAAAATAAACATCATAATAATAATAATAATAAGCTGAGTAGTAGTAGTAGTCTTTGTAAGAAGACTTCATCAGCTGGTCTCGGTCGTCGTTCACCACCTTCCAGGGTTTCTTCAATACCAACATTATTATTACCTCATCATCAAGAAAGTCTTGATAGCATTTCTGACACAAAGAGTTGTGTGTATGATGATGATTTTGCACTACTAGCTCATGGCAATAATGGCGATGCTGAAACAAAGTTGCTTATAGGATTTGACTTGGATTCATGTTCAAATGTAGCGGCCAGTCGTTCGTGTTGTAAGAAGCAGAAGACAGGTGCGAAACAACCGTCCAGCATGGTCGACGGGTTAGATCTTGAGTTGAGGTTGGCTAGCTAACTTGCATGGATCGGGAGTAGTAGTCATTATTCATCAATAATTAAGCCGGTTTTTAAAACTAGCTAGCTAGTAAACGTTTTCTAATTAATTACCTAAGAGATTTAAATCCGTGAAGTAGAAATTTGACATGTCTAATTAGCTTCAATATATTTCAGTCAATTTTCTTATTACGTATATGTTAACCATCTAATGTACGTTTTCAGATTACCAAGAGTACCTTTAATGATCAAAGCATTTGTGTTCACCATATTTAGTTCTTCAATTCTGGTGTCCGGCCACTTGATTAATTATTATATGAAATATAAAAAAAAAAAGTTACATTTATAAATTAGCTGTACATTTTCCTAATAAAGGCCTTTGACTCATGTGATCTAGCTAGGTACGAAACAACACGTTTTTGGTTTGACTCATGATCGATACTTTTTTGATGGTTGATTTGTTAATATCTCCTCAATATTCAACGGTACGTCAATTAATCTGCATTTTCTATATTGAGAGTGCTTTCATCGCCTTTCGGTCATTAATTTCCATGTAATTATACATAAGTTAATTCCCGGGATAGCAATCGCCTTTGTGCCATTTAATTACCATATTCTTAGACTATGGATCACGAATTCATTATGGGACGTACTTGACTATATCGTTTCCACAATGTTGCTCGTCTATTTAATTATTTCCCCATGTTTTTGGAAGAAAATTAAATTATCGATCATTCCATGATATGAATTTGTTTAGAAACAATGTCACTCTTTGACTTTGGAACAGTACGTAAATGTTGGCTTGATCGAGTTCATTGCACTTGGTTAGCAAGTAAAATAAAAAATAACACTACTCACTTAAGGAATTGTAGTTAATTAATTGCCATGATATTTGTGATATTTAAAAGGTGTGGATCGTTTGCTTGCAACAGGGTATCCAGTTTACATTGTTTTAACCGGGCTTGTGCTAGAGAGTCCCCTCACCCTCAATACTTAGTTGGAGAAGAAACTCACAACTAAACCGTCTGAAGACACGACATTTAATTGGAATAAAATATTGCCCTTCTGCAAGACTCAAACTTGCTTCATTAAAATACTTTATTGTGAAATTCCTTCAAATGTCATTCTCATATCTCGAAGTCAAAACATCAAATTGTTTGGTTTTAGCAATAAACGAATACTAGAGAGCAACGATTACAATTAAGATCCCCGGTGTACAACCAAGTCCAACATTGGAAATTAAATAAATCTAAGTGAGTGGAAATTAAATAAATCTACTTGGTTTTAAATTAAACCCATAACTGGACATGATGAATTAGCCTATCAACGCTCGTACTAACAAGTGGTTATTTTTTTATTAATCAATTTACATATTGTTAATTAAACTGTGGTAACTTTGAACAAACCTAATTAGTAGACAACGCAAGGTCTTACTTTTTAGTCATGTAAAAAAGTCCTAGCTTAGGTCAGCAGAATATTGTTTGAGTCGGTCATATATAGTTTTGTATCAAGGCTAGAATTCGGTATATTTCTCATCCTCACTATATATATATATATATATAATATATATATAATATATATAATATATAATATATATATATATATATTAAAACAATAGTTATCCTAGCATTTTAAAACCTTCTACAATTTAAAGCTATTTTTAAAAATTGTCACATAGGTCTTTATCCTATGTGGCATCTCTATATTTTTTTACAATATATAAATCTATAAAATTATATTATCTAAAACTATTAAATTAAATAAAATAAAAATAAAATCTATATATAAACAAAATCTTACAAAAATAAAAGTAAAAAATAACATTCTATATCATAATAAAAACCGTATGAATTTAAAATCTATTTTTAAAATTAGAAAATATTTTGTTTTTAAATTATTTATTTCTTAATTTTACTATCCAATATAACCAATATTATATATCACATTGTAATATAGTTTTTTATCCTTTTCGTGGTGGTGATTTTACGTTTTATAAAAACTATTATCAATTACTAGGTGAATTCAACGTAATTTGAATCATAGGTTTGTTCTTTGTAATCTAAATATAATTTGAATTTGGTTTCTAACTATATCTAATTAAAGCTTTTCAACTTTTACGAATTTTATTATTTGATGAAGTAAGTTTTATGAAACTATTTTCTTTAAAAGAGTGTGATGAAATTCTAATAAGTCACATATCACTTTGCAAAAAATAAAAGATCGTTATGATTTTACATTATATTTACATTTTAACGTCATTTTATGTTCATTAGTATTGCATGAAGTATAACATGTGATAGTTAATATGAATATTTGATAACGTATGTTTTATATAAATGCAAAGATTTTCATAAATAATAAGAGTTATATTGTGAATTTATCTATTTCAATAAATGTAAAAATTTTCATTTAATGATAATATAGATTTATATGTACATGCCTAAATAATGTATAGTTGTTAAAAGTTATTATAAATATTCATATAACTTAAACAACATTTTTAAATAACCGTACATCGTGCGGGTAAAAGACCTAATACTATATATATACAGAGGGCGTGGCTAGCATGCATATAAAAGGTATCCCGAAAAATCGCCAAGCAGATTAATATTCTCTTTTATAATTAATAAATGTTATTAATTTTGTTTGATTTTAGGCGGGAATAATATCACTAGTTGTCTAACAAAGATGTTGGACAGGATATATTAAGGCTAGAAGTCCATTTGAAGTTTGCCTTTTTTATTGCAGAGCCGGATTTCAGCATGTGCAACTCGTGCAAACGAGCAGTGCCTAACGTTTTATAAGGGCCTAAAATTTTGTTGGTTCAATTATATATATATGAATAAACAGAAAATGATATTACAAAAGTTATATTTAGCCTATTGATAATGTTTTTCTTCTTTCAATTTCTAAGTACATACTTTCGAACCTAGCATAACTAGTGTGATTTTTTTTAATTACATAGTCTTTTCATTTTGTTTCTAATAAAGTTTCTAATAAACTGTCAAGAGTGTTTTGTTATTATTTATTTATTTTTGTTTATTTATCATTATTATCTTTACTTTATTTTTAGTTTATCATTATTATGAAATGATTTCTTATCACTCTAAATAAAAAGAAGAGTATGAACAATCATGGCTTACGTTTTATAGATTGTTAAAATATGGGGCATATTTTAGTATAGAATAAATCCTTTGAAAATCATAATATGTACGTTGACTTGATAATTAATTAGAGAAATTTAGAGGGGGAAAATGTTTAGCAAAAAGTCCTAGATGAAGAGAAGGCGTGTCGATCTTATATTTGTTCACATATATATACTTTCTTTGTGTGTAATAAAAAAACTCAACACATAAAACTATTCTGGTTGAAAATTCTAAATATCGATGCCATTTATTTTTTCAAACTAATTAAGTGTAATTTCGATATTTTGTGTTTGTTTTCACGATATAAGTTTTAAGTTTTAACCTACACCCAGAATATTTATATGTGGCCGAGATTTGCAAACGATTAGCTAGTTCAATTCGAGAATGATTCACTCGATCGATAATTTTTTAAGTTTGTAAAACTGCCTAGATAATTTTGTGAACAATAATAGAATGCATGAGTTTCTAGTTGATAAAAAGGCACAATTTCACAACGTATTTTTTTTTTAGTTCAATGCTTACACAAACTCACATACAGAAGTAGTCTCTCTTAATTAAAGATTGATCTTCTCTCCTTTTTTCAGATTAAAAGAATTGAAAAAAGAAGAAGAGATGATATGCACTTAGGCAGATGATCCCAAATTAAGTTATGTTTTAGTATAAGTTTCATTTTCTTGGGAATATGCTATTTTGGTGATACATTATAGTGTTATAAGATCCTTTTTTGGACAATACTACATACAGCCAAGAAGACCATGGGTTATTTTAACTTTCTCACAGAGGATCATGAATGATTAAAAAAAGTGACGGTATGGTGAGCAACATACCATGGACCTTTAGTAGAATGCACAAATTAAAGTTATCTGTATAATCACTATTCTACCTTCATTCCTGTTCATCTTAATATTATCTTTAAATGTCCATCAGTTTTTCCACACATATCACTTGTAACCATACTAATATAAAACTGATTGAATAAAATACATAACACAAAGGTACCTTCGTATACCAATTAATATGCATCCAACAATTAAGATATATTAATTCTCCATGTTTGTTAGACATATACGAGTATATAACAACAATTTTTTTATAAAACATATTTCCAAATCTCCTCATTAGTACTTCAAAAAACATCCACTACTATCCACCAACTTGTAAAAGGATATTATATATAGTACATGCACAAATTCTATTAGCCTATAAACGAAATAGATAATGATAAAATAACAATATTCTTTTTTTAAGCAGCAAAATTTTATTTGCGCATGGCACATCCGCAAAACGCCGAAAAATTACTTCAAGTATTACGAGATAATAAGACAAAATTGCCACACAAATTGGTCTTTTAAAAGATTATATTATACAGAGGAAAAATTCATAAAAGGTACTAATTTACACAAATTTTTTATTAAAGATAATTTATTTTGTTTTCATCTATTTAAAGAACTGTATTTTCAAAAATTTCCTAATAGAGGGTATCTCGTTAGTTTTGACGGACGACGCCCGTTAAGTGTAAGGTCACCGATGCTACGTCATCATTTTTGCTGACGTGGAAGTTGAATTTGACTAACTTATATATATATATATATATATATATATATATATATATATATATATATAATCAGTTTTTATATATAAAATTTCCACATCAGCAAAACTGATAACGTGGCATCGATGACGTGACATTTAACAGGCATCGTCTGCCAAAAACTAATCAATTATAACTTTTTTGTCGACCGAGATCCGCAAATCATTAACAGCAGCAAGGATATCAGTAGGACCACTGCATGATATTGGAGGAATTTGCAACCAAGAAGAAGCCAAAGACCACACTTTAGAAGCTACGGAGCCAAAAACATGGTTGCAACATTCCACAAATTGAGAACACAACAGACATAAAAGAGACGAAATATCAATTCCTTTATTTTCCAAATTGCTCCTCGTTGGAAGTCTATCTAAAAGGATCGATACGGCAAGCGAGAATATTGACCTTGCGCGGAACTACTTTAACCCATCTGGTAGCATTGAGATTGACAGGAAGTCTATCATTATCAATCAAGTTTCGAACTCCTTTGACAGAAAACTCGTTTAGCCTTGTAGTCGAGAAGGTCCAGCCATCAGGTATGTCATTTAACTCAACATTTCCCAAGCAATTCATGAGGTTATTAAATTCGCACAATTCCGCCCCACCTCTAATCTCTCTTCTCCAGTTTGAGATGAAAACCTTGTCCTTCCAACGCTCAAGAACAGTAGCCATTTTCACAAGATCCAATCTAAAAAGTCGAGGAAATATAATTAGAAGCCAAACTTAACAAATGTTCTATCCAGCTTAACAAAGCTTTTCCATCTTTTTAGATATTCGATTATATGATAGTTAAAAAGATACAAATATTAAAAAATCGTTGATTAACTGAAGTAAAATAGAGTGATTATAAAAATAATGCAAAAATATGTAGTTACTTTAGATCATTTCCCTTAAACAAAACTGAAAAGGAATCAAATTTGACTCAAATGGAGCCAAACAACTACTAACGGTTGACACTTTTGTTTAATAATATGAACATCCAAATTTAAATCCAAAGATTAATTAGGTATTGATTAATGATCGAAATATGTTACTAGTTTAGTTAAAAGTGCGTTTTTGGAACTTCTTTAATATCATATTTCAAACCTTGCTAACATACATTACATATAATGTCCTCTGGCCAGAAACGGTAACTAAGTGAATCTAAATAAGCTATGTTATTTACCGACGGTTCTTGGTTAGTTGCAGATATGATAATGTGTCATGAAACCAATTATAGTTTCCTGATCTCGACAAGTTCAGTTCCGCCAAAGTGGAAAACAATTAAAGTGTAACACATGTTGTTCTTAATGGATATAGCAGAGATACTAATGAGAATATGTCCATTTATGGTGAGAATTTAATGATGTAAGGTGACCCATCAAATTTATTCCATTCTAGCAATCTTTTCTACATGGGTTTGTTAGGGATTGTGGTCTAGCTTCAGTTCTTAATATGTCTTCATATATATAGGTGATCTAGCTATGCGTTATTAACATCTTTTCATATCAAAGTTGTGTAAGAGATATACACAGTGGCATGTCATAGTAATTTAACTTTTACTTTAAAATAAGCCCTAGATATCCCAAGAAGCAACGCAACATTCTTTTATTTTTTTTAACGACCTACTATTAAACTAACTCGAATTGCCTATGATAAAACTTAAGACTTCTCGAAATACCCCCCTCCCTAAGACTTAAACTCAGGTGGAAAACCCCAAGGTATCCAACCCCATTGGCGCAACATTCTTCTTTTCAATTCTATTGTCAATTATTATATACTTGCCATATTAATAAAGTTAGGAAATCTAGAAATTTTTTAGATCAGTGGATTAAAAACAATCTTCTAACTTTGCGTTCGTCTTTAACTTCCATTTGAACCTTTATCAATTTGTTAATCGAATTTGCTGTTTTTAATAAAAGGCCCAGGTAACAACAAAAATAAATGTATAGACGATATATAATTGGTTTACATATATCTAGTTTAAAATAGCGAAGTTCCAACCACATGGGGCTCCTTATAAGGCCTAAAAGATACGCACCATCAATAATTAATTTGCCTCTTATGTCTAACTATATGACATGGGCCGACCTTATTAGCCCATGAATACAAGTTAATTGAGACATGTATGACACGGGCTTGGACCATAACAACCACCATAATTTTATCATTCGTAAACAATATAATTGGAAAATGCATTTTTTTTTACTACAAAAATCTACCAATATATATATATATATAACTAGATTAAACTCGCACGTTGTGCGGGACTGACTGAGAACGTAAACTAAATTAACTGATAATTACATTATTATTCATAGTTTATGATAATATAAAAAAATAATCAATTTACAACTGATGCAAATAATAAAGTTATAATCTATAAATATATAATATATATTTAGCAAATATGTTAAAGCATGAATAATGAAACGTAATAATTATTTTTTTATAATTATTTTAGAATGGCACACTGATAATCATCATTGAATTAATAATAAGACGCAATATAAAGCATATATAGACATCTTTGCGCTCGTATATTATCAAAATACGGAATCTTAGTTTTATGAAGATAAGTTACAAATATATATTTAAATATCAAAAATATATGTGTGAAATTGATAAAGTAAATATCCAATTTAACATTGATAATATAATCGGTTAGTAAAATATTAGATGTAATTGTCAATATAATCTAGTTTTATATTATATTAAAATATATTATATTTCACGTATAAAGATAATTAAATACAAAAGAAAATAGAAATAGATAAGTTCAAAGATTGACAATATATTATCAATATCTTTTAGTTAGTTTAATATTCAATGAATATCTACCATAGTTTGTAAAATATAAACAAATATTAAGTTAGATCAAGTGGTTTGTGCATAATATTAAAAGTTAGAGGTTATAAATTATAATCTTGTATTTCACTTTTTATTTGCTATTTAAGATTAATTATAAAAAAAAGTCCACATAAGCAAATGATGACGTGACAAATGAAGTACTACATAAGCATTAAAAAATAAAAATCTAAATGTCAATATATATAAGAAAAACATTAAAATTATTAGAGAATGACACCTAAGAAAAAAGCTTAGTTGGCACAAAAGGAAAAGTGACACCTAAGGAAAAATCTATCATCTCTGAGTTTTATAGAGAGACAAGGTCTTAAATTAATTCATAAACAAATAAGAACCCTTGAATAAATTCCATTTTTGATTTAGAACCATTAGATCAAATTAATTATTTCATCTTTTATCAAATGACAATATTAATACTTATACTTTATATGATTAGACAAAATGTATCACTTCTAGATAAATATTAGTGATAAAAAGTGTAAATTAGTAGTGGAAAACAAAAAAGCGTAAATTATGATTTTCAAAATACACCCTCTTAGTTATCTATAATATAACTAAAAGAGAAGGTTGGTGGTACACCTGACACCCCTAATCCCTATCATTTAGCCTAATACTCTCTCCTTATTAATCCTCTATTTGTTTAATATTTATTTAATAAAAAATGACCAACCTTTAATAATAAAAAAAAAATCTTATAAGCCAACACATGTTAACCATCATCTACGACTACGTGTTGTGAAAAACTCGAAAAAAATCAAAACGTTCGAGATGGTCTTTGTTGATAAATTGTTATGTATTTTTCAAATTATATATTATACACTTTTTGTTTATCTTTTTATTTAACTAAACTTGAAAAAAAAAGTAAACTGAAATTAATATTTATATGAAGTTAATTTTCATATGTTTGTTTTTTAATTTTCGTATTAATTAAATTGTTATATTGGCCATACAATTTTTGTTTTTCTTTTAATTTAATTAATGTTGAAAAAAGAATGGTAAATTATAATCAATATTTATATAGAGTTAATTTTCATATGTTTTTTCTTTAACTTTCGTATTCATTAAGTTGTGATATTGGTCATACATTTTTTGTTTCACAATTATTATAAGATTTATATATTTTTAAATTACCCGTCAAATAGACGGGTCGGGGCACTATTTAATGATACGGTAAAATGTTAAATTAGAAAAAGTTAACGGTGCAAATATATCATACCATAATTTGGATGCATTAATCAACGTATTTATGTAATATAAAATCATATCTGACCAATTGATCGTAGATCAATTATAGATTATTAGCATCGTCACTTTGTGATCATATGGACCCATAAAATAATGTTGCAACTCACATATTCAAATCTTATTAAAGATAAATTGATAACTATATTGTGATGAATATATGATAATGGTAAGTCATCGGACATGAGTTTTACGCGATGTGCGTTCTGAGTAACAAGACCGTACATAAGACAGAGGATTCCCATTCATTTACCATTTTTTTTTAATCATACTTGCTAAAAAAATTTTGTGAACCTGAAAACCATTTTCGTAACTTTCAAAACTATGTGGACTTAAAGTTAAACTTTCAGAAACCACAAGGTCCGTTTTGGTATGGAATCCAAGGTTGGGTGTGTACGTGTTATCGTTTGGTTCCTTTAGGCTTTCTTTTTCTACTTTTTGATGGGAAGAAGTCGTTTAGGTTGGAGACAGGTGAGTGTACTTTTCAATTTTGAAGCATCAATCACGTGTGGTGTTCGGTCACGCAGTAGGAGTGATGAATATTTATAAATGTTAAATTTTAACAAAAGGGTTGGGTGGACAGCACACACCAAAAGGCACCAACGTGTCACTTGGTAGATAAACGTGTTACCTAAAATTGGGTTGGGTAAAGGTAGGGTCCAAAACCTCTCGTTAAACATACAAGTGCCCGTCCTTTTAATCAACCATTAATCATTTACGGGTATTTAATTAATACCCAAAACAAAAACCATTGCCTTTTCCCCACCTTCCATACTTTGTACTTCTTAACTCGTCCTGCTTTCCGTAAATGATATTTAAACATGTAAGTTGTGCTAGGGTTGCATTTGTTACGGGACTTAACTCTATATTTAAAGACACGAGGCCGACGACAACCATGCACCCATCTGCGCAACGTTTCTGAAGGTGCCCTCCTTTTCAAAAGGAATCGCTGGACACTTTAAGATATATATGCAAAATCATTATTAGATTCAAACTAATTAGAATGTCTAAGTCAAAACCAAATAAATAATTGTAATCAACAGAAACCCCAAATTCCTTTACTTTTTACTCGTTTTCATTTGTGTCACATTGTTTAAAGTGTATATAATATACGGGTGCATATTTGATTATCAATCGATGGGATTATTTCTTGATCAAAGATTATTATATGGGAAATGATTAATCCTCCTAATCAAATAGCCTAAAAATTCTTCTAATCATGAGATGGTGACACGTGGAAAAATCAAGGGCAAGATTTGGAAAGAGAATTAGTTGATATCACATGTTACCTTCTTAATGTTTTAGGAAGATTATTAGGGCTATTTGGTTAAGATTATTTAACATTTTCCTTATTATATATATATTCTTCTAAGTCAAGGCATTAAGACAACGACAAATCATCAATATTAATATACTCTTATATAATATGCGCAAACCATAAGTCTAAACACGCCATCTGTGAAGCTGTTATGATGTAGTTAATGATAACTAAAGTTTACGTGGCTTGAAACTAATAATACCCCAATATGACTAATCATGTTCTTCCAAAATTATATTATTAGACTTGTATCATTGAATGATTATTATAATCTTAATCTAATTTTATTGTGATGACTTAGAGAAATTTATTTGGTGTTATCTTTCTATTTATTTATATTTATCAACAAGATATGTCACCCGGGCGTTGCTCCGGGAGACATTACGTTTGTAGGTGTCTTTCTTTTTAAAAAAATTATATAATTTATTAAGAAATTGTTATTAGGAGAAATGACGAAATATGATACAGAAATGACGCTCTTATAAGAATGACAAGATGTGTTGCGATCATAATACAAATAATAATAATAGAAAAAAGATGACGTTGATATATTAATTTCTTTCTATCATTTTATAACCAAAATATTACCAATTATAAAATAATTGACATGTGGGGCCTACAAAAAAATAAAAGAAAAAGTTACTATTCTTTACACAAATCCCAATACTCTCGGGCGTTGCCCCATGAGACATTACGTATGTGGATGATGTTTTAAAATAAAATTACTTAAATTTATTAAGATAATTACATTAAGAAAAATAACGAAATACATCTATAAATAAATATATTAATACCGAGACGACGCTCTTAAAATAATGACAAAATGTGTTACGAACATAATACAAACAATAACAGAAAAATGACATTGAAATATTTTTACATATAAATCCAAAGTTTTGAATTAACCTGACATACTCGAATGTCAGCACAAGGCCCAAAATTAAATATAAATAAGTAGCCTAAAAGTTTAAATATGGAATAGCAAAGTCCATTACTTAGCCCATCACTATTCCTTGCATCTGAAAAGACAGAGTTTACCCTTATTAAGCGTTGTGTCTTCGGACGGATTAGTAGGGGGTTTTCCCCTCATCGGCTATTTTGAAATAAACATTTCTATTTCAAGGAAATTCTCTAGCTCGGACCCGGTTAAGACAACGTACGCTAGACCTCCCGCTGTCAAATCGCGACACGAATAATTTTGCGTAAATGATTTTAAAAAAAAATAAAATTAAGAAAATTAAAAACAAAAGTCTTAAAAAATTATAAATATGTAGTGAAAAAAAAATAGAGAGATAAAAAAAACCAAAAATAAAGTTAGAGAAAAAAAATAGATATGTGGACCCATAAAAAAATTACCCCAATATAAATAATTATAAAACATTAAATATGTGGGACCCACCAAAAATTTTAAAAAAATTATTATCGGATTACGAGACTTTGTTTTTAATATATATATATATATAAGACAGAGGGTAACACCACCAGACAAAAGTCAACCCGACCAAGGTATTAGCGGCGACGTCGCCACTAATACTCTGACACTGACAGGGGTCCCGCTAATTTCTCGTTCAGACTTACCATTACAGTCATGGGGCTCGCAGTATATGCGGCGACATCACCGCTAATACCCTCTGTGGTGAAGTTACACATTTTCCCATGGTGGGTTACACATCCCGGTATATAATAGCCTACAAACTTACGTTAAAAAAGCAAGAATCTTATTAACTTTGGTTCTATTTTTGAGTGAGAACAATCACGCTTTATATCAACTACAACTGGGAGATTGATGAAAATTTGAAATCACTGAATTTCGACCTATAATATATTTAGGACATAATAAAGCTTTGTTTAAAATGTGTAACAAAACCATTTTAACTTCGATGCAAGATGCAACCAAAAATTTACTTCACGTATACCCGCATCCTTTCATGTGTATGGTGTGTGACATCGTAAAGAAATTGCAACCTCAAGTACAGTGGTTTCGTATACAAATCATAACAATAGCAATATACAGTATGTAAGATATAAGAGAAAAGTGAGTATGAGGTTATAATGTACTCAATTTTAGAGGTGCAAGGAAAAACCGATTAACCGAACCGAACCGATTTGTAACCGGTAACCGAAATCGGTTAGTAACCGGAATAGTAAAAACCGATTATAGGTTAACAGAAACCGTCGGTTACTAACCGATTACTCTTTTCAAAACGAAAACCGATTATTAACCGGTTAATTATTCCAAATAATAACCGACCGGTTAATCACATACTATATATACATATAATATATATATATATATATATATATCATACTATATACAAAAACTGATATATATAACCGGAAAGGTCGCACCAGATGATTTCGTAAGCTTTCAATATATCTATACTTTATATAAATGAATGCTTCTTTCATCAGATTCAACATCAATTTTTGGTTGTTTTTGAGATTTAGGATGATAAATTTTGTTTTGTGTTTAGAAACTGATGTTTATTTGGAATATGTTTTTTTTTGGAATATGGGTTCGTCGCTCAGACTTGTCGGAAATGATTGTTTTTCCAATTGTTCACCACTTTCTCAATATTATAATGGGCGGTTAAAAAAACAAATAGGCGGTTAACCGGTTATTATTAATCGAAATCGGTTAGATAAGTTCCACTTTTAAAACCTAAAAACCGGTAATTAACCCGTACAAGTTAACCGTAACCGGTTATTACTGTTTCAAAAAATAACCAAAACCGGTTAACCGATTCTTGCACCTCTACTCAACTTTGGTGAAAAAACCTTCGCATACCAATATTTTAATATTTTGAATAAGTGTTTGACCTCCCATGATTTTTATGGTTTAAAAAAAAAAGTATGTAAGGGGTTTTTTACCCAATATAGGTGCCTAACAGTCTCATATTCCCTTTCCCCCTATATATAAATCGAATACCAGTCTTACACAAACTCTAGAATAAATATTGTCGTACATTATTGGTTCATAAGACAATGCACAAATTCTCGTATTGTGATTCGGTAACGAGTGGAATACTTACAATGCCTCAACCATAACATCCCAAAATAACATCCCAAAGGTTATTATAGTTTATCATGTTATTAAGTTGGAGTATTACTTAACGATTTGTTAGATAAGTCGTTTCAGCTGAAATGCGACGGTACTCGTGCAATGCGACGATGGTTGTAACGACGACGATGGTGTTGGGGGACGACTGTTGGTGGTGGAAACGACGTCAAATAGTGTAGATAATTAATGTAAATGGTTAATAAAGATATTTTAAAAGATAAAGTAATGATGGTGTAATTAATTATTAAGGGTATTTGTATTTTAGACAATCTTCCCCACGTAACTTTTAATATGAACGGTTATTTTTATAAGATTATATGATAAGACCATGACAGTTATGTTATAGATGGAGGGAATAAATTGCGAAACTGCCCAAACATTGGGTTCGTGCCAACAAATATTTAGCAAGCAGTAGTGATAAATCTACAACAAAATTTTACCATCTACAACAAATATATAACTTTTATTGCACAGAGTACAACTGTATATTGTATGCATTGTTGTAGATGGATAAATATCGTTGTAGATTTATTAATTCTCTTTAGCAAGAGGCTAGAGTCTCGAAGCTAGTGTAGTGGATTCAGATGTTCAATTCTTCGATGTAAAAAAGATGTGTGTTTTTTTTTTTACTGAGAGAGACTAAAATGACAAATAATAAATAACTAAAATCATTATAAACTCATGATCCATCAACTTAAAACAAAAAAGAAAAAAAAACATAAATTTTGATATGATTGGTCCATCTCATTTTTCATGACATTTTATAAAATAAATATAACATTTCTCTTTAAAAAGAAAGACGTGTGTTTTTCTCTATCCGGAAAATGGTCAGAAATATCAAAAGAAAGAGTTGGAAATTAAGATAGATGATCAAAGTAACATGATGATAGCTTCAACTACTAAACCTTCCTTCCGTTTTTGATTTTGTAAATACCCAAAAGGTATAACATGACGTGTGGAATTGTGATTGGAGTGGGGTCATAAATTCCATTCTCATTGATCTAATGAATTTAAAATGTGCATGATTTAAACAATAGCGAAAGTTAAATCGTGACATGACAAAATCCAATTGCCACAGATAAAACCATAAATACGTCAGAATTTCATCAAACAACAGAATTAAACTCGATCGAAATTTGGGTATGAGCTTGTATTAGTTAGGATTTTATCCAATTCAAGCTCAAACTATAAAAATTGCGTTCAAAATTGCTGACAATTAACGGGTTTTTAATTACATTGTTAAAGATTTAGAGTCAAAGATTAATAATAGACACAAGTTTGTAAAACTCATAGATTAGGATCGGATCAATAAGATGGGAGATAGGAATTTTTGAAAAATTGAGAAAATATTGGAAATGTCGGATTGCAAAGTTTATATATAAAAATAATAGTTTAAGAATTTATATGTAATAGAATATTAAAAATATTTAGGAAACTTGAAACTTAATTGTCGAAAAACAAAATATAGTTATTCAAATTTAAAAATAATTGTCTCAAAACAAACATAATTCTTTAACCTTAAACATAGAGGGTTTGTTTAATTGAAAAAATGTTTCTTTTAAAGACCTTTGAAAAACAAAAACAAAAAAAACAATAATAAAATTGACTTTTGTTGACCTTTGCCGAATTTGACCGATATATGACCAATAATGACCGAGATTCTAGATATTTGGCTGATATTCGATGGTTGACTAACGTTGACCGATATTTGAGTAGACCCATTCATTTCGTCTCATTGAGCATCCAATCCCGATACTGATACCAATATCGAGATATCGGCCGATACAGTTGATATTTACAACACTGATAGTAGACAAGGATGGTATGGACCATCTAAACGTATCATAGTCTTTCAATCGTGTGTTTCTTCTCTTTCAACTATTCTCATATCGTCTGATAATAGTCATCCGAAATGTTTGGTTAAATTCTTTTGCAATTTTTTTTTTGAATTGTTTGGCTCACAACCAAATATCTATCTTTTTTTCATCCTTTTCATTGAACAATCATTGTTAGTTGCTTATATATTCGGTCTATAGAGCTTTCGACGTTAAATTAGAGGTGGTACCAATTGGGTAGCAAAAGGGGCCAATGCCCCATCAAAGTTTTTAAAAAAAAGGGGGGAGCAATATGTTTATTTAGGCTGCTTGTTACTAAATCATACAACATTTGACTTTTTATATTTGCTCTTTTTATTTTTTCAATTTTACTTCCTTATAAAAATATTTTTGGTATTGTCTCTGCTTATAGAAATATTTTTGGTATTGTCTCTGCATTAAATGATTGGATCCCATGTAACTATTGATCATTATTTTTAACATGTGTTGTATAAGCACATGTTAGTAAGTCAAATAAAAAATTTGGAAAAAAAGGTATTAATATTTTTTTTATCTAACTTTGAAGCAGTTTTTTTATATAGTTAGAAGTAAGATTGTTTACATCTCAACCTCCGTGATATACTATCGAGATAATTGGGTTCAAAACCAGTAAAAGACGAGATTAGATGTTACTTACGTACGTTGAATAATTTTCTTTTTTCGTTGTATCCAAAAATATTAGTCTCCTAACATGTATTCATGGGGCACACATTAGAAACCCGTGGTCGTAGTGCATTGATAATAAATCGGTCATGTATTTTGATATGGTTTCTATAGCTCATTAACCTAATTTCACTGTTTTAAGTCCTTAATGGATCTTGAAGCTGATATCGAGGGGTGTTGCTGGTATTCACAATCAATTATTATTATTTTCTTTCATTTAGTCTCAAATTTATTGTTTACTTTCCTATTTTGGTATGTTTTAAAATCTATATATAAATTTATATCATTAAATTATATTTTAAATGATAAGATGACGATGATCGTATAATTTCTATCACATAAACAATCTTGAGTGGCAGCAATGTTAAGATTATTTTATATTAGTATTATTTATTAATATTAATGTTGCGGTAATTAATATATGAAAATGGGAAGATGCATGTATGTATGGACAGTATGGTGTGTTTTTCTGTGTTATTGAGAAATGGACAGCAATATTTAAAATAATTGGAAAGAAGAAAAAGAATATATATTTTATTGTTTATAAAAGTGGAAACGTGTAGGGAGGAAGATGATGAAGGAAAGATCCACGTCAGAAGATAAAGCACGTGTCAAGGTACAGAAGCGTTTTAAAGCCCGTCTGATATTCCCAGAGGCCCTCCCTCAATCAAAACCTTGACATTTTGGTCCCACATGTGTCCCCACCTTCCAACTTGTTCAATTTCTGTACACTATACTACTTGCTTCTATAAACATTTCGTAATCGGAAAATATCATCGAATTTCAATACCCAGATTCTGTAAACATACTTTCAATATTTTATATTTTATTTTTAAATGATTAGTATATTTCGAGATAAATAAAATAAGGAAATGATTAATCTTTCTAACCAAATAACCTAATAATCCTCTTAATTAAGAGATGATATATAACATGTGAAAAAATTAATCAAAATTTTATCAATAATGATTTGCTTTCTACATATGAAACTTCAGTTTAATATCATCGTATTAATGGATCACTAAAAGATAAGAGAAAACTTATCTTTAGATATAATCTTATTTCAAAATTTATTAAAAATTCTAAATTATAAAATGTTAAATCATAAACTAAAAAATAATTGCATATGCTTACGAGCACTTATTGGATAATTAATAATAATAAAACTGAGACACAAATTTACAAAGTTTTAACATTCAATTAAATAAGAGTATTTATCTTGAAATTTTACCACGAAGTCAGTAAGATAGTCAATAAAAGAAAGCGAGTATGCAATATTTTATTTAAGGATATGCATTGTTAAGGTGTATCTTGAAATATATATAAAGTTTGAAGTACTAATACTATTCACAGGTCTTTAAGGGTATGCATTTGTATACCCTAACTTGTACGTAGGTATGCCACTGATTAGAGATTTATTAGACTATTTGGTTATAAAAATTTATCATTTTCCATAAAATAATTCAACTCAATTCAATATCTAATACTCATGGTATCTATTTTTTAATTGTTTATTTTATTTCGTCTCACTTTAATTTTTTTTTTTAGTATACGTTGTCGTAACTCATAATATGTATAATATTTTTGTGTACATCCGACAACCATTAAAATTGTAACTAAAATAATCTTTTTTCTAAAATATAATATATCTTCAAATATATTTATTTGATCAGATTATATCTTGATTAATTATGATCAATACTTTTTAGAATTAAAGTTGTCAGAAATATAACGTTGAGTGAGACAAAAAAATTATAATATAAAATTAATTTCATTTTATGTCTTAATATGTATTATACTTATTAATGGACCATTTCTATAAGTAAAAAGCAAAACATGCATTTGTTATACATTTTGATTTTCAGGCTGTGCGATGAAAGATTTCAAAATAGTAATAAGTTTAAGATGTTCATTTTATCTCTTATATAAATAAATAAAAATTATTATGACATAAGATTTTCTATAAATTCTCTTATGTAATACTTTCACACATTCTTTTGGTTTAATTATTACATCATCATACATTTTAAAATTAAAATATCCTTCCTTTTATATATATCATTATTAAAATTTTAATTAAATGCCTACATTATTATGTGAGATTTTAATCATCTTAACTATGTTGTCTTTCTGGATAACTTTTTTTATTTTTTTTGTTTTTATCAACCGTATGTGTTTCAACGTGTGTCTACAGTGGCGGAGCCAGAAGATATGCTCTAGATGAGCCAAAACAAGAGAATAACTAACTGCAAATATGACATTTCAAACGATGTTGTGATCTCTAACTAAAAATGATAGAGATTGTTAAAACTACCTTAATAATAATCGTAATATGCTAAATTGATGAGACGTGACTTTTGATTTTTTTTCTTTCGAAATAGGACGAGTTATATCTTGTAAATTACTACTCGTAAAATTCAACTAAACTTATAAATAATATATTATTGATATTAAGCTTCAGGATGGGCCTTGGCCCTCTCTAAACCCAAAGTGGCTTCGCTAGTGTTTGTCCACAACTACCAAATTTTTGTTTATGTTTAATTCATTTTTTACATAATAATTTAATTATCACAACTTTTTAATTTATTTAACGCTGTTATTATACATTTTATTATGACAATATATTTAAAGCTACCCAGGTAATATTCAGGTTATTTACAAAACGTGTATAAGTTAATCCAGGTTGATTAGCTATAAATTAAAATATAGAAATTGTTGATGGGTAATAATAAGTAAGTTTATACAATTATCATTCAGTTGGTAAAAAAGGCTTATCACATTAGTTCATCTAGCTGATGCATTTTTAGTTTTTATCGAAAGAAATTGGTTTATCTAAATAAATAATTTTGTAGGCGTGTATATATTGTTTCTATCATTAAAAAAATCTTATTCATTTATCTAACCAAATTTCAATTCAAAGAATCCATTATTTCTTGAAAAATATAGGGTCGGAGTACACAGTTTAGGCCTTTAGGCCGCCCCACATCCGTGTGATAATAGAAAACATATATATTTCCTAGAAACAAAATCGTGTTAGCATGTGATTGGGCCACGCAAAAGAAAGAGAAAAAGCATCCACGTGGTACCTTTGAGATATCAACAGCATGAAGATTTTATTTAGGAAATCAACGGCACAGATTCCATGTAATATAATGTTGAGATATCTACGTCACACCAACTACACATGTCGGATGAGTCTTCCCGTGACGGTGACGGGCAGCTGTCCGTCCCCACTTCCCCTCCTCTCTCCAACAGGTATAATATGGTCTCTTCTCCATTCCCCTTTTTCTATCAATCAATAACTTTGTATTTTTTTTTTCCTCCAAACATTTTTTCTGCACACACATATAAATATAGCTAAAGACACGTACATATCTGTCTCTCGTATTGGAATTGCAAATCCATCAAGATATTTTGGTATTGATATTTTATAGATATGGCTGGTATGTGTTGTGGTGTTGTGGGAGATACAAAGACGACGTCCACAGTTGAACCCAGCAGTGGACGTCAAGGCAGACGTCGCCGGATGGAAATCCATCAGCTACAATTCTTAGCTGATGCAGCTTCTAAGGTCGTCATGCCTTTGCCTGAAAGTAGCAATAGAAAAAGAAGAAAAGTTGAAATACTAGAAGCGATTCAAAATACTACTAGTACTGGTGGGGATGGTCACGATGTTGCTCCAAAACAGGCCGAGGAAGAAGTTGTTGGAACATCGTCGCAAACCTTGAACGAGGATGTGTTGCACAAAGAGATGTCTAGATTTGGTCTTACGGTTGTTTGCGGGAGAAGAAGAGATTTGGAAGATGCTGTTGCGGTTAAACCTTCTTTTTGTCAATCGGATTCTCAGGATCTTCACTTTTATGGCGTGTACGATGGCCACGGATGTTCACATGTAATTAATTACCTTTATCTTTATTCGATCTTATATATATTGGATAAACATATGTGTTTAATTGTGTATTGATCAAATTGTGTTTCTTCTAATATTGTCATAGGCGGCAATGAAATGCAAAGATAGAATGCATGAGATAGTGAAAGAAGAAGTTGAGAACAGCGAGAAACCAATAGAATGGAAAGATACAATGGTGAAATGCTTTTCAAAAATGGATAAAGATGTAACCGAGTGGAGCAATCGTGCTTCTAGCTCAAATTGTAGATGTGAGCTTCAAACTCCACAGTGTGATGCTGTTGGATCTACTTCCGTAGTTGCCCTTGTCGCTCCTGATAAAATTATCGTCTCTAATTGCGGCGATTCACGGGCTGTACTTTGTAGGAATGGTGTTGCCATCCCTCTCTCAACGGATCATAAGGTATCAACTACTATTTCTCGAGTATATTAATTATTTCGACATTCAAAACTAACATGTTTCGTTTTGGAATATATAGCCTGATCGACCCGACGAACTTGAACGAATTGAAAAGGCGGGTGGCCGTGTTATATATTGGGATGGTGCTAGAGTTCTTGGTGTGCTAGCCATGTCTAGAGCAATCGGTATGTTTAATTTTAACTATCAATAATTTCGTTAATGAATATAGACTTGTTGAAGATCTAATTAAGTACTTATGAATAAAAAATTTTGTTTACTAATAATTGTTTCATTACTATCTCCACAGGTGATAACTATTTGAAGCCATACGTGATACCGGAACCGGAAGTAACCGTAACGGAACGTACAGCTGAAGACGAGTGTCTTATCCTTGCGAGCGACGGCTTATGGGACGTAGTATCAAACGACGTAGCATGCAGCGTCGCTCGCATGTGTCTGAGCTCTCAGGAGGTCCCATCACCGCCGCGTTCGCCCGGAAGTGAGCTAAACGTGGCGCGTGGTGAGAGCTCAGACAAGGCATGTTCCGATGCTTCAATACTTTTAACCAAATTAGCCTTGGCTAGAAGAAGCACGGATAACGTTAGCGTTGTGGTGATTGATCTAAGAAGAAATCTATAACAATAATAATGACACTCTTTGTTTTTATTAAATAGAAATTTAAGCAATTTTTTTTTGTTTCTTTAACATTGTTTCATCAAAGATGGAAAGGTTTGATGTATTATTGTTAACGATAACGATATTAATTAATTTTATCATTATTATAAGTTGTATAGTTGAATTGAAGTATAATACTTGTATTTTATTTTGTCCTTTTGGATTGAATTAGTTAAGTGGATCAAAGTTAGTAATTATGTGGCCGATCTAGTCTAAGAACTAGGTGACTCATCGCAAGAGTGATAGCGACACGAATCAATTGGAAAATATTTTGAGGACCACGTAGATTTGCTCCAGCTGGATTGTTCGCATTGATGAAGCCATATACGCAAGTCGTAATATAAGTGTGTATTATAAAAGTTGTATTTGCTTCGTATTTTATAAGAAAGTTCTTATTCTTATACAAATTTGCATTTGATTAACTTTTGAGGAAACTAGAAGTTAGCTGAATCGATCGTATTTTCAAGTTCAAATCATTTATGAACTAAAACTATTAAAAGATTTGGGGAAAGGAAATGATTAATTTTTTAACTAAATAAACTAATAATTCTTTTAATAATGAGATAAAAAATGACATAAAAAATCAGGCCAGACTCTATGCCAATCAATTTTTGGTTTCAGTAGGCCAACGATTTTAACTTTTAACCAAGTGTCAAGATGGTTGTGTCGTGCTAAAGTAAAGCTTATTATATATTACATTTATTATAAATATTTATTATAAATTATAAATGGAGGGGGATAAATTTACAATACATTTACAACAATACATGTTTTATACAGTTGTAAACTGTACTGTATAATATGTTCATTTGTATAGATGGCCAAAATCTGTTATAGATATATCATTCTCCATTATAAATAGATGCAGTCATCTATACTTAGATTAATTTAAGACGTTCAAAAGTAAAAATAAATCATTTACTCGTATTAGTTTAAATAATACACGAGAAATTTTGTTAAGTTACAGTATGTTAGAATATACAACTATCTCGTGTTCTTTATGTTCACTAAAGCCCGTGTACGGAAGATATGGCGGTGTTATATGTTAATTTAAATTTTTGAAAGAAATAATAATAATCACCTTATTTTATATGCATAAAAAATAGACCTATAAAATTTTAATAATTTAACATGTGGATTCAATTAAATTTTTCTTGATTTTTATTTTTCTAATTTTATCTTTTGTTATTCCAAATTTCTATTATAACTACACCTTATAAAGAGTGACGACGGACAACTTTGCCAACAGTCGGTTTTTACCTTAGACTGTCTAGAACAAAAGTATGTAAGTTGTGTTAACTATTTATTGATGAATATTTAAATATATAAATGATTAAATTGATTAAATAAATAAATAATAAAAATATGAAAATGTTAAAATAATTCAAAAGTTATATATTTAAATAACTAAAGTTTTAAAAAGGTTTTGAAAATTAATACACCATTAGACTCAATTATAATGTATTATTGATATGATATAGTTTATGTAAGTTTTTATAAGTCTTATCGGATGGAGAGAAGCACTGAACGAGAATGCATGTGTGCCTTCATAACAAACAACAGTCAAGTTTTGGTTCAGGGTAATTTTGATGGTTTAGAACCAATTGATCATGGTTAATCTTGATGGTTTCTCATTTCTGCTTCCGTTTTCTCTCTTCCTTTTTGCGTTTGCGTGTATGAATTAGTGTTAGAAGGTTTGATCATTTAGATGCCTCTGAGCTTGGAATAAAATCTTTTTGCTTGTCGAAAGAAAGATAAAGAAGTCTTTATTAGTTTTTTCTATCATTCATATCTTGGAATGGAATATCAAATCATGATCACCGGTTTTCCTACGGTCTCTTCGCGTCTCGCAATAGGATTTATTTTTTTTAATATCTAATTCACTAGCATTGTGTACAAGGAATATATATGTTGTGAATTGCCGGATATGAAAAGACTCTGAAGTTCTACACATGCCGTATATAAAAACTATTTACCAAATTTAGAATACTAAGCTAAAGAATTAGAAACGTACACAACTTATAAAAATCTATTCCTTCCCAAACTTGAAACCACAAAACTAGTCGATTTGTACAACACAAAGTTTCCTTTTACAATCGTATTACTAGTCCTAATACCTATACGATATACGATAGTTATATAAGTTATATCATAAAGAAATTCGAATCTGCCTCATACATGATTCGTGAATATGAAATAAATTGTGGTTAAAGTAAATCGATGAGTGAAGCTAAATTACAATAAACATTAATGATAAATATAATATACGTTTAGTTAACGTTTTGGATTTACCTTAAATTTTTAAAACCACATCAAAATCGGAACTTGTAAGCATAGTGCATGATGACAAATAGCCTTGTGATTTCGGATCGTAAACTCAAAATTTTGAAGTCTTCATGTTAATCATGTTAATAAAGTATTATAATTAATATAAGTAGTAGGATTTGAACAATTGAAAAAGAAAAAGAGACAATTTATTAATAAAAAAAGATCAATCAAATAAGGTTATAATATCTTTTGTATTAATAAGCCAAGAGTTAGATTTTAGTTCTAAGTCTAATAAAAAAATTGAATTTATATACAACTAAAAAAGCTAATTTAATAAAATAAATAAATTAAATGGCCATTAAGAATTACGCTACGTGTCATTGTAAGAAAATATGAATCATGTTTTAGTTTATTGGTAGATACTTCACAGTTCCACATACAACGTGATGACGAAAAAGAAGATACCTCTAATTTGATGGCAGTATTATGAAAAAACACCCACGATGGCATGATGCATAACAATTGTCTGTGACTTTTGGCAAACTAGTATTACGGGGGTTTTGGTATTCACATGTGTAATGTGTTATCGGATTAAGTAAAAGTGTGCTCTTAAACATACAAAACTTGGATTGAACCGAAAACCATACTTTCAATTATTCCACATAATTAATTTACACAAAGATTACATATATGACAAGCCTAGCTACATACAAAAGCACTGATATAATAGTAAAATAAAGATAAAAATATTATTATTACTTGATCAAATATCAAATAGAGCACTGTAGATATAGGAGTCTCACTTTAACGTTCCTTTTGCATGATCTCGTTTAATTTGCGAAAAATCAAAGAGGTCCATTAATTTTCTTCCTCTTGCTATCAAGTATCAACTATAATGACATGTGTATGTATTAAACTTAACAAAATGTTGAGCAACGTGTATCGGTGTATATACGGTGGTCCATGAAGACGGCTGACATGGTGTCTCTGAGTGCGTATGTGGATGGATAACGGCGAACTCTTAATCAGAATATAGGCACAAGTCAACATCAGGTGCAGCCACGTCTACATTTGGTCCAACCCTACGGCGTCACTCTCTGTGTGCTGGATTCCAATTAAATAAATTAATCAATCATCCCAGTGGACTCCCAAGTCAATATTTATATTTATTTATTTAGCATATCCATCCCTATACAATGTATTTCGTTGCCATTTTAGAACCAAGGTTTTAAAACCTTGAACCCGGCAACCCGCCAGTTTACTGTAAACAACAGTTATAACCATCCCTATACAATAATACAAGTATTTCTTTTCTATCGATAAATTTTAGATTCAACAGGATACGTCTTTATATACTTAATTTTACTTTCAAGGGAAATTCACAATTAAAAAACTGTCGACTCCATACTAGAAAACATTTATTGCTCACACCGAGTACTTTAATTGGAGAAAATCCATTTAAATAGAAAAACCGTTCATGTGAAGACTTGAATGGTTGAACCTATACCAAAGGCTCCCAAGACCTCATTAACACCACTAATAATTTTACTTAGTTTTAGCTTAATGGTTGAAAGATTATTCTTCTTGAGGTCTTGTGTTCAAGCCTTAGGTAGGACATAAGAATTAAGTCCCTTTATGAGGACTTGACTTGGGGATACCTAGGTTCAAGTCTGAGGGGACAGAATTTACCCTTATTAATCGTTGTACTTTCGGGCGGATTAGTAGGGGTATCCCCCATCGGGTATTTGAAATAGACATTTCTACTTCGAGAGAGCTCTCCAGCGCAAACTCGGTTAAAACAACGTATGCTAGAGCTTCCGTTATCGAATCGTGACACGAAGTTTCCAACGAAATTCACCTTAAAAAAATAAACACCACTAATAATATAAAGTTACACATATAGCTTACAAATGTCAAATGGTGACCTTCCAATAAAATCAATTTTAAAATAAAAACAATGATAATACTTAAAATTAATGTTTTTACATTTCAGATTCATCAATATGATGTATTTGTATCTCTAAAATTTACTAATATATAGATGCATTGATGCGTATTATCATTATTTGTTGACAAATTAAGATTTATAAATTTGATGCACATATATCTAAGATGAATGAATGAAACAAAAAAGTGTGATATTTTTGGTTGTGAATATATATTATACATCTAAATATTAATGATAAGGTATGAAACATACATTTTATTTTATGTACTTTTAAAGTTTTATTGCATCCGAATGAAATCTTTTAAGTATTTTATCCATGATTATATGTTAAAGCCAGATGTAATTGATTGGAATTTTATATTGACACAAAAGTGTAGATTTTGGTACTATAAAACGTATATTTTGGTATTATAGACCCAGGATCCTTTTATATATATATAACTTGTAAAGACCAACGAGCCAACTACATATTAACTTTTGATTCTATGTTGCATTCATCTACTTCTATCGATCCACATAAATAACCAATCCTTTAACTTATTGTTCTGTAAATAAACACGAGCATATACGGTTGATTTTAGCTGGCTAGTAGCTAGATATTCTATTGTATCACGATTTGATGGTCTATAAAAAAGAAAATCATGAGAAAGTCTTTCATATGATCACGATTTAATCACTAACTCGTTATTGAAAAAAAATTTTGAGAGAAAAAAATTAGCTGCCAGGCTTTTAAAATTGTTAACTGGTTGGTTTTTTTTTTTTTGTTTTTTGTTTTTTTTACCATTTTTCATGAGGATTGTAACTTCAGTCATGAACCATAAAATTTATTTTTATCATACTTGTTTTTTTGGCAGTCTTGAAGCCGGCACTGTTGATATGCCTTTATAATCATTAAGATTCATGACAAAAACATGAAACTCACATATTTACTTAAATGTACTTGAACTCAGAACCTAAATTTACAACTTTACTTCGAATACAGATAGGCCAAAAGTTATTCTATGTAGTGTTTGTCACTTGGGACATATCTTTCTGGAGAATAAAATTTCTCTCCCCTGCTAATTCTTACCACAAAATCATATTCCTAGACAAAAATCCTCCTCCATGAAAGTTTGACGTGTCTTTTTGCAATGTTAAAAGACTTTGATATCCGTAGAATCTCATTTATTAGTGATGCTATAATCAAAGAATATGATCTTCCATGATATATTCGATATGTCTGGTTTGAAGACTGACAAAACAACGTTATCATATGGAAGCTTTGACTGGTTTCACATCAAAATGACTACTTTATGAATCGTATGTGGCATATATTCAGATTCAGTTTTGTGTTCTTTTGTGCTCATTGAATTAGTCACCAGAACAAATGGATTCATTTTTGTAAATCACAGCATTTCCGTAACACATATTTTACTCTTTCCAGTTGTCCAATGAAGCAATATGCTGGCAGTCGAGTATATAAGCATGTTAAGTTTCCTACTTTCCTGTGCAAGTTTGATATGCTAAATACACAATGCTCGACGGAAACATAACCGGCTCTTTTGATTACGAGGATTTTTGGATTAAAAAGAAAGAAATCAGATTTTCATCTGGTTTCCTACGACTCTTTCACAAAAAGTAGTTAACGAAATCATGTAAAAAGCCTAATGGATGAATACAAAAACTTACATAGAATGTTCTCAATGTAAAGTCCTGCACCTAATGTAACGATACACAACTAGTAACCACAAAACAAAAAAATCATACAGAATAAGTAACCACAAAATGACTATGATATACAAGACCTTGTTGTGCTACAACTATAGAACAGTAAAATTAAACTCGAACCTTTATCCTCTGTAGTTTTCTTTAGAGTAATAGGAAGCTGAAGCAGTTTGCTTTTAATGAATATAAAATAATCGAAAACTCTCATTATGAGTTGACTAGGGCAGGTTTTTGTCACACGTCAAAACTCTATAACTTGCGTGAGGTCCCTCAGCTGTATCACGCAGTGCTACACGCCACCCAATTGCCTTCCCTATCCCTACAAGCTCATCCATCACCGAAATGGAATCGCGAATGTACACACGTCCCCCAGGTCTCAGAATTCTATCCATCTCAAGCATGATGCTAGTAATGTTGCATCTGATAGTTTGACATTCACCCAAAAGAAGAGATTCAATAACTGAGCAAAAATTGGAGATTTTTACAGCTTGTCATTTCGCATATCTAATATTCATGATTACCTTTTTTGTTCAATTGAGAAGAGACCAGCTGCATGCAAGAGGTCATACGTTCTTGGGTACGTATCAAATGGCTCACACCTGTAATTTTGAGTGATCAAGACGAGATCATAAATATGAAATTGGCGACTACTAAGGTTCACTATAGCAAAGTAGTCAGTCATACCAATCATGCATAACTCCTAGAAGTCCACGATCATAGATGACAGGCAAGGTGTTAGGACCACTAACAGGAACAACGTTCATAACCCAGCAATCTAGTTGATTCTCAATTAAGGCTGCTGCAAAGCTGCCAAAGTAAAAAAAGAAAGGGTTGGTCTTATCAAGTTCTGATGATCTATAAAAGAGTCTTACGGTAGGAGATTAAAAAAATTCATTCACCCTCCATAGCCCGCTCTCATGTCCAGCACATTTCGAAGCTTGTAAGTTCCCCAGCGTAAAGCTCGCACGTAGCTATCTATTATTTCTTTCCAGTATTTGGATTCTGCTTTAAACAGATCCTTTCTAGAAACGTATGCGTCAAGCTTTATACTTTGAAGCCTCTCAGGAGGATTGTTCAGTCGTTCCGGCCACGAGGTAATATTTGCTCCAGACCCATCCTCAGGCAGTCGAGAAATACATGGCTTCAAATTAACATACCTGAAATCAAAGTAATTTGATATGACTGATTTTATTTCTGTCAAGCAAAAAAACAAAAAAAAAGGATCTATTGATATGACTGATTTGAGGTGGCGTCATTACAGAGGTCCATGGAGTGACAAATGTATCAAAAAACAAGGTTTTCATAAGAATTCAAGCCTTCAAGGTACAATTTTTCCTAGACTTATTCATGAGAGCATCAATGAAACAATACGAAATCGCCAAGACTGGCTTACCCTTAAAAAAGTTGGCGTGAAACCACGATGCCTAATCCCTATTGATGGGTTACCAAATTATGAATATAATTTCATTGCCTGACACTTTAACGAACCCTAAACGCAATCGTGCATGGACCTTGATATGAGTCTAGTATTCTCTTCATTTTTCCCTGCTCAGGTACTCGTTACTATGCTTATCAAATATTCAAAAGGGCTGGGTCAATTTGGTGCATAACTATACTCATTGAACATTCAAACTTTCAAAGAGCTGGGGAATTTTGGTGTGCAACTAGTTCTGGTATTTTCCCCGTTACTTCAGTTTATAATCACTTTTGGTTAATATGTCATCTTTATACTTTAAGGCGTAATAAAATATTTGTGATTATGCTCCATGCATAATATTTTAATACTGAATTAAATCACAGCTGTTCTGTCTCAATTCAGGTGCCCAAATAGGCTGCAAAAAGAAGGTTGGGTGCTTGTGGGGCAAGGACACCCGGCCTCGAATAGGAGGGGGCTTCGCTCTGGATCCTCCCTGCTTGCAGAAATGAATGGATCAGAAGGGGGCTGGATTCTATATTTCCGGGCCGGGCGGGAGGTGAAGGCCATAAGAGAAGATTGCCCTCCCGGTAAGGAAGAGGGGAAAAAGGAAAGATATTAAATGGGGGGATTTCGCCGATATTGAGTCGACTATAAACTATTCATCTTGCTTGGAACCGTCGTTGTGTATGGGGAAAGAGGGCTTCTACCTATGCTTGGTTGGGAAAAGGGTGATAGCACAATGGCGGTGCGGCTAGGCTTTGTGGGTTCGAATGCCGGTTTGAGATAACCAGCCAGACAAGGGAAAGAAGGAAGTCTTCCTGCGGAGGGGGAAGAAGCGGCCCGGTTTAATAGATTCAATGGTCGACTTGCATGAAATAAAATAGAGAAAAAGACCTTCAAGATAATAACCATTTTCAAGAGACAAACTCCAGTGAACCACTTTCCTCCTCTCTTCTTTTCTTCATTCCATTCATTCCCCTTTGAAAGAAGTAAAAAAAAAAAAAAAAAAGAGTTGCAGACAAGAAAGTAGCTGTGACGTGAACTGCGGTGTGCTCATCAAAGTGTTGGCTGCACTGTGCTGAATGAACAAATCCCATTCCCTTTTCCTTTTCCCTTTCCTTTGTGAGGAAAGCCCTCACCTTCTCTCTTCCAACCATCATGCTTTTAGGCGTTTTTGCTTATGCACACCGGGCTGCTTAGTCGGAATAGGATATACACAGACTAGATCATCAGTTAAATTCAATTAAATGGTTAGCCCGGGGAAAGTTGATGAGGATTGAAGTGGCCTTACTGTAACTAGTCAAAGCCCCTTATTTCTTTACTTGGGGTAACCTTCAGGCATACATTGATGACTAGAGACTAATCGTTTTCAAAGTACATGAACACAAGCAAACTCCCACTCTTAGTAATAAAGTTCACAGGGATTCATAATTTCATACTGAAATGCAGAGAGTAATTAAACAGACTAGATACAATAAGACCAAAAGCAAAAGTAAACATTCTACTTGACAATCTAGTATCTAGTACTGACAATAAGAAAGAAAAAAGGAGTTATAACAAGAAACTATCAGAGAAAAGCTCCAAGCAACACATTTTGACACTGTTAAAAGTAAACTGATGAGATTTTGCCTATTCAGGTTACCAGGGGAAGGCGAGTCGTTTTTAATCGGATGTAAGCAGCCTAAGCGGGGTATCCTGTGGCTGTTTCCAAGCCTATCCCTGTCCACCCCCAAAATTGTATATAGCAGGAATTTAAAACCTAACATCTCTTGTTAAAGGTCAAGATGTTATCCACTAGACCACCTTGGCAATGATTTGACATCGTTAAAACTTAAAAGTCTAAGCAAAATATGGTAGGTAAAACTGTAATCACACGTGAAACAAACATTTATAACAAAATGACCGAATGAAGTGTGAAAGCATATAGATTGATCGATATGGGACATCAGAGAAGAGCCACACTAATACCACAAGTGTTGCTGCCATGGTCAAGTATAAAAAAATTAGTTGAAAAAAAAATGGTGCTTGCAAAAGTTAGTCACATTATCTAAAATCCCCATCATATATAATCATATAATAAATCACCTTCTGCAAAATCTCCAAACTAACATTGAAGACTAAAGAACATTTGTAACTTGACCTTGTAAAGTAGACCATAGAGCACAAATGACCAAATGATCTATGTATCAGTGAGAGATTAGAAAAATACCAAACATCATCTGGGTCATCTCTCTCATCACACAATGGTGGTAGGGTCCCCAATTCACGATTTGAATAGCAACTGTTGTTTAGAGGTTTCTGCCATATTGCAATATATCCTTCTTTCTTCACAAGATTCCAGCAAAGATTAGTTGTAAGGTTCGTCATCTCTGAGAGAAAAGAAAAATTGCCCTAAGGTTGGTCATCTCTGAGACACATGCTTTTATGTTTTGCCAATGAGCATATTGCAATATATAAGCTAGCAAAAAATTCAAATTTCACAATTTGACCTCCATGGGGGAATGATACAACAATTTTCTTAGATTTACCTCTTCCTACTTTTCAAGGGGATTGAAATATGAAATTCAATCTACAAACTAGGGTTTGATAAATGAGTTTCCTTTCAGAAACTAAGTATTAAAAGATACAGATACATGCTCGGAAACACAACAATGCTTACAACATTACCTTCCCATTGTTCTTCCAGAAGTGGTTCATGCTTATAAACTGGTTGTGCCGCCCAAGCAAAATATCCTCCTGCCCTAAGCAATCTGTTAACCTCAAGTAGCAAAATCCCATCTTTATTGCAATACATGTAAAAAGGTGAAAGGAAATTAGAAAGTGCCTGATTTGGGATTCGGGACTGATGTTTACTAAATGAGCCAAGAATTGGATCTTATCAGTTTCCATGATAAGCATAAACTAAGATAGACAGGGGAGTAAGGGATTTACCATCACGAGTCCAATTGACTCTACATCTTGAGCAGTGAATCAAGTCAAAAGCCTGGCTGGGGTATAAAAGTCTTTTGGTTGCAAAAGCTGCCACCATTGCAGGCACACCACGCTCGAGTGCAAATTGAATCTGGTTCTCATGAACATCTTTTGGAGCTATAGACATTGTAAGTACATTCCTTGTATACAGATATGCACCAAAACTTGCCACACCACATCCAACATCTAATGCAACCCGAGTATGATTTCCGAATGCAATCTCAGGGATCATCTACCAATACGAATCAAGTATCATCAGAATAAAGTACCAGGCTGTTAACTCTCCATCAAAAAGAAAGTCAACTCCATTTTGGAAACGAAGAACATTATTACGAGAAATATTTAATGATTATACCTGTGAAATCTGATCTAAGTACTTGTCTGCCCCATGAATGAATTGCGTCCCACCTCCAGGGAACTTAAATTTATCCTTGTCTACGGTAATCCAATTTTGACCACCCTTATATTCAGCAAGCTGTGCATGTGGAACATTACTGTACCACACCTGTTTCATTGCAAAACAAACAAATTCATAGGAAAAGGATCCACAATACATCACTTATATCTAAAACATCATTGCCAGATTCAATGCGTTATTTCTGTATGAAACAAGCTTCAAGCTTTAGAGTTTATTGCTTTAAATTTGCACACAACCCTTATCTGTTTTTGTATACATTTCTACACTATTGCAACTCGAAACTAATCCAGTCTCATTTCGTTTGTCAGCATTAGTAGTATAATATCACATTACATATCATATAGTTCCTATATCATAACCCTATACACCACAACATTTAACGCATACAAAAATGAAAAAAACTTGACAAATTTTGTTCTTTTACCTCGTCACGACTTTGGGGCCAAGTAATAGGCGGTTTGTAACCTTTAGGAGGGGGCACCAAACAATCCAACCCCTTGCCTTTTGGGGGACAATGCCGTTCAAATCTCTCGCCTTTCTCAGTCGGATCCAACGCCTTGATCGCCTCGGCGTTATCCAAACACGGAATATACTCTCTCATACTCACCGGACACGTCTCGAACTTAAAAACCCGAACCTCCTTCTCACCATCTTCTCCCACCACATAACTATCACTATTATTCCTATTCTCAACAACATCAGGATCATACTCACCTACTTCAAACTCATCTCTCATCACTCCATTCTCATCCACCACACCTAACCTCTGCACCGCCGGCGGAGGCGGTGGCGGCATTGCCAATGTCTGATCTGAAACTTTGTCTACTACTTCTTGTTGAAGTTGTGTATCGTTGATTAAAGATTTAACATCAAATGATTTGTTGAAATTAGGTGAGACTGAAATTGTGGGGGTTTTGGAAACAGAATCAGAATTTGTACTGAAAAAAATCAACTGCTGGTAAGTATCATCTGACCAATGCTTACCCAGATAGAAAAAAGCAACCGCCACGAATGCAAATCCGGCGAATTTTATCAGAATTGGGGATTTGAATTCCTTCATGTTTGCAAATACTATCTCCAGATCTGATTTTAATACATGTGTTTTTACAGCTAACGCATTTATTTTTTTAACTGTAATCGAGAAATTGAGCCGTTAACTGTGGCAGCAATTCAGTCAAGTGTTCGTTGGTGTGTATTATATAGATATAAAATATACTCCGTATATGTATGAATTTGTGTGCAAATGGAGTGGCTTTTACGATATGTTGGATTTTATTTAAGAATCCGTTTTTCGGGTTGAAGATGATTCATTCATGTACATGTCACTATTTCTGTAGATTTACAAACAAATCATGATTCTTTGATTACTGACTTGAAACTTACGTTTAGGGTACTTTAAAACTTAGTTTATTTCATTTCAGGTCCTCAATAGTTTGTTGGTTAAATTTATACACTTGGCCAAATTGCAACAACTAAACTTTTACCTCATTTGCATGATGTTCTTTTAATATTGACTAATGTTAGTGTAATAATTGGTAGTATAATTCTACTTATGAACCAACTAACGTTGTAAATAAACATTACTAGCTAGCTATTTACTACTAGTTTTTAATTATATTTTTGAACCCACTTGAAAATTAAAATTGATATCGAAATCGTATGACTCTTGTTCAAGGATTAGATGTGTTGAGTCGAATACTTAGCTGAGTTAGTTGGTTACTTCGTATAGATATATATGTAACTATAACTAATATCTTTCATTATAATGCATCACATGATCATACAACGTCCAATGCGCGCATATATAGTTTAATTACAACTCCTAAATACATGATGTACGTATAGTGATAGTGATGATGATTATATGATGACGACACTGATTCAGGGATAATTATCTATCTTGAAGATGATCTTCTGAGGTGGTTGCAACGATACCCATGATGTACTCGATTTCTTCTGATGCTTCCTTCATAGAAGGCCGATTTTCTCTTTTTTCTTCCAAGCAACTCAGAGCAAGGTACCCAAATGATTTCATAGCATCAATGAGCAACGAACTTGCGTTGATCTTAAGAGTTGGGTCAATAGAATCCACTAATCGTTCCTCATTTACAATTCGTTTGATGTACGCGACCAAGTTCACATCTTCCACCGATCTACCAAAATCGATAGGTTTTTGAGCCGTTAGTATCTCCAATAATAGCACTCCAAAGCTATAAACGTCACTCTTATCTGTCAACTGATAGTTCCAATAGTAATCCGGATCTAGGTACCCCAACGTACCTTGTGCACAAGTCGTCACATGTGTTGCATCCGTTTGAGCTAGTCTTGACAAACCAAAATCCGCAACCTTTGCTTTCATCTTGTTATCGAGTAAAATGTTGCTAGACTTCACATCACGATGATAGATTGGCGGAGAGGCAGAGAAATGGAGGTATGCAAGCCCCTCTGCAGTGTCATGAGCAACACCTAGCCGTTGAATCCAGGTCAATGGCCGTTTATTTCGATCATGCAAGTGATCAAAGAGGCTCCCATTTGGAATGTACTCGTACACCAAATATGGCTGCTCAAGTTCTACACAACAACCAAGAAGATGTACGAGGTTCTTATGATTAACTTGACTTAGAATTCGAACCTCGTTCAAGACTTGGTTAATGCTTTTGGTGTTTCCAAGCTTAGCACATTTAACCGCTACCGTGGTGCCATCATCCATCAAACCTTTATACACTTCTCCGAAACCTCCAACACCTAGAAGCCCGGTTGATGAGAAATTGTTTGTTGCCCTTTTGATTTCTTTGTTTGTGAAGATCTTGGCAGATTTTCTAATACCACTAGCCCCTACTATTTCTTCACGCTCACGAGCAAGTTGTTGTCGTGCTGCTTTGATTCTTCGGCGTTTAATGCTCCTTGTAATCACAAATACAAGTGTTAAAAAAAGTACGGTGCTAGTGCAAGTTGTAGTTGTGACAAGTACTATTCGTCTTGATCTTTCCTTTCTGAGATCTGCAACATTTCAATTCAATAAATATAGGTTCATTTCATTATTTTCATCACTGTGAAAAAAAAACTATGATCATACCTTTAGCACATAGACCAGCAGCTGCATCCCAGCGGAATTTAGGCTTGCAGATGCACCTTCGTGTGCCATCCCTAGTGTCCCTGCAAGTGGAGGTCGAGTCACAGTGAGCTTGCACTGTACACGGTGGCTCTGGTGGTAAATCCCACATCAACTCCACAGCAGGGTCAGGCCACTTACTATACGGCAACAAGTTGTTTAGATTCACAAAGCTGTTGTATGCCCTGCATCGGTCCATAATGAGCAGAACAGAATAAAGGTTTGTTGAGCTGCCCTTTAGGTAGGAGCAACAACGTGGGGTCTGTCGACAAAGGGACATCTGAGGTAAGGCGTTCTGGTAGGCATAGCAAGGGCTTGTTGATGTACAATCTAAGGAATGCGTCCCCATTGTATCCGTACAGTTGAAGAAGTATATAGTGTTGTTTAAGGAAATAGTGAAGGGCATAGAGGTGTTCAGTTTTATGCCCAAGGTAGGAAGATCAGCCATGATGCAAGTGTTTGGTAAGAAGAGTGATTGCCCAATCACAAGGCGTTGGTTTTTTGGGGTTATCGATATGACAGGGTAAGTGTTATTGAGTGTGTCAAACTTTAACACACCCGCATCACACCGGATCTTATATGACTGGTGCCCACACGTGGGGGAAGTGCTGAGCGGATACGGAACTGGAACAGTCCCGCAATCCGGGCAACGAATAGCCACCACATAAGTGGCAAGGACTACCAAAACGGCAACCAGAACAAACATTATGAGTGCTGTTGGAATGAAGGCAGTAAGAATTGATGACAGATCATTCGAGTATTTATAGGATGGTGATTTCTTAATCCCAAAACTTCCTTTACTTTAAGATTCACGGTTCTGTTTTTCGATAGTACATTAGTACATATGCTTCAAGTGCACTCACACTTGTCCCCCACATACCCTCAAAATGGTCTTAACGATGGACGCAGGCCATAGAAGTTGCATGATGTCCTTTTTGGGATGGAAGCTTAGGATTAAAAAACCAACTAATAAGATGTTTAGGGATGGAGGCCCATTTTTATTTGAATATTATAGACTAAATTAAGTATGATACAAATTTAATAGATGATAATCTACTAATTTGCACATTCAGCTGTGCATTTTATTGGCGTGTTCTCTATAGATTTATTCATACATTATATACGTCCACGTTGCACCAGACCCTCTGGAACTGCCTGGCAGCAACAATACGCTATATTCAATAGTGATAGCGAGAGACAGACCCACATCAGATGGTTCAGTTAGTTTGACACTTAGATATAACTCGGGTGGAACTACACAATGAGATCGGGGCGGCTAAGTAAGTATCCAATGTTTGACTTTATGAAGATTTATTAGTCAAAGATATACATTCAACTCCTTAACAACTTTTATTGAAACTTATTTCCAAATTTCCAAAGATAGCGACCATATTTTCCTAGAATAAGATACAACACTTTATCATTTCCTCGCATACACTCTGACTCGAACACCGAATGAACAGTGTTGGAAATACTTATAATGATGCACAAATCCTGCTAGCCCTTGTTGCGACTTAGCTATTTCGTGGTGGTTACCGAGACACCCATGATATACTCGATCTCCTCGGATACTTCCTTCATGGAGGGTCTGTTTTCTTTTCGTTCTTCCAAGCAACTCATGGCAAGGAAACCTAATGCTTTCATACCATCAATCTCCAGCAACGTAGCATCTTCCTTGAGCATTGGGTCAATAACATCCACCAATTTTTCCTCATTCACCATTCGCTTGACATAAGCAACCAAGTTCACATCATCAGAAGGTCTGCCAAAGTCAATAGCTTTGTGACATGTTAATATTTCTAACAAAAGTACTCCAAAGCTATATACGTCACTCTTATCAGTCAACTGATAGTTCCAATAATAGTCAGGATCTAGATACCCCAAAGTACCTTGAGCACAAGTTGTCACATGGGTTAAATCTGCGTGAGCAAGTTTTGACAAACCAAAATCCGCCACCTTAGCTTTCATTTTGTTGTCAAGCAAAATGTTACTAGATTTCACGTCACGATGGTAGATTGGGTGTGATGCAGAGAAATGTAGGTATGTAAGCCCCTCAGCTATGTCACAAGCGATACCTAGTCGTTGAATCCAGCTTAAAGATTGTTTTCTTTGACCATGCAAGTGGTCAAAGAGGCTGCCGTTTGGAATGAACTCGTACACCAACAATGGTTGTTTTTCAACGCAACAACCAAGGAGCTGTACCAGGTTCTTGTGGTTGACTTGGCATAGGATTCTGACCTCATTCAGGACTTGATCGATGCTTTTGGTGTTTCCAAGCTTGGCACACTTAACAGCCACTGTTGTGCCACTATCCAAGACTCCTTTATATACTTCACCGAAACCTCCAACACCAAGAAGACCACTTGATGAGAAGTTGTTTGTTGCTCTTTTGATCTCTTTGCCGGTAAAGATCTTGGCTGACTTTCCACCACCACCTGATGCCACCATCTCTTCACGCTCTCGAGCAATACGTTTTTGCTCTGCTTTGATTCTTTTACAACGAATGAAGATTATGGTGGCAAATACAGCTGATAGAAGTATTGTTACACCACCACACATTGAAGTTGCCACAAGTACGATTCTTTTTGGTCCGACTCTCACAAGATCTGCAATACACTGATTGATTAATCATTTTATTTTACCTAATGCTAAAAGTCAATTCAGCCTAGAATCATTACCTGAAGCACACTGGCCAGAAAATGTGTCCCAATGAAGCTTAGGTTTACAAAAACACCTTAGTGTGCCATCATGGGCAACCTTACAAGTGGAGGTCGATTCGCAACAAGCCTGTGTTTTACACTGTGGCTCCGGAGGTGGTGCCCACATCAATTCCACGGCAGGATTGGTACAGTTGATGTGGGTGATGGTGAAGGGCGAAGAGCTATTCAGCAGGATACCATGGGTCACATTATCAGCTGTGACACAGGTGTTGCTGTTGCTTAAAGGATGTGAATTCTGGATCACTAGCTGTTGACTTTTTGGAGAGATTGATATAATTGGGTAAGTGTTATTGAGTGTAACAAAATTCAACACAAGACCAACACACTGGATCTTGTACGACTGTCGGCCACACGTAGGTCCAGTGCTGAGTGGAAACGGGATCATAGTAGTCCCACAATCCGGGCAACGGATAACCGGATAGCAAGTGGTGGGTACTAGCAAGATGGCCAAAATTATCAGCATTGTTAATGGTAAGTTAGCTGTCATTTGAATGGAAGTGATGATACCTAAAGGCTGGACCACTAAACTATTTGTAGCACGGTAATTTACAGTATTATATTTTGAGTAATCCTTCATGTTCACTCGTTCTTGTCCCCTACACCGAAAATAGCTAGGATGATGGACACAGGTCCAAAGAAATTGAATGATGTCTTTTTCGGGATGGAAGTTAAAAATTAAAATCCCTAGTAAGATTTTAGGGATGGGGCGTGTTAAGATCCCATAACAACTGGGGATCAGCCTCTATGTATATTGGTTTGTTATCATTTCTGTAACATCCCCCCTAAATCTTAAAAAAGGGGCTTCTTTTCTTAACTATATTTCACGGCCACCCATGCCCCCTTAGTCCAATACATATTGTGAATAGGATAGGAAGACTATATATAAAGTCCATGACCAGATCTCCATGTATTTCAAAATAAAGAATGATGAATAACTATGAACGGAACTGTTGGACTCCACATATAAATTTCAACTAATAAACTATCAAACCGTAGTGGTCTCTTAAAAATGAAAGAAATCAAAAGAACTGCCTGCAAATGTGAGATGAAAGAATCATGCACCAGGGAATACTTGGTTTACATTAAGTTTTATTGACATATATGTACAACAATGTAAGAATCAATTCCACTTCTACAATCAGGAAATCTTCAAGCTCTAAAGAATGATAATCACATGCATATATCAACTACTGTATGTACATATGCATATACATGCACTCTTCTTTTTAACAAAAGAGAGACATCTACTGACCTAACAAAACTGTTTCTTGCTGTATGACAGCAACCCATCAGGTAAGGGATTCGGCAAGAAGAAGTGTGTGCCACCAACCACATGCAACAACTCTCGGAACAAATCCTTCTAGCGCAACTTGAGTTGGAATGTTACGGTCTATTACATCTCCGAGACCAAGCTGACCATACTTGTTCCATCCCCAGCAGAACACCTTTCCGTCTTCAGCAATTCAAGGAAAACATGTTAATAATGAAAGATATTCGATACTCCAGTTATTCGATGGTATATAATAACTTGTATGTAAAAAAACAGAATGCCAACAGCCAAAAATACATACCCGTAACAACAGCACTGTGCCGTGCCCCACAAGATACAACTTTTGCACGTTCATTTTCCAGGCTAGGAGCATCCAAGAGCCTTGGCAATGTCTGACAAGATACCAGAAATCAACAAGTTAGAACATGCACGCCGTTATATATAGGGCTGTAAACAAACTAAACGTTCAATGAGTAGTTCATGACTTCATGACCCGTTCCGTAGCTAAACAAAAAAAAACACAAACAAGATTTTGTTTGTGTCTGTTCGGTTCATTTACAGCCCTAGTCTAGATAGATAGGCTTATGGCTACTACAACAAATAACTGAAGTCTACACAATGTTTTGGGAATATCCACACACTTAAAGATGTGTGAAATTGTGAACATGTGCAGGCATGTGGGCAATCTAATCCCAAATCTTCATACGTGAAAGAGCAGGGAAACCAGTTAAAATGGCCACACTTCAAATAATTTTTTAAATCTTGCATAAGAGAGTGTAAAATTTTTGGGATGGCCACATTTCTATTTTTACGCAGAGTGTTGAACTTCTAATGTTTCCTTAAACAGGTTTACACTGGGCTCTTAAGTTATAATTTGAAACTGCAAAAACTTATGAGGGTAAGTACCTCGGCTTGATCAGAGCCAGTACCCAATTGGCCAAATTGATTGCCACCAAAAGCATACACATCACCATCACCTGATATGCAGGTCGTATGCCAGAGACCTGCAGCAACGCTGTGTATTGGGATGCCCAGTAACGATGATACACATGTAGGGCTTAGCTCATCATCCGTACTTCCTTGCCCACACTACATCACAGAATACACTTACAGCTTTAAATTCCGATATGCAACTGCCAAATAACTTGTAAAAAATGGAAACCGAAGAACATAGATGTAAATTCGCAAAATTAATGTTTTAGCGCCTTTCAAATAGAACTTCATCTTGAACATTCAGTCTGCTTTTTCTTCATCATTTCTACCTTACCTACATGTCGATTGGGCAGAGTAAGTCAATATCAATGAATCTCCACTAGTTTGGGAACAAGAATACGTACAGCACATAATATAATGGCGATATGCATAACAAGCTAATAAGGATCCGGTACCACCATCATTTGCAGTTTTGCTCAATATCAACATACGAGTATACGACAAAAGTCTTACTAATGGCTATCTCCACCATTTCAAGTATTTCAAGAATCAAAAGACTGTGATGAGTATGTACTATCATATCATACTTTAAGTGCCATAAAAGGATAACAGATAGGGATATATAGAACTGTAAGCGCAAACACGGAAGGAACAGAAAAACAGAGAACAGATGTTTTCAGAACAAGGGAACGTCACCTGTCCATAAAGTCCCCAACCAAAAGTCATTAATGCCCCAGCATCTGTACATGCATATATACAGGGTTAAAATCTATGGGATGACACATATATACATATATAGCAAAACTCACACCTGTTTCCAGAAACGTAGACCAAAATATGTATGAATCCTAATAACAAAACTTACCTGTAATAACAGCACTGTGTCGTCCTCCGCAAGCAATCCCTTTAATATAATTTCCGGGGACTCTATACCCATGCCCTTCTGAGGCCAGAGTTCCTCTGGGAAGGCCTGCAGATCTATCTTTTGCTACAGCAGATGTAGCAATGCAAGGTATAGGATGTGGAGAAGATACCATTCGTATACGGGATCCTAAACCTAGCTGGCCCTCACCTCCATAACCCCAACCCCATACCTGTCCGATATCTGAAACTTCAATGAAGTTAGAATGCATTAAGAATATCAAAACTCATGAATGTCATATCAATACGTGGGATTAAAACTACCTGATAATGCCAATGTATGCCGGCCACCAGCTGCAACTGTGGCTATCCTTACTCCTGGGTTCAATGCCACCAAACAGGGCAAAGCAGAGAGCGGTTCATCACCTGATGACGAGCTTTCAGCCGCTTGTTTAGTCGATGAAACACGTCTCCTCTTTGCACCTTCATCCCCAACTGGTTTACCATCAACACCAGTCGCTAGCGCGACAGAGGATCTTGATCCTTGGGATCGAGAGCTCACTGTAAATAGACTTGAAGTTTTAATAATTAAACAGTTTCGGCAGTCATTAGTTTAGACTTGAAATGACACTACCTTGTTCAGTTAAAAACGGGTTCTGCCTCTCAAACAAGTCTTTATCTTGACTCTGAGCCGTGTTTGGGTCTCCAACAACTTTTCCAGAGGGTACACATTCTTTCCATCCCCATGTATAAACCTCTCCTGCCACTGCAGACAAAAAAAAAGTGATGCTTATTTCCAAGGTTTAAAATTTTTAGTCTCATTGTAATAATTCATATACAGATAAACCATAAATGTATGAAAGTAGTACCTGTTACACAAACACAATGTGCCCAACCAGCTGCAGCTCTCACTAAGGAAACGTCTTTCGGAAGAGGAAAAGGTTCTGGTGTTTCCTTAACATAAGCAAGTAAAGAAAACTGCACATTAGCTTCTTTCAAAATGAAACTTGATATATAAGAAGTACATATCAAAGCTACATTTCAATACCCCATGTTTTCCTGATGTCAGGTAGCTTTGACCGAGATCATCTGTTGAACCCCAAGTGACCAGCTTCCCTGTGTCTGAACAAAAGGATCATTGAGGGAAATGACAGTTAGAAACATATTCGAGTAATAAAACGTTTATTAGTAATAAACACATGGGCATTTAAACTCCTTTTTTGACAAGGTAGAGTAACTCAAGCCATGAGCTTCTTCAATTCCAACCTAATAAGCAACATTTCATAATTCGAGAATGTTTGATATGTTAAATCTAAGAATCGCTACTTAAAGTCTAAATACGAACACAATACACATATACAGTTGAATGATTAACAAAAGAAAACTATTTTATTTAGTAATGAAATAGCTCATTTGTTGTATTGAGCCAACGTTTTTCGTAAGACACCAAAACATCATTCAAAAAATCATAAATTTTAGTCCGTAAAACCTTCCAACCTTCCAAATTCCTATCAAGACCTTAACTTTTCAAATCTCAAGTAACTATACACAAGGAAGAAAAGATAACGGCTTGTTCAATAACACGAAGTATTTCAAATTTTAATCATAATTTTTCACTTAACAGTAACAATCTGCCACAAGATTTGCAAAAAAATATACAAAAAAAAAAACCAATATAATATGCATACATTATATCTAAGAAAAACCAATTTACTTCATTTCCTTTTCGATTCCAATTACTTGAAGTTCAAGATTTCATAAAAATTTGAACTTTTAAGATGCAAAGAGATGAAATAACAGTTATAAAAAATAATAATAATAATAACAATATTTTTTATAAAAAGAAGAAGAAAAAGGAGATAAGTAACCTGGAATAGCCAAATTTACTACTACATTTTAGCTATTTTTATTGCAAATTACTTCAGCCTAAAAATTTAAACTTTGAAGCTGCAAAATGATAACATAAAATATTAAGTTTATTTACATTTTGGCTCTTCCTCTTTATTTTTAAACTGCAGATTAGTTCAAAATAAAGATTCTAACTTTACACTTGCAATTAATAAATTTAAAACAATTGAAACTAAAAAAGATTATTAAAAAAAAAAGAGGAAAACCTGAAATAGCCATAGCAAAACCACAGCCGCCGCCACAAACATCGGTGAAGAATCTGCCGGCATCGATTGACGGCGGAAGCCTAACTTCAAACGGCGATAATAACGGCGAACGTTGCGGTAAGGCTCCAGGTAAATATCCCCACATATATACCATCATCTTATTTTCCTTTTCATCACTTTTTTTCTTCATTTTCACATCTTCATTTTCAACATTCATTTTCTTCTAACAAATTAAATTGAATTGAATTGATTGGTGAATTTAGTGTGTGTGTGTGTGTGAAATAATTAGTAAGCCACCCCTGAAAAAAATTAATTTTACTTATCAGAAAGAAAGGAAAGAAAGAAGAAAATTGGGGGCGTATCAATTTCATGGGGAAGAAGATGCCACGTTGGATGCTCATGTTCCACGTGGATTCATTATTAGCCACAGGATTGGTTAGGTTTATTCTCAGCCACGAATTCCTCAGAAGGTCCCAGAAGGTCGGTTTCTTTTACATTGCAACCCCCCATATTATACTAGCGTTGTTGGGTTTAGTTGGTGTGTCCACCTTCATTTACTGCCACGTGGTTATTTAAATATTATTAACCTCGACTCGAATAATAAATACCGACGTTGGTCACGTGTCAACCATACTCGTTAACTTGTCTCCGATTGTATTACATTGCTCGATTCATTGAAAAATATGATTAGTTGAGAGTGTTTAAGAAAATACATTTAAAGACTTTTTTTCGAGTCGGGTTCTAACTGTTATTCCGAAACAGGTTAACTTAGTAATCCGGGCACTATTTCAAATACGAGTATGTTATTTATATTCTAATTAACTTATAATATTATTTTTAAAGTTTATATATCATTTTAAGTTTTGTATTGCCAAAAATCAATATGATAAAATGCAAATCTAAAATGAATCAGAATTCACTAACCTACCCCATTAAGAACGGAGCTAGGATTTCTGGTTAAGGGAGACCGAACGAGGAAATATGTTGTCATGACGTTTTTAACGAAATTGGTTGTTTGTGGTTACAAAGTGTAGACTCTCTTTTTTATAAAATGTAATAAAAAAAATATAGTAACTTCATTTATAATCGTAATTGGGTATATGTAACTGAAGATGCAATCGACTTGTTCTAGATTTATATATCGTAAACCGGAAATTACATTTAAAAGAAAAACGAAGATACAAATATAAAGTTCAGAAAGATGTCATTTTCCTTCCTTTACTTTATATTCCCAAAAAAATAAACAATAACCTTAAATTTAGGGGTAAAGTTGACAACTTAAACATAGATAAAGGATTTAAATAAAAATGTTTAGGATTTTTTTTTCCTCTTGAAACAACAACCTGCAACTCATTCTTCATATCCACAAAACAATCTCCAACACAAATATACATAACTTTCATTCGACTATGGACGGACCATGTAAACAAAAATATGAAAACGGAGGGGGGGGGGGGACCAAGCACCCCCTAGTCCCCTATTGGTTCCGCCTCTGTACCTCATGTGTAGTGCTCACAATTGTAACACCCCAAAGATTTTAAGGTAAAAAAAATTAACCCCTATTATTAGTTTTGACATTAAATTAATTTCCTAGTATTTTATTTTTGGATATGGGGTTAATTTAGTTGAAATTTTAACGGATAGCGGGTAAAATACCCTAAAAATTGGAAATGGTGCCAGCCACACACTCATCTAATTCATATTTCCACTATTCTTCTTCTTCCTCACTTTCTCATGCAATCCACTCCATTTCCTTCAAAATCAAAGTCAAAATACCTTCAATTGCAAGACTAGAAATCACCCTAACAATCATCACCATCAATTTATTTTCTTTCAAGAATTCAAAAGTTAGGGTTTGTGGGTTTTGTGGTGGTGGCCGAAAATTGGGAGAGAAAGAGGAAGGAATTGTGAATTTAAAACCCTAAGTAATTGTCTTCATTGTTGAGGTAAAAAATTTTCCCAATTTAACTTTATCTTTTCTTGTAAAATTAGGGTTCATGGATGAACCAAATTGGGGGTTTTTACTAGAAAATGATTTATGGTTAATTTCCCCCAACTCCTTAGTTAACCTATTTGTCATTGAGTTAAATGATGTGTTTAATTATGAATTGATAAGTTCAAATGTGATAAGTTGAGTTTGTGAGAAAAGATGAATTATTGCTATATATTGAAATGTGGATGAAAATGATAGAATGAACTACCTAATGTTGTTGTTAAAGATGAAAGTAACTCAATGACAAATGAGTTGGGTTTTGGGTTTAGAAAGGCTAGTGATTGAGTGAGACTAGGTTGAGCTAGTCAAGTTGTGAATGTAAGCTTAATGCATTTTTATGATATGATTATAGGTTGAGCTTGTTGAGCATTATTGTTATAGCTTTATTGTCCTTGTTGCGGAGGAGGTGAGTATATTTGCATACCTTTATGTATACGTTGGGCCAATTACCATGAGATGTGAATGTTTCAAGCATGATAATTGGTTCGGTGTTAAGCCCATGTGAGGCATTGTCTATGAGGCCTAAGAACCTCCGGGGCCTAAGAATCCCGATAGTTGATGTGATTTGAGGCCTAAGAACCTCCGGGGCCTAAAAATCCCGATTGACATGATTGTTATGATTGTTTAGCTTATATGGATCCATATATGTGTTGTTAGAGTGCAAGGTGAGCATGTAAATGCGTCATGACGATGCCATATGTTACATGTAATAGTCCTTGTACATGCCCTCCTTCGTATTCGTAAATGTATGCAAATATATTCATTAAGCCTTTGCTTATATTTTAGTTGTTTACCCTTTTTATAGGTAGTTCCGGAAGAAGGAACTAGGATTTGAAAGTGTTGATTTAGAGCTTGAAGTGGTTGAAGTAAAGATTTGCAAGATTTGAAGGTATTTAGGTCATTCATGGATGAATGACAAGCTTTTGAGTTTAGAGGCTTAGTTATCCCTCTCCTTTTGGCTCTTGGTACATTTTGGTTGATGGTCATTTTTTGTTATATTATGTAAAAGATCAGGTGTAAAGCTTTTTAGAAAAGATGTAAAGTTGCACTTTGGGCGAAAATTGCGTCAAAATGGGTAAGATGACCCGTTTACTTGTAGAAACTTGGTTTGTATAAATGGATGGTATGGAGACTTTTGGAAATGTAGTGTTAGTTGATTTATGTCAAAACTAAGTTGCTAATCAGTTGTCGGAAGCTCGGTTTTGAGAAAAAGGGGTCGAAAGTTGTTCAAGGTGTCAAAAGTACGAAACCTGAAGAGGACGACTCTTGTGGACGGCCTCTGCAGGACACAAGAGCCGTGCTTATCTGTAATTTTTACCCTTTTTTTACCGAGGCTTCGTTTGATCTTTTCGGGTCCTGAAACTCGCATAGTAGTCTATTAACATCATTTTAAGAACATTCCAAGTGTCTTTTCTTGAATTGGAACATTTTGATTTTTCTAGTTGTTCAATGTGTTAAAAGTACGAAACCTGAAGAGGACGGCCTTTGTGCAAAGGACGGCTCTTGTGGACGACCTCTGCAGGACACAAGAGCCGTGCTCCTCTGTAATTTTTACACTTTTTTTTACCGAGGTTTCGTTTGATATTTTCGGGTCCTGAAACTCGCATAGTAGTCTATTAACATCATTTTAAGAACATTCCAAGTGTCTTTTCTTGAATTGGAACATTTTGATTTTTCGCGAAAATTTGCCGTATTTTTCTAAGTATAATTTAACTAATTTGCGTTTCTTTTCTTTTATGTTCATACTTTTGGGACTAAATTGAGTCGAGGCGTTTCAACAAATCATTTGTTTTTGCACTTCTTTTTTTCTTATTCTTTCGGAACTTACATTCTATAGGGAGCTGTTCACAGCTTATCGAGACACTCAAATCAAACCCAGCAAACGGCATTTTCTAAAATACTATTCAACAATAAGATCTCGCCTTTTCGTGATGCAATCAAATTACTCAAAATCATCCGTTTTCTATGGATAAGAACAGATCCTCCAACACAAATATTACATGGCAAAAGTGGTCCAGTTTTAATTTGTAATGTGTTTTTAAGAGTTACAGTAGCCGTTTATAATTACTTGATAACTCTAATTTTCTTTGCTCATGTACTCCTTTTAGCTCTAGACTGGATTTATGTTTTCAGTGAAATTTTGAATGTTAAAAAATTTACTATTAAATTTAGCAAATTAAATTTATAAACACTCGCCCGTTTTAGCAAATTAATCATGGCAATCTAGACTCCCATGCCCATCTTTTTAAGAAAGATTTGGCAAAGTTTGATATGAGTTAAGTAAACTTTTTAATTGATCGATAAGTTATTTAGAATTTTCATTTTAGCATATATAGTGAGTAAGATAAAACTCATACCCTGTTTAGGGATTCAGGTATTGGATCCTGTTATAGTGAGTGAGATAATAGCTTTAAGTAAGAATACAAAAAGATTAAAATATACTAATTTGCATTTAATCTAATTAATTTTGCGTCGATAGTCATTTCGTTCTCAAAAATAATTGCACTACTCATTACCGATGCCATCAATTTCAATTCTCAAATAAGCATTACCATAAGTAGAATTTTCTTTCTAAACGGCACCTACCATAAGTAGATCACACTAAAATAACTAACTTCCCGGCAGAAAAAGAAATTGTTGGAGCCACACAAGTGACACAACTCAAAAGGTCCACAAAGATGGTTGGACTATGACTAGTTAGCAATTAGACTATTAATGTCCTAACGGGCCTACTTTTGACAAGACCCCTTTTGGTACGAAAAGACCATTAATTTAGAATAAATAACTTAAATACTTAAAAGTTATTGAAAGTATACAATAATGTTTAATTTTTTAAAAAGAAATCACAATGTATGACTTACGATTTTAAAAATAGAAAACCACGAAAATATGTGCATTACTGTAAAATAAATATGTTAGAATATTACCCATTTTACATCACAATAGAACTCATAGCCAAGCCGACGAGTTGTTAAAATGAAAAATTAGAAATACGAGCCACTGTTAAGTGGTCCTCTGAGTTATGAACTTATGACTAATCCAGTCGTACAATCATTTTATGCCTATCTAACACAATTATTTGAAATAAATGTGTAGTTTGTCTAAGTTGTTGGCATTTCATTATTAAGATTATATGTACCAAGAAAAAACTTTGAATGAGGCAAAACTAAAAAATTTATGAAATATAAATATAAAAGGAGGCAGAATGTTGAAAACCTATAAAAAAAAATTTAAATCCATAAAAATGTTAAAAGTACATAACAAAATTTAAATTTTGAAGAGGACATTAGCCCCCCTTTAAGCACGCCCTTGATTATATTATATGTCTCAGTAAAATGTGTATATTTTTGATACAAACGGTTTATTAAATATTTGTCTTGCATTACAAATATAACAGCTCAAAGAATAATAATAATAATAATAATAAAATCTATTTATATGATGATAACAAGTTAGCATTAGAATTTAGAAAAAGAATCACAAGTCCACAACCCTTGCATGAACGATAATGACGAGAAACTATCTATAATACCTTATAAAGCAAACTGGATTCCTCCCTTAACTTAATTAAGAACCTGATAAGACAAAAATGTCCTTAAATAATCTTCCATGCTAAGCACCCTCTCACGTGATATACCAACTATGCCCTTCAACCATTTCGTCTCTAGCAAAGTAAAACCCTATCAACGCCACCATCAGATTATCTTCCCCACCACCGCCGCATTGTGCGGGTACTATGCTCGTATAATATAATTGACATGGATGTCATATTGTTAACCTTTGAAGATATTTAAACATTTTTGTGAGTGAATTAAATTTGCTAAACTTAATTCTAGATGCCATGGTTAATTTGGTTTTGGCAAGTGTTTGTATAGAACAATACACTCTAACACTCGTAGTACACATATTTAACTTAATCTATATCTATACTATGATAAAACAAATGACTTTTTTTTAAAAAAATTCGGTCTTTAAAATAACAAAAATATATTTTCTCATTTATTCATCCTTAATTTAAACATCTCTACCTAATATACATATAACACTCTTAATTAAATAATTACAATATAAATTCCTCAACTTTTAAAATAACTATATTACCACTTTAATTTAACATTAACTACTTTTACCACCATCACCGTCCACCACTATCACCACCATCGCTGCTAACACTACCGCTGCCACCTGTTGTCACTACATCCGCCACCCATCAACGCCACAACTACCTTACTACCGACGCATTGTTGTACAAAAATCTAGTACATGTTTATGCTAATTACTTTATATTTAATAAAATACTTTTTTAAATTTAACAAAATACTTTTTTTTCATTTTAAGAAAATTGCGTAGATATAACTAACACTTAAAAAGTTGTGACTTGGACAACATCGTTATTTTTATTGCGACAAACTACCATAAAAATAATCTTTTACACGGATGAAAAGTGTCTCTTTATATTGTTTTAGTGATGTGTAAAGAGTTAACACTTAAAAAGTTGTGACTTGGACAACATCATTGTTATTTTTTATTGCAACAAACTACCATAAAAATAATCTTTTATACGGATGAAAAGTGTTTCTTTATATTGTTTTAGTAATGTGTAAAGAGTTATATAACTGATGATATTTTTTAAACAGTTTCTAACTGTGTAAAATAATAATCTTTTCTATACACATATTAATACGCTTGTGTATATATATGTCTACTTTCAAACGTGACAAGACTGTCCGACTCGAGTTTTTTTTTAAAAAGTTTCAAATTCAAATATCTTTAGGTAAAGATTTTAAAGATGGTCAAGAAAAAATGCCTTCACAATAGTACCTTGACTAAATGACATACATCTCACTTAAAGATTCTCTTTTCTCTAGATAAGAAAACAAGAAAACCTCATTCAGTTGTCATTTATTATCGAGGTGCGTAATATCACCAGGCATAAAAGTGTAACACCACTAGGGAGAGTATTAACGGCGGCGCCGCCATTAATACTGCGGGCCCCCATGTCTGTTATGGTAAATCTGGCAGAGAAATTAGCGGGGGCCTTGTCAGTATCAGAGTATTAACGGTGACGTCGCCGCTAATGCCCTGGTCGGGTTGACTCTTTCTGATGGTGTTACCCTGTGTTTTTATTATATGAGATTTTAACAAAAGTAGGCCTTGGTATCATAAGTTTGACAAAATGATGATCTTTTAAAATTTTACAAAATATGGTTTACCACTCCCTTTATAACATATATTTTTCCAAGTTATCCTCGTAGATATTAGGGAGTGCTACATTTCAAAAGTATGTTCACCAACTTTTATAATTGATATATCTTTGGTTTAAATTTGTAGTAACCATCACGATCATCTGTTTATTTATAACGTGGAGAGCAAAATTATAGGGGTGTCCAAGCATGAACCCCGAGACTGTGTGCATTTAGTAACGAAGATGTCCAAATGAATTACCACCTGTGCAGCTGTGCTACACACCATCAACGTCTCGTTTAAAAACATTGAGCAAATCGCAACTTGTAAATGATAAACTCGATAAAGTAAATCATTATTGCAATTCATATTAGATTGGTACAAATAACAATTCTATATTGTGATAGAAAAAATGCTAGGTAATTAGTAGTTTAATTAGTTTGAAATTGTGGCCATATGTAATTTTTTTATTTTTTTTAAGATTAAGGCCTTGGAATTTTAGAAGGCCCGGGCGGTTGCAGCTTGTCCACGTTGTATATCATGAACGGCCCAAATTACTTTAAATTGAACGGATCTCGTACCTTGTAGATACCACACACATCACATATAACAACGCTAGTCACAACTCACAAGTGTGATTTTGACTAGGGCCCATGAACATTAATAACAGGTGGTTCGAGTTGCTCTGATTGAGTGGTATAGTATATTAGTACGGAATCAAATTGTTATTCGATGGTCGTGTTAGCCATATAATGGTGCATATCAAATGATATGATGGGTCGGATATGGTATATTGAAACGTGTGTTAAACTCGCCTTTTGTAATCCAATCATTGGATCATGCATGTTGACATTTGGTTCTTTGGTGTTAAATAATTATCATCCTAGCCATTCGATGACTTTTGGAGAGTAGAGATCATTCATTTAAGTGGAGTGGTTTGTTTAGAAAAAAAAAAATCTTGAGAATATTGAATACATATATAATTTTTAAAACTAATGTAAAATCATCACCAATGAAAAGATAAACGGTAACTAGTTTGGACGAAATAACATGCAAAAAGAAAACCACAATGAGTGCAGTGCTCTATAATGAAAAACCGTAATATATATCGACTCATTTACAAAGCATATTACCATTCTTTTGACTTTTAAAATTTTAAAAACAAAAAAGTTACTCCTTTCGTCCTATTACATTTTTAAATTTTCAAAGTTTTTTTTTACGAATTTGACATTAAATATTTTTGTTTATATTGTATAATATTTAATAAAAATTACATGAATTGATTGAGTTTAGATATATCTATACTATATTATAAAACAACTTCTCTCTATCTAAATCTTAAGTTTCAACATTTACTTTCCCAAAAAGCTCCCCTATCTATTCAATATTTATCTAAAGTAATTATATTATCATTTTTTCTCTCCTCAAATCTCAACCAATAATTTTTTTTTCTCTTTTCTTCATAAATCATTTAATTTTCCAATTTATTCATAATCTTTTATCTCAAAAACGTACATCGATAAATTATAAAAGTTATATGGGTATTCTTAAAATTTCATGCTCTTTCATTAGAGATGTCATTCGATATACTTTCAACGAATTTTTAAATCCGAGGGCGGAGCCCGTACGGTTAAGACATTTGGTTATCACACTCAATAACCTATCAACTTTATGACTTATCACTCCACTATCTCACCGCCGCAACGCGCGAGTATTTGCTCTCGTTTATATTGGTATAACTTTCATCAAGTATTATATAACAAAAAAAATATTTAAATTAAGTCAAAGTTTGAAAAGCAAAGACTTTGAAAATTCAAATTAGGAAAACTTTCGGTCACAAAATGGCAGTTAGGTTGTAGTGATTTATCCCTCCACCTAACCAATATCTATTGGTGTTTATCTTGACTAAGATTTTGTAGCTTATTTATAAAAGATAAAAGTTTGATTTAAACTTGAAATTAAAATATTAAAACCATCTATCGTTATGTATGGTACCGAAGCAATTTGCCAATTTGTACACCTATATACTTTCACATTCTCTAAAATTCTATGTTTCTTATGGGTTTCGATCATCACTTCTGTATTGATAAATGTTAGACAAAAATTAAAAGACATCTGATAGCCCATTGAAGTCTTTTAATTTGGTTAAGGAAAATATGAAAAAATATCATTAAAGATGTACATATTCCATAGCCTACTTTTTGTACCCAACATAAAATAAAATGCAGCCCACGATAAAAGCCCAACAAAGATTCTTCACTCTCTGTATATATTGTACGTATATTTTGAAGTAGGAAAATGTTCACCTAAAGGCTAAAGCTTCTGGTTATACATTCGATCTACCTTTTTCATGTTATACCCTTCGATCCGTCAACCGCAACAGCCAATGAAGTGTAACTAATTTAAAGTAACACCTTTGATTAAGTGTAACTTTATAACATAGGAAAATATATCCGAAGCAGTATATGGCATTAATGTAATTAAATGATGACTAAAATGAATATATATTTCATATGCTTTATTGGAGTTTTTTTTACGGATAGGAACAAAATTTAACCCATTGGTGTAACTAGGAACTTTACTCAAAACTTTTGTAAAACAAGGAAGTCCAGTGTTTAAGACACCGAACTTCGCCACATCCGCATAATTCCGGTGTCTAACACCGAACTTGGTTGTTTTTTTTTATTCTCCACACTTCTTTCTTTTCATTCTATTAACTATTTAGAATTAATGCATTAAAGTTGGTTGTAATTAATGCACTGCAGCAACATGTAGTTCATGAGAAAGCAAAGATCAAAAGAAGGACGGTATTGGGGCTACCAGACTTCACTTTTTTTTTTTAAGCTTTTCGATGCAGACGACAAGAAATTGAAAAAAGCGACCAAGTTTGATGTCTTAAACACCAGACTTATGTGGACGTGGCGAAGTTTGGTATGTTAGACACCGGACTTCCTTGTTGTGCAAAACTTTTGGATAAAGTTACTAGTTGCATGAATGATTTGAATTTTGTTCCTATCCATAAAAAAATCGCTTTATTGATTGTTTTGAATACACATAAAGTCGTCCATACATACAACTATCACAAAATACAATTATACAAAGGTAAATTGAAAAGTAAACGGTTAATGGCCAAAGTCCAAATATGTTATTGTATACTCTTTGACACTTTGGTTTAACGCACCAATCAATATATCATTATTTCTAGTGCAAATGTGAATATCACTATGTTAGATTTGATATGTTAAAAGCAAATAAGAAGCAACATGTTTAATGTTATGTATATATTCTAGAAATAATCATGAACATTATCCGCTGACATATGTAGAGCACAATAAATTTCAACGCAAGTAGTTGTGAAGGCAAATACTATTTTTGACCAGCAAATAGTCAAAGTCAACACCTTAAAATGCGTCCAAAAATTCAACAAAACGACATCAAACAGCACAAAGATAAATATAGAAATATCCTTTTCGCAATTCTTCAAAATCACACTAATCTATACTCATTTTCAACCATGGCGGCCAACGGCATTTTCACTATTATGCTCACGGTGACACTGATCCTAACTTGGTCTGGTTTCGCCACATCCGCCACCCGTTGCCCGGACTGTGGGGCAACCCAAGTCCCATACCCTCTAAGCACCGGACCTAGTTGTGGCGACCAGCTGTACAAGGTCCGGTGTGATGCATCAGCAGGTGCACTCTACTTCAACTCACTTAACAACACATATCCAATAACTTCCATCTCTAAAACCACACAAAGGTTCACAATCCAACCATCAAGATTCTTAAACGACAACACCACATGTGTCACGTCCGAAATTTCGACACAAGGTCTCCAACTAAACCCTGCCTTACCTTTTAATATCACTAGTGGCAATACTATCATGTACCTTAACTGCTCCGAGTCACTTTTAAGGTCACCTTTGAATTGTACCTCTACAAGTCTTTGTCATTCGTATATAAACAACTCGGTTGAAGCGTCATCATGCGGTCGAGCTCCGATATGTTGCACGTTTAGGTCGGGTGGGTCGAGTACGATGTATTCTATTCGGGTTAGGGATGGTGGGTGTCAAGCTTATAGGAGTTTTGTGAATTTGGATTATTCGTTGCCCGTGAGTCAGTGGCCTAATCCAGGAGTGGAGATACAATGGGTGTCCCCGCCCGAGCCATTGTGTAACAACCAGACCGATTGCGATTTGAGCTCGAGTTGCGGGTTATCTGGTTCTAGTGGTGTGCGTAGGTGTCTATGTAACACCGGGCTTCATTGGGATGCTATTGAAGGAGTTTGTGCCTTAGGTATATATTGTCATCAAGACCAAAAATTTCTACTTAATTTTTGTGATGCTTAGTGAATGATTTAAACTAGATGATTATGTGATTAAGTTAATTTGTTTGACAGATGATACTTGTGAGAACAGAGGAGATTGCGATGACTCAAAGCGGACCGCACTTATTGCAGGTAGCATAACGCTTCACTTTTGCTTATGCAATAGTCAAATTATACATATGTTATTTATTTGTTAATTTTTGTTTTTAGCTGATATAATATCAATGGGGTGTACGTACCGACGTACGTATCACTATAATATAAAAATAATGATTAATATGTCTCAACCTAGGATAACATTTGGGTCTCGAGGCAATTTCGTCCCTGGTTTAGCTCTTTAAAAGGCCTTAAACTAACATTTAACTTTTTGATGGATTTTATGTATGGGAAATTCAATCGAGGAAAGGTTTAGTTTTGCTTATAAGTGCAACATGTACTTAAACAATATAAACCATTTAGAAATTGAACAAACTTAATTTTGAATATACATCAAGGTTTTTTGAATAATATCCACTATTTATCTCCTTATGTAATAGAACTCCTACGAACTATATATCATACAAAATCGACGGTCGGTTGAGCCACACTTCGTTATCTCCAACCCAATTTGCCGTAGGAATGTATCCATTGACATGATTGTGCGCACACACATCTAATAGTCATATATGGATATACTTCTAAAAAAAACTAAAAAGATTTTTCTTTCAAACAAGGAGAGTTATATATATATATATATATACACTAGATATTTTACCTTGCGCGATACGCGGCTAGTTAAAAAGGTTATTTTATGCATTAATAAATAGTTATTCTATAGGCTTATTATGTTGAAATTGATAATGTTATAGTTAATGGTTAATTCCTGGATTACTCTGGTCATCTTTTGTCTTTTCTGACATGTCGATATCACAGTCACTAAACCTACTGTAGTGATTACACGCCAACATTTAACCTAAGATATTTTGATATCATCAACAAATCAAACGTAAATTGATAATGTAGCATGATATCTATATATTCATCAAACGAAATAATATATACAAAGTAAAAAAACTAAGCATGACAAAAATTTAGTCATATAAAATACGCATAAATACAATACGAATAAGTAAAAAACTAATAAGATAAATAAGAGAAAATCATTATAGTTTTTGCTTTCAGTTATGCTGAAAGATGGAGAAAAAATCTTATGTAGTGACGGAAAAAAATAATCCTAAACACAATTAGGAAATAAAGTATTTTATCTCCAACAATCAAGAAATTCATTCGTAAAACTCAAAATAACTATTATTATCATTATAAAATAGACATTTTTTGTGGTTAGAATAATCAATTTTGGTTAAGGTTTCGGTCAAGAGAACGAAAGAGAAACAACAAAATTGTTTGGTCGTGTATAACCTAATAATATTAGAAAAGGTAATAAAATATCATGGATTATGAGTCATGAATTATGAAGTGTTTATAACTAATATAAAAAAGCTAAAAAATGTCATGCAAGGTTAGTCGTGATTTTTTATATATGTTTGATTTATATAAATATAAATTATATATATATATGATTTTTCTATATGCCATATTTAAAATATATGTATAATTATATTATATTATTTAATGAAAATGTGAAAAAATATGGAGGTGCCACGTAGGATAAATCCTATGTGGCATGTTTAGAGATAATTTTAATTTGAGTTGGATGACTTTAAAAAGTCAAGATAACTATTTTTTTATTATGTATATGTATATGTATATGTATATGTGTATATATATATATATATATATATATATATATATAAAGAATTATAACTTTTAAAATAAAGGATGGTTTGGATGGTTGGGCACTTGGGCTTATGATACACTAGGCTGCTTAAGAAATTCATGGGTCTCTTGTGGGCCATCTAATAATTTTTCCAACATGGGCCCTCAATAAAATCATTCCTTACGTTCAATATCTTCCATCCTGGAGATACAAAGAATATCCCACGAAAGATAAGAGAAAGTTCTTCCAAATACTTGTGAAAGTAAAAGGTTAATGTATGAATCACCAGACCTAAATGTATCTATTGTTGGAAGTGACATGAAAGAATTATCTAAAATGTTATCAATTATTAAATTATATTATTAGTCTTTTATTTTTTTAAATATCTCAATTAACTCTTTATTTTTACAATAATTTTGTTTTTTTATTCTAATCTGAGGGCTTGACTTTTGTCCAAAATTAATCAACTTAAATATATACGGAGTGATTGAAAGATACAATTTTCTTCTAGAAAAGAAATTGAAGCTATTATTGTAGTAGAGAATTGGAGACGACTTTATATGCATGATTATCATGTAGGGACCAACAATATATTTCTAGGTGAAAGCCGTGTTATTTGGTCAAAGTTAGGCCCAAAGTGCAACTTTATATCCGGGTTGGCTTAATTTGGCCTTTTTCTCTAACACGCATTTACTATGTGTATACACAAATCAAAATTCACATGAAGATGACTAGCTCATCTCGACTATGACCAAAAATTAACGAAATAGTAGAATAATAAAATGTTAGATATAACCAATAGTTATGTAAGATGATAAACTTATGTCAGGCTGTAAATCCGTTTGAATAATTATTTATCTTATGACATATAGACATATATACCTAGATGATCCTACATATCATGATCCAAGTAGTTTTTTACGAGTAATATCTATAATAACTATTTGGGTAACCATATAACTTGTTGACATACAAATGTTTAGGATTGACATCCGGCCTAGGCTCAGCACTTGTGGCGGTTGTGATTGGATTCTTGCTATACAAACGTCACCGTCGCAACAAAGAAGCCCTAGCACGGCTTGCTCGTGAGCGAGAAGAGATATTAAACTCGGGTGGTGGAAAAACTGCTAAAGTCTTCACTGGGAAACAAATTAAAAAAGCCACAAACAACTTCTCCAAAGATCGCCTTCTTGGAACAGGAGGATTTGGGGAAGTGTATAAAGGCATTTTAGAAGATTCCACAGACGTCGCCGTCAAATGTGCTAAAGTTGGCAACACGAAAGGCACGGATCAGGTTTTAAACGAGGTCCGAATCCTTTGCCAAGTAAACCACAGGGGTCTTGTTCGCCTATTGGGTTGTTGTGTTGAACTCGAACAACCATTGCTTGTTTATGAGTACATCTCAAATGGTACTCTGTTGGACCATTTAAAAGGTCAACACAATGGTGGTTTGACTTGGGCCCAACGGCTAAATATAGCCCGAGACACGGCTGAAGGGCTAGCCTACCTCCATTTCTCCGCGGTTCCACCAATCTACCACCGTGACGTTAAATCAAGCAACATCTTGCTAGATGAGAAACTAAATGCAAAGGTTGCGGATTTTGGGTTGTCCCGTTTGGCAGAAGCGGATTTGAGCCATGTGACTACATGTGCTCAAGGCACGTTAGGGTATCTGGATCCTGAATATTACAGAAACTATCAATTGACTGATAAGAGTGATGTTTATAGCTTTGGAGTCGTTTTGTTGGAGTTATTGACGTCCCAGAAAGCGATAGATTTCAATAGACCACCAGATGATGTGAACTTGGCAATTTATGTGAAACGGGTTGTTGCAGAAGAGCGATTGTTGGACGCGGTCGATCCAAATCTCAAGAAGGGTGCAAGCAAGTTAGAGTTGGAGACGATGAAAGCATTGGGATTTCTCGCAGTTGGATGCTTGGAGGAACGTAGACAAGATCGGCCTTCGATGAAAGAAGTTACCGAGGAAATCGAGTACATCATTAGCATTGCAACAAGTAAAGCTGAAGAATAAAAAACATCCAAGTGTTTTTAGTATCACAAATGTACCAAAAAAACTAGAAACAATTAACGGTATTTTCCATTTAGGCATTCCGGGTACCATTGGTTCCAAGGTTTTGGTGCTAGCTTCTATATGGGATCATGAATATTACTAGTATATCTTATTTCTTTTCTTTTTTTTTTTTTTTAAGATTTCTTTGAAAATTTACATTAGTTGATGATGAATTTTCAATGTGTTTGTATAAACAGATTTCGTTGCATCATTAGTTTTCATGTACTGCTTTCTTAAATTTATTTAACATAATAATAATAATAATAATAATAATAATAATAATAATAATAATAATAATAATAATAATAATAATAAACGCTTGTGAATTGTCTTTTAGATTAATAGATGTATACAAGTATTAGGTCGCGTTTAGTTCACAGAATTTGATGGAATTTGAATTGAATTCTATTCCTTAACGTGTTTGGTTGGTTAAAGATGGAGGAATCACATTCCGTTGGAATGTAAACATTCCCTTATTTGATGTAATCTCCATTCCTTGTGGATGGAGGAAGAGATTTCATTCCGTCCCTCACTTGATTTTTCAAAAAATCAAAAACATTCTGTTAAATTTCATTCCTTCAAATTCTAATTTCTTTGACAGATTCCATTATTTTCCAAAACATTATGTGAACCAAACGCGCCCTTAGATGATTAGACGAAACCAAAGCCTCACTAACGACAACCCTTATTTACATGTTCCTTCTTTTTGACTTCCGTTTTCTTCATTGATTCCAAGTTTCCAACACTACTCCTTGTTATATTTTTCCATGAAAAGTGTGTAACTATGTATGAATTTATATCGATCTACTCTGAGTTTATCATCAAACGGAGAGAACTTGAATGATGTTAATATTATTTTGTTTGGATCATAGGGGGCTTTTTGACATGTGTAGAAAATGGTTTAAGTGAGTTTGTGAGAGCAACATCATTCAACAAAGATGATGTTAACATCATAAATCATTTTCCTTTATCAAATACTATCTTATAAAGCATTTTGTCATTTTTTTCAAATATCAATTAAGTAATTGAACTACCTAAATTATCTCTCTTCTTTATTCACTGATATAAACATTTCTATCTAATATACCTATAATACCCTTAAATCTCAATAATTTATTTTTCTCTCTACTCAAATGTCAACAACTCATTTTTTCTCTCTACTGCATAAATCATTTTATTCATCCAATTCATTCAAAATCTTTTATCTCAAAAACTGTACATCGACAAATTATAAAAATTGTATGGGTGTTCTTAAAATTTCATGTTCTTTCATTAGAGATGTCATTCGATATACTTTCGACGAATTTTAAATCCGAGGTCGGAACACGTACGGCTAAGGCATGCTATCATACTCTATGACTTGACCTATCACTCTACAATCTCACCGCCGCAACACGCGAATACTATCTCTCGTATATACAAATCGAGCATAGGCTTAATTTTTTTAAGAAAAAAAACTCACAGGCTAAGTAAACTACGTACTAAAGCCTAAGTAAACTATATAATGATTCGTGAATTATTGAATGTATTTGTTGGGGTCAATTACATTATTATTCATGTTAATTAAACTATATATAATGTGTATCTTATTATATATGCCTTTTGAAACTTGCCTTTACTTCGTCAATGCATGCATATTGAGCTTCTCAGAAGGTTGAGCGAGGACTTGATAACTATATATATATATATGATGATCTACTGTATTAACTTGTTGAGAAAGTCCTTTGGTTCCTATTTTGATATTTTCTAACCAAACACCAAATCAATATTTTAATTATCAACTTGTTCTTTTAAAAATGTATATCTTTAAATTAGGTAAAGCACAACAAAAGATATAATCATAGTTAATCCAAATTTAAAACCTTTAAGGTTTGAGAGCTAATACTAAATACCCTGCTTCATTATTAATGTTTAAGTTTGTCTTTCTAAAAAGAAGAAAAAATTCTAAAGAAATACAATAACTTAATTATTAGATTACAAACTAAGTTGCATACAAGTGCTCTACTTGCATGCTTTCCAAAAAAAAAACATGGATTTCTTCAAATTTAACTGTTTGAAATCTGAAAATATACTTGTTTAATTAAATTATGGGTTATCTATTATTTTTTTATGCAATTTGAATCACTCACAGCATCACATTTAGCCATTTTGCAATCAATAACAGCTACATGATCATCTTTAAATATCTTTTAAGAAAAAACCCAAATAATTAGGAGAAAAAACCTCTTGCAATACTCGAACCTGTGACGTATACACGTTCAGGGCTCTATCCCACTTAAGTCGTGCTCGACACTTATGTCAAATTAAACTTTCTATTTTTAACATGATCTTTGGATTCTGAAATATATGAGTTCAACATGGATAATGCATCGATTCTCTATACCTAATGGTAGTCGTATGGAGAATATAATGCTGATCGAAGAAACGAGTAGACAAAAATTATCCCTAGACATTTCTAACAATTACCCATATGACACAAACTAAAAAAACCCTTTGAGTAGTAAATTTAATCATGGTCATATATGGTTAGCAAAAAAAATAAAACTAATTTAGTGTGATGGAATGTGTTCTTTAAGAAAATACATTTGTTGTTGGATCATTATTGTTACATTTTTGATCCTTAACTACATTTTTAGACTTATTTGTTTTGGTAATTGATGAGAGGAAAGAAGAGAGAAGCGAGACATGTATTTGATTATAATTGTTTATCATGCGATATTAATATATATATTAAAAACAAAGCTACGGGGATTCGTGCAAAGAATAGTAATTTTTTTTTTACCACAATACTTTAAATGTTTATATTTTTAACAATAAACTTTATACTTATCTATTTTCTTTTATTTTCACAACAAAATTTATATTTTCTTATTTTCACCACAATACTTTAACTCTTTACACTTCTAGCACTAAACTTTATACTTTCTTTTATTTTCACCACAAACTTTTTATTCTTTTTATTTTCACCACAATACTTTAACTCTTTTCACTTTTAGCACTAAAATTTATACTTTTTAATTTTTTTTCCTTTTATTTTCACCACAACACTATAACTGTTTACAATGTTAGCACTTAACCTTTTATTTTCTTTTATTTTCACCACAAACTTTTTTCTTTATTTTCACCACAATACTTTAACACTTTACACTTTTAGCACTAAAATTTTATACTTTTTAACCACAAACTTTTTATTCTTTTTATTTTCACCACAATAATTTAACTCTATTCACTATTAGCATTAAATTTTATACTTTTTGATTTTCTTTTCTTTTATTTTCACCACAACACTTTAACTATTTACAATGTTAGCACTTAACCTTTTATTTTCTTTTATTTTCACCACAAACTTTTTATTCTTTTTATTTTCACCACAATACTTTAGCACTTTACACTTTTAGCACTAAAATTTTATACTTTTTAACCACAAACTTTTTATTCTTTTTATTTTCACCACGATAATTTAACTCTATTCACTATTAGCACTAAATTTTATACTTTTTGATTTTCTTTTATTTCAGCACAACATTTCAGCCACTTATACTTTTAACACTAAATCTTTATACTTTTGATTTTCTTTTATTTTTACAACAACATTTTAGCCTCTTACACTTTTAGCACTAAACTATTAAGCGAATCTTTTCACTTTTAGCACTAAACTTTATACTTTTTAATTTTCTTTCTTTTTATTTTCACCATAACACTTTAACTGTTTACACTGTTAGCACTTACCCTTTTATTTTCTTTTATTTTCACCACAAACTTTTTATTCTTTTTATTTTCACCACAATACTTTAACACTTTACACTTTTAGCACTAAAATATTATACTTTTTAACCACAAACTTTTTATTTTTTTTATTTTCACCACAATAATTTAACTCTATTCACTATTAGTACTAAATTTTATACTTTTTGATTTTCTTTTATTTTAGCACAACATTTCAGCCACTTATACTTTTAACACTAAATCTTTATACTTTTGATTTTCTTTTATTTTTACAACAACATTTTAGCCTCTTACATTTTTAGCACTAAACTATTATGCGAATTACTTTCGCTTTCACAAAAGTTTATTGTTTGTTTTATAACAGTCGCGTTCAAAGAATAGTAACCTTTTTATTTTTTTTATTTTTACCACAACATTTTAGCACCTTATACTTTTAGCACTAAACCTTTTATACTTTTTGATTTTTTTTTATTTTCACCACAATATTTTTAACCTCTAACTCTTTTAGCATTAAACTTTTATGCGAACTAATTTCACTTACACACACAATTTTAGACTTTTTAACTAATAAATGTCAATTTTTGTTTATTCTTAATCATTTAAAAAATACATGTTTCCTTCAAAAAGTTTGTGGTAAGTTAACCTCAATCCATGAACGCACACCTATTTGTAATGCATTATCTTATCGTTATCGAAATGTCGTAATTAATATATTTATTTTATACATTTTGTTATTTCTATCAAAAATTTATTTTAATAGTTTTGAATAACTTATTATGTTAAATCGTAACAAATATAGTGTCTCCCAGGGCAACGCCCGGATGACATCTCGTATATATTAAAAACAAAGTATCGAAAAGCATGTAAAGAATAGTATACTTTTTATTTTTTTATTTTTACCACATAAGTTTCAATCTTTACATTTTTAGCATTAAACTATTTATTTTCACCACAAAACTTTCAATCTTTACACTTTTAGCACTAAACTATAATGTTTTTTTAGTAATAGTATACTTTTTATTCTTTTTACTTTCATCACAGAAGTTTCAATCTTTACACTTTTAGCACTAAACTATAATATTTTTATTAAACTTTTTAACGTAAAAAATAGTACATTTTTTATTTTTTTATTTTCACCACATAAGTTTCAATCTTTACAATTTTAGCAGTAAACTATAATACTTTTTAGTAAACTTTTTGTTCTATTTATTTTAACCACAAAACTTTCAATCTTTACACTTTTAGCACTAAACTATTATATTTTTTAGTAATAGTATATACTTTTTATTCTTTTACTTTCACTACAAAAGTTTCAATCTTTACACTTTTAGAACTAAACTATAATACTTTTTAGCGTGTAAATAATAGTATATTTTTTATTTCTTTTATTTTCACCACATAAGTTTCAATCTTTACATTTTTAACACTAAACTATAATTTTTAGTAAACTTTTTATTTTATTTACTTTCACCACAAAACTTTCAATCTTTACACTTTTAGCACTAAACTATAATACTTTTTAATAATAGTATACTTTATATTCTTTTTACTTTCACCACAGAAGTTCCAATCTTTACACTCTTAGTACTAAACTATAATACTTTTTAGTAAACTTTTTATTCTTTTTATTTTCAACACAAAACTTTCAATCTTTACACTTTTAGCACTAAACTATAATATTTTTTTAGTAAACTTTGTATTCTTTTTATTTTCACTACAATATTTTAACTCTTTACACTTTTAGCACTAAACTTTCATAGTTTTTAATTTTCTTTTATTTTAAGGTACGAGAAAACGTGTATAGAATAGTATACTTTTTATTTTATTTTTTATTTTCATCACAATAGTTTCACTCTTTACACTTTTAGAACAAAACTTTTATAATTCTTAGTAAACTTTTTAATCTTTTTATTTTCACCACAATATCTTAACCCCTTACACTTTCAACACTAAATTTTTCTACTTTTTGATAATCTTTTATTTTAACTACAACATTTTAACCTCTTATACTTTAGCAACAAACTTTTTAACGCATATATTAAAAAGAAATGTGCGGGAAAACTTGTAAAGAATAATGAACTTTTTATTCATTTTATTTTCACCGTAATATTTTAATTCCTTATACTTTTAGCACCAAATTTTTATACTTTTTGATTTTCTTTTATTTTCACCACAACATTTAAGTCTCTTACACTTTTAGCACTAAACTTTTTTGTGGACGACTTTCACTTTCACACAAAACTTTTACAGTTCATTTTTTAACTGACAAATGTCAGTTCTTAATTATTTGAATAATACGTGTTTTCTTAAAAAAGTTTATGACACGTTATCTCTTGAATAATATTTTTTATTAAAGCGTTAACAAATATAATGTCTCTCGGGGCAACGTCCGGGTGACATATCTCGTTATCATAAAAAATCAAATAAGTTATGAAGCATGATTACATGAATAGACTCTTCTGGAAATAATCAAATATGGAAGCGGTTTGCGCGTTTTTGTTGGTGATCTCACAAACCTATATTCACCATAAAACCACCCCTATGGCCCTATATCTATTGTTAACGAACCTGTCCAGTGATAGTTGAATAATATAATAAGGAAATGGTAAATTATCTTAAAACAATAGATTAAATAATCTCTAACTATTAGATGAATATATGTGAAAAAATCATAGAGTGATATTAAAATTTTTTTAATGGAATCTACATGTAACCATCTTATTTATATCTATACTATATTATAAAGCAAATTTCCTCTAAATTTTCAACATTAAACTTAAATTTTCAATATTGATTTTAAGTACTTCTTTAAAATGCTCATCCTATCTATTCTATATTTACCAAAAATAACTATAATACCCTTTATTTCTCCTCAAATCTCAATCAATCATTATTTTTCTTTTTCCTCCATAAATCATTAATTCCTCCAGTTCATTCAAAATCTTTTATTTCATAAACCGTACATCGATAAATTATAAAAATTATATGAGTGTTCTTAAAATTTCATGCTCTTTCATTAGAGATGTCATTCGATATACTTTCGACGAATTTTTAAATCCGAGAACGGAGCCCGTACGACTTAGGCATTTGACTATTATTCTCTATAACATATCAACTCATATGACCTATCACACTTTCTGACATATCACACTCTATGACCTAGCTATCACCCCCCCCCCACCCCCCACCATCTCACCGTCGTAACGCACGGGTACTTACTCTCGTAGTTTTAAAAAAAGTTTTTTAAACTAAATTTTAAAAGATTAATCATTTTCCACTATAATATACGAGCTACTATATATTGTTAAGTTGAGTCCGGACTCCAGATTTACTCATTGTGATGCATTAATACTAGCTAGCTACCATGGAATTGTTTTTTAAGAAAAAAGTAAAATAATTTAAAATATGTAAAACTACTACCAAATATTAACGAAAGATGAAAGGTAATTGTTAAATAAAATTCGAATAAACATTAAGGTCTTTCCAAACACTCACCACTTATAACCTCTTCCTCGTTATCATATTAACGTCACATCACCTATTTTTCATTTTCCAGTCCTATGACATGTTTTTCTTAACAATATCTCTTATTTATTTTTTCCTTACCTTTTTCTTTTACTATATATTATTAATATAAAAAAAAAGGCCGCAAAGCTCATCTTCATTGTGTCACCACTTAAACAAAATTTGATAATGATTAATGAGAAAACACCACTGTCAATGGTGTCACAGGAGAAACAATAGGTGACGAGATGAAGATATGCTTGTTAGGACGGGTCCAAGACACGTCCCAGCGGGTATTTATTCAGCTCGTCATTACTTGTTCTTCCCATGACACTATTAATTGGCAGTGACATTTCCTCATATCTCGTCTTTAAATTTCATTTAATTAGGCGGTGACACAATGAAGATGAGCTTTGTGGGCATTTCCAAATTTAATTTTATTTCATAATTGTTTTTAAAGGTGTTTTGTGAGTAATTAGAAATAATGAATAGTAAGAGTAAGAGTAAGGAAGATGTATTATTGGTAGAAACATGTTATGAGCCGGAAATATGGAAGAAGTGGTGTGACAGTTATGAAAAGGTGAAGAATAAGTCACTATTGGAAGATGTCTCATACTTTAATTTTTTAAATAATCAATTGACAACTTAGTTTATCTAAACAGAAACTAGTGGGATAAACATCAAATTACTACCTCACTTAAAACAAAGTATTTATCAGAATCTTTACTGTAGCTCGTGTGTATAATTCATATATATATATATAGAGAGAGAGAGAGAGAGAGAGGAGTTATTGTGAGAACTAATAAAATATCGAGAACTATTTTTGTTCATTGGATTAACTAGATCAAAGGCTAAGATAATTTGGTGGCATTTATGCAATTAATGTGAATAAAAACTAACTTTTAACTACATAAAATTTGAAAAAGGCCATTATGGGAATATGAATATGCAAAAGACGGACATGCACGAGAATAGTGGACCTTCAATTTTTGAAACTTGTCAACCGTTTTTAATAAATTAATTACTTGAGTAATTGATTAGAAGTATTGTTTTGACCATTATAACCAAATTACTTGTTTTATTTATATAATAAAAAATTGAATTATATTCAAAGGTAAAAACTTCTGTATAATGGAATATACAAGCATGAAAATAGTTAGTCACTCTATTAACATATGTATATATTTTTTTGATTCGTACACATGTAAATGATGTTAATAACATATGTGTACATTTTTTTAACAGATGTCATAAGTGTACGTATATAAAATTATTATCGAATTGTAAACATGTGATCAACCATATACACATGTGTATAATTCATAAATGTAGATAAAATCACTTTGAGTTGTACACATGTAAATGATCCTATTCACTAGTGTACAAATATTTTTTAACAGAATTTATAAGTGTATATAAAAGCAACACATATATGAAGTACGTCTACATGTGTCCAACCATATTTTCAGTTGTATAGATATTTATTCTTTTAACAAAATTTACAGATGTATTCAAAAGTATTAAAATGTTATGTTATAGCGTAATTGTCGTTAGAAATAATATTAAAGAAGTAATATTGGTAAAAGTAATTATTAGATTTAATATGTTAATGCTAAAAGTAAGTCATGTTAGTGGTCGATCGACTCCAACATGAAATTAGGAAGGGGTAACTTTTTGTACATGTTATTTCTGCGATTTAAGAGGAGTGATCCAAAGGGTTTTTTATCTTACATTTAATAATTTTAATTGTATTTATAAAATTACCATATTATCCTTACACATTTTAATTAGATATTAGGTCTCACGGTTCTCGACAAAATTTGGGTTCTCATTTTATCTTTTGACTATATATATATATTTATATATGTAACTTAATTTTTCTTATTACGGTTTATAATAGAAATAAACTTGAAGCACAGAATAGCTGGACCTCGTGATTGTAATAAAAACATAAATGAAATTTACAAAATTTTATACTATGTAAAAGAAGGATTGAGATCCTAAAAAATTGATCAAACTTTATGGGTAAAGTTATATCAACTTTTGAGGATTTTAATCCGCAAAAGAATCCATGTGGTTTAGGTAAACCTTAAACACCCGTGAGTCCTAGGTGAAAGGCTTTTCTAGCGGTTCTTCGACAACTAAACAATCTATTTAATTATGTTACGTTATTGGTAGATCTAAAATATACCATTTTAAATATATATTTCTTTTACATATGTGTTTGAATACGGCGATCGCTAACATATATTATTTTCTTTTTTGGAAATTAAAGTTCGCATGTATATACCCTTTTCTAAGTAAATAAACGAAAATGTCCAACAAATTATCAAAATGAATCAGTAAACAAACGGCACTACGGATACATTTTTAAACATTGACCAAGAGTATTTAATTATTTACCCACTTGGTTCTTATAAACCACTCATTAATTTAGTCATATTCTAAAGTTTCAATTCCATCGTTTCACAAGTGACAAAAAGACTTTATATAGGGGTTTGAACGACTTGGCCTAAGATGCTAATTTCCTATATCAAAATAAACTTGTATAGAAGTCAAAACATTTACACATTTGAATCTTCTATACTGTTTTTTCGTCTTCCAGTTTTCAGAAAATTAATTCAGATAAACTTGAAACTTGTTCACAATGTTGATATAAGATTATCTTATTAATTTGTATAACTTCAGATAATTAAATCAAAACACTATTCACCACGAGTTCGTCTATACAATTATACCAAAGTTTAATCCATTTAAAGTATGGTTTTTAAATAATGCAATATTTTGGAGTGTAGTTGTGTGTATCAATATCACAAGTGATGTCCCAACCACCTTTGTTTAGGTTTCAACAACGTAGTTGTAGTCTCAAATCTCATTTAAATACAACCCCCTTCTTTCATTCATCTTCACTAATTACCAAATCCATTTCCAAAGATGACCATATTATCCAAATACCACATTTTGATCATTTATGTTCTTCTTTCTTTCTTCGTATCCCTCTCTCATCAAGCACCATCTCCCCCGAACCCTAGGCTCCAAAAAGCCTATTATGCCCTCAAAGCATTGAAACATTTGATTACCTCGGACCCTCGAGGATTCACTTCTAATTGGTATGGATATAACGTGTGTAACTACACTGGGGTGTTTTGTGCACCTTCTTTAGACGACCCAAATGTCACCACGGTTGCTGGTATCGACCTCAACCATGGAGACATCTCAGGGTCTCTCCCAGAAGACTTAGGGCTACTCGCCGACCTGGCACTGTTCCACATCAACACTAACAAGTTTCATGGAACAGTGCCCAAGTCTTTTGAGAAACTAAGCCTTCTATACGAGCTTGATATAAGTAACAACCGCTTTTCGGGTGATTTCCCATTGGTGGTACTTTCACTTCCTTCTCTCAAATTTCTAGATATTCGCTTTAACCAATTCCGAGGTAATGTCCCTTCAGAGTTGTATGACCTTAAACTTGATGCCATTTTCATCAACAACAACCTTTTCAACTCTAGTATTCCATCAAACCTCGGGAACTCTCCTGTTTCGGTTTTGGTGTTTGCTAATAACAACATCCGAGGTTGTTTACCTTCTAGCATAAAAAAGATGAGCGAAACTTTGAACGAGATTATCCTAATGAATGTGGGTTTAAGCGGGTGTTTAACACCTGATATTGGGGCTTTAAAGAAGTTAACAGTTTTCGATGTGAGCTACAATTCACTCGAGGGAATGCTACCCGAAAGTATAGGAGAAATGAAGAGCTTGGAGCAACTAAATGTGGCTCACAACAAGTTTTCAGGGGATATTCCGTCTAGCATTTGCTCATTGCCAAGATTGGAGAATTTTACATACTCCAATAATTACTTTTCGGGCGAGCCCAAGATTTGTTTGAAATTGGCGGACAAAGATGATAGACAAAATTGTATTCCAAATAGGCCCGCACAAAGGCAAGTAGCAGAATGCAAAGCCTTTTATTCACGTCCTGTGAATTGTCGTGGCTGTGGAGCTCCACCGCCCCCGCCACCCCCACCGCCGCATAAGAAATGGATGCCACCGCATGGACAGTACCCATACACGCCACCATTCAAGTATTGAATATATAGACAAAGAATGAAGATAACGACGAAAGATAATCATATTGATTATTGTTTATTTTAGGACATACATATATAGATAAATAAGATAATTGGAATGATTTCGTGTGAGATATGTTGATTTTCATATTGTACCTTTCTTAATTGTTTTAACATATTAGTAATTAGAGCTTGAATATCTTTCTCTCTAAGTTGAGTTTCGACGGTGATTATTTAACTCCGTACGTGTATTTAAAGTATTCTTAACAACGAAAAGTAGACTTCTTAACTTTATATATATATATTGTTGAAAATGGTGCTTACAATATATTCACCTAATTAATCATGTACTAGTGGTAATAATTAAAAGACATAATCGAGCTAGACAACTTGTTATATAAAACATCTATATATCTCGTAGATGATGTTACTAGGTTCATGCGTTCGAAAACTATTGATACTTAAACTCTTCGTAGATAACATTCGTACATTCCAACATTTTATTCATAGTGTAATTCATTTAGTCTTCATACATAGTGTAGTTCTTTTAGTATTAATAATATTAAATTATTTACCATATATAGCAACATATTTTACGTGGCGTCACCAGAACGATCTGACTGACGCATCAGCAACCACGTAAATAATTCTTATACTGATGTGGAGTGTCTACTTAAGCAAATATAAGACATATATTAGTCTTTATTAAAAAAACGGGGATTGGTTTCGAACCTAAGATCTCCCTAATATCGTGAACGCATATTTGCCTGTTGAACCAACATTAATTTTGTTTTTAATTTGAAAAGCCACAGTTAATAAATCAATATTTCTTTGAAATAGTTATCATTAGATGGTTCCATCAGTTATATCAATAGACTTTTCAGGGAAATAAAAAAATTTCCTCTGGCGTGCCTCTTCCTTCATCCCCAATGACTATTTATGTTTTATTATCACTTCATTAGTAACAAGTTTCCATTTAATTTATCAATATTTTTATTTTGAACAATAGGGTTGAATCTATATTGTATATGTTTTGCAGTTTTCTTTAGCCTCTCAACTAAGATCATTATCATTCCGTATTATTATTTGCATCTTGATAGTGATTTTTTTAGGACATTGATATTAATTATAACAATCAAGTTGTTAGTTTCATGTTGATATATACTTGATATATTTCACTATTTCTTTTGTTTTTCACTTTTGTAAATTCCTTGATGCATATCAGCTGTTTGATAAAATGCCTAACTGAAAAAAAATGGTACACATGCTTTTTTTTATTAAAAATAAAAATAAATTGAATGAGACCCAATTTAATGAGGAATCAAGCTAAAAGTAATCTAGGTAATTAATATTCTTCCGTTAGTCTTGTATGAGGAAATCCTAATGTATAATACTAATGATCTCACATCACTCCCTAAATTAATGATATGTTGTTATAGAGCCACAAGAACTCTAAGTTTGTTTTATCGGTCCCATAATATCTTTTTGTTAATTGTTTCGGAGCTAAGTTTCTTCCTTTGGTTTACATCCTTAAGTTTAAGAGTAGTTGATAGCATGCAATACATTAAAATTCCATGCAATGTATAGTGAATTGATCCTCTTTTTAATCTAAAATGTCATAAGTGGTCATATAAGACAAGTACTCAGTTCTTCATTTGTACTCCTTTTTTTAATTCCATGTATATACATTTGTTGCAACTTGCAAGTCTCCTTTCTGCTTTAAAAATTTTGTTGTCAATTGTTCTTCATTTATGCTCCTTTTTCATTTAACCCGGGTATACATGGATGTAAATTTGAGTTTTTTCATTTATATTTCCTTCAGTATGCACCTCAAACCTTTTGATGTGCATTATTGGCTTATTATGGTCTCCATACATAAATTACTTAGTTTGTAGCATCATGTTATATAATTGGCATTAATAATGATGCATTTTAAAAGTTTTTGCTGACGAGTTTCGTAGCATCATGTTACCTATATACATATATATGCATGCATGTTTGTAAATTTTGCTATATATCTCAAGGTTACTTTGAAACCAACTATGTATGTGATATTCTTATACTCATGCATAACAATTGTAATTTATGAAATCCATATTATTTTTTCATTTGACTTCCAGCATAGTTTCATGTATCGTTATGTGTTAATAATTTTGGGTTCTATGTTTTACATGAATATATAAACCCCTCTTTATGTGACATTGTAACCTCAAATACTCATAAAAGTCTTCGTGACCCTCAAGGAGGTATTATTTTTTTACAAAAAAAGTCTTACGGCTAGGAATGTACAAGTTTTAGGGCTTCAGGTAGTCTCAAGAAGTTTTACTATTGTTTTTATTGTATGTAATTCACAAGTAATCGACGAAAATTAAGATGGTTCGCAGCAACGTGCGGGTTTTACCTAGTTTGAAACATGTTATCATGTTAGAACTATGTTAAAGTTAATTGTTGTTACTTGTTAGTGTTCGATCATTTGTGCAATTGAATATTAAATCGTTGAGAATTATAGATTACGTTGCTATGAAGTTTCCTGTTGTATTGTATGCTTTATTATTATCGAGAAGATACTTTATACTTTCATTATACTTTAATGATTAATGATCATTTATAAAAGTATCATCTTTCGTGTATTTTTGGGCAGTGGCAGTGATCCCCAAGAATTATTCCCCTTTAAGAAAGACGATCATTTCTTATTTGGAAACGTTGCTGGAGGTGGGATCGTCAATACATCTATGAAAGTCCAAAAAATCAGAAATGATGCATAAAAAGTCCAATAAGTCATAGTTATCTAACTCTCTTATAAAAATTATTTACCCCTTACAAATAGAAAGTGTTACTCACATCTTACATATGAAAGTACTCTATTGCCATTAATAACACCCATTATGGATAAAGTTTTATAAATTACCAAATTTGACTTTAACGAATTAATTTACACCTTAAACCCTTATTTTAATAATTAAAGTATATTTTAAGCCTTATCTTTTTAAATATTTCACTATTATCTTTACATCAACTTACACAACTTGACACCGCTACCACCGCCACCACCAACAATAATATCGTCACCGTCATCACTAAACCGTCGTTCCTACCACTATCATTGCATATACTCAAGTTTTGTCTTAACATTCCAAAGGACACACTATTCCATGATCGTTTTGTATTATTATCACAAAGCTTGAGACTTTTTACGTACATTAGCAAAAGTGAATTAGTAAAGTGTTTTTGGGAGTTTTGGAGATACTCATGGTGCTTGATTCACAAAGGGTAAAGAGAAAGGTAATGAGTAAAGAATACTATCATTATAGAATATTATTATATAATAAAAATAATAAACAAAACAAACTACTGATTGATACTTCTTTTAATAATTCATTTCTGACAATAATATATGCATATCCCCCAATTTTTATCTTCATCCTCTCAGAATCTTTCTAATAATCACACATACGCATCTCCATTTTCTCTATCTCTTTAATATATCTATCTATCTATATATATACATATACATACAGGACAGTAGAAGCATATATTATATATAAATCACGCCCCAGGAGCTGTGGTTCTTGGTGGAGGAGACGGGTAGCGGTTGTTGGAGGTGATGTCGAGTGGTGCTTCTTAGAGGTGATGTCCGGTGGTGCTTGTTGGAGTTGATGTTCGCTGGTGCTTGTTGGGGGTGATGTCCGGTGGTGGTTAATTACTGGTGATGTCCAGTGGTGGTTGTCGGACGTGATGTCCGGTGGTGGTTGTTAGAGGTGATGTCCAATGGTGGTTGTTAGAGGTGATTTCCGACGGTGGTTGTCGGAAGTGATGACCAGTTGAACTTGGTAGTGATAATCCTAGCCAAAGAAAGGAGAAGGAAGAATATTTGTGAGGAATGAATACCTTACCCCCCAAATTATAGAGTAATGCTCCATTATTCACTTTGAGGTATTGATTATCTTTGCTTATAACAACCAGACATCTATAATCATTCTCTTTACCATTCCTTACCCCCCGATACCTCTTACCAGACACCCCCTTGGTGTAATTAAGTAGTATAAATAGGATAGTTAGTCGTTCTAAAAGAGAAAAAAAAATATATTACTAGTAAATAGTAGTAATACTCTTTTTATATACGAGTATTATTTATTTATGGATTGTAGCCTTGTAGTCATGTAGCAAATCTTTTTTGGGCTTTCCAGGTTTTCTTGTTCTGTGTTCCCACTTGTGGAGTTCAAACTTTCCAGTTTTCTATGTTTGGGTTAACCAAAAACTGGGTTGTTATAGACCTTTAGCTAGATATCTGGGCTTCAAGTCTGGTTGTACCCATCATATTCATTTTAGTATTGTAAACTTGACCCATGACCCATGAGCCCATCAGATAAATATAAATCAAAATAAACAAATAAATATCTTATATACTTGAATATTAGTTAACACAGCTAGTCAAAATCCAATTGACGGATTACAAATTTACAATATTTTTATGAAAAAAGGAAGATAATAACATTTACATGTATAATATTATATTCATTAAATTATTATTCACCATATAAATAATAATTGTTGATCCCTAATGATTAACAAGAACTATTTTACGATATATAGAAAGGAGAGGGGTGGAAGCCATGTAGCACCGAAATGGATACGATAAAGGGGCATGAGAACGATATGGGAACGGGGAACGGCAACACTAAAAGTTTTAGGATAAGGGTACAACAAAGATACGACAATAAAAGTATTTAAAAAAATAAAAATTATTGATTTTGTATAGAGAAAGACTTGAGACTTGAGAGATTATGTATAATTATAATTATATATGTATAATTTTATAATATATGCTTGTTGGTGACTGATGATCACGGATAAAATTTTTACTAATCAATTTTGGAATAGAAAAAGCTTGATGGTAATCTCAAATGTATAATGTAGTTGGTTTGTGTATGGAGGTATGCATTTGGAATATAAAAAGCTCATTGAAACCCTAATATTAATTAGATACGGTATGAAAGTTTCACAAAAACGTTTCGGTATATATGGAAACTTTGAGGAAACGTTTCGTACGTGTTTCGTATGAGTTTTTGTTCCATGGAGTTTCTGAAATGGGTACGCCTACCTGTTTGGAGTTTCAGTGCATCATAGGATGGAAGTGTTTCACTAATTAATCGTGACTTATATAAGAAGCAAAAAATTAAAAATTTTACAACGTTCGTCATCAACAAATTTTAGCTAACACATGTTGAATCAACATGATAATAAGTCATCATAATTTTACTATGTTTCTCTTTTGAGGTTAGGTCAGTTACCTTTTTATACACAAATATAACATATGGTTTCTTATTATTATTTATCATTTTCGGATGGTTGTAAAAATTGTGAAATTTTGTTGACAAAGTAGCTCTAAAACCTACTTTTCTTTATGTAATTGTACTCTTTCTACACGAATGGTTAATTTCTTTTTAGCTTGCTGTTAAAAAAAAGTAGTAGTTTTACTTTAATTTCACTTAATAAATTACTTTATCCCGAAATATGCGATGTTACATCTTTGACTTTTGTTTGCTTTGATATTAATTTTGACTTTTATTTCATGTATTTGTATAACTGTATTCGCATAAGTGTCAAACTACCTGATTTGGGTTACTTGTAAAAAAGTAGTCGTCAAATTAAAGTAAAGTCAACGCGTCATGTTAGGCTAGCATCTTATGAAGTCATGTGAGACCATCCAATTCGACATAATATTTTCTATACGTATATTTCAAAACTTGGTCAGATCCAACTGACTTAAATCCTTATAAAACTATACCAGAGGAGTACACGCATAATACAGCGACGATTGGTGACGGGGCGGTGGTGGCGGCAGTAGTGGAGGTAGCAATAGAGTTGTGACTATTGATATAAAAAATGAGTAAAGATATTAGGGTTGTTTAAGACTAAGGGTATTTTAGGTATAAAAAAGTATTAAATTTTTTAAAATAATAATTAAAAAAAAACTGTTTTATAAAAGATTATAAATTTGTCAAATAGATAAGCTTAACTCTTACAGGGCAATATAATAGAACTCTTTAGGTTTAACCATTTAAACTGATTATTTAAATTTTTATATATTAACTAGTCCTAATACCTATATGATGTACGAGATTCACAATTCGTATAGATATCAGTTTTTATATATCATGATTACCATATCTACCAATAAACTAAAACATGATTGAGATATTCTTGAAAGGACATGTGGCATAATCCTTGATTGACATGTGTCTTTTTAATTTATTTATTTTATTAAATTACCTTTTTTAATATTATATGGATTCAATTTCCTTATTAAAGTTAATGTTAAGTCTAACTCTTAGTTAGGATTGAGGTGTTCTTAAAACGACACGTAGCGTAATCCTTGATCGACATGTGTCATTTTAATTAATTTATTTTATTAAATTAGTTTTTTTAATTGTATATAGATTCAATTTTCTTATTAAACTTAAAATTAAAGTTTAACTCTTGGCTTATAGATACAAACTCATTATAACCTTATTTGATTGATCGTTTTTTCTCATTAATAAAATTGTCTCTTTCTCAAATCTTCAAGTTTTGTTACTTATATTACTTATAATAAGTTATTAATATAACTTCAAAAATTGCTGTCATCCACTATGCTTACAAATTTTGATTTTTATATGATTGTAAAAATTTTAGGTAAATTCAAAACTTTAACTAAACATATATTATCTATATCATTACTGTTTATTATAACTTAGCTTCAATCATCGGTTTACTTTAACCACAAATTATTTCATACCCACGGATCGTGGCATATTCGAATTTGTTTATGATACAATCTATATAGCTACCGTACATCGTACGAATATGGGGACTAGTTTTGAATTATATTACGATCTCATTTAATAATTGTATTCTATACAGCAAATTTAGAAATTACAATAATTGTATGAACTTTCTTTTGGTAGAGTAGAAGTGATGGACTACATGGGTTAAGCCCGAACATTATAATCATGTTTGTGATGTATTATATATATCAACTAAATAGTATCCTAATTAATATAAACTTCTTTTTAAATAATATAATACTTCGTATTAAAAAGGAATTAGATTTTGTATAGAATTAATTTAATTATAATTAATATACATGTTAATAAAGAAACATGTTGTTTAAATATTGTGCCACATGTCCCAAATCTCGTTTTAATTTATTGATAAATCTTCAAGATTAATCCCTATAGTTATATATAACTCTAGAGGTAAAATTGGACATTAAAATATCTTGACCTTTGATTTACTTTATTTTTAATTATGATATAATTATATACAAGACAAATCTGAAACAATAAAACAGTTTTTGGTGCAACTATGTGAACAATAATATTGCTACACATGCAAATTACTATTCAAGTTCTATTAATTTAATGTAGGACATAATATAACATAAAACTATAGATAATCATGTTCGGTATTAGAAAAGGCAAAACTTGCGGGTCCCTTTTATCTTCAAGACTTTAGAGCATGTATGAATGTGCAGCAACGCTTTTCGATCCGTAGGTATCAAACAACGACCCATTTTCTTTTACACGTTAAATGTCAAACAAATCAATGTGCCTCTTCTGCCTTTAAACTACCCCACTCTCTTTAGATAATAGAATACAAAAATAAATAATTATATGGACATGTGTTCTTTGTTGTATTCACACTTTAATTTTAATAAATAACATATATTGTCATCTTTCACGAGCTTTGAAATTCAAAACCTCGATATCGATAGTATATAAAAAAGTTGAGATAAAAAACATTATTTATTTTAAAATATAGAAACTGTTTCCCGGTTTTATCTACGGCCTTTACATGATTGTCAATATCTTAACTTTCAAACACGTAAAAATAATATCTCTATTTTGGATAAGTGTAAGATTGTCAATATCTTAACTTTCAAACTCATAAAAGGCAGCATTGAGAATTACTAAAGTACTTAATTTTACTTTTTTCGATTTTGGTATAACGTTAACTTTACATGAAACTGAATCAAAATAACATTAAAAGTTGTGTCTTATATGCATAAAAGTATTATCGAATATATAATTTTAAATCAACACATGGCATAATGACATAAATGTATAACATAATCATGTACTTTATAAACCAATCAATCAATATAATAGATGAGGTGGTATCCGTTACCAATGAAACTTGGACTCACATGTGAAGTTAAAAGACACAAGTAATCTTCAGGTATGTCCAAATCACGTGGGTAACAAGCGAAAGTATTTAACGACATGATAATTCTTACAGTCTTACGGGGTGGAATGACGGGGATCCAATGTGATTCCAAAAACAGAGTGCCCTCCTTTACTCTTTTTCTAATCATATATGAATACTTTTTAAGCAAATAACTAAGGTGGGAATTCTCATAATTCCTAAAAAAAAAATCTATTAACTTTTTATTTTCCTTTTTCAACGACAAAAAAGATATATAATATAACAAACGTTCAACTAGTAATTTACTAATAATCAATATACAATATACAAAATCTAGAAATACACTTTATTTCTTAATTTTGAAAAAATGTTTTTTTCCTTTTAATTTTTAGGAAAACAAATATGTTATTCACTACACCTTATAGTGTATTTTGCAGAACTAAGTATACTACTAGAAAACTGTGATCATCATTAGTTGTTAGAAATAAATAATAAATAAATACAGATATAATCTTATCAAATCAACAAAATAAATAAAATTAGATCGCATTTAAAACAATATTTCATTATTTATTAGAAGGTGGGAGTATTACATTATACATTCATTATTTTCAGATAAAAAGAAAAAAAAAAGAAGATAAAATAAACCCAGCTAAAACTTATCGTATGTATTTTGGATTTAGGCCAAATCTTATTAGTTTGCGAATATACCGTACTACGCATATACAGGCGTGTATATATATGCAAACACATGTATGTATGTATGGAATTATATAGATACAGCAAGGCCCCTTTCCCCCTCTTTGTACATATCAATCAATCAGAGAGAAGCTTCTTCTTATTCTACTTTATATAATAAATTAGAAAACCCCAGACGACCAATTGTTTTGGGGGTTCCTAACTATATCTAGTTTCGTATCCATCTGTACATTTCAAAGAAAAAGCGAGGGAATTTATTAAGGTAATCAAATTCCCAGATCTTTTATTTTTAAGGTAGTTAATTTGTCTGTGTTTGTTTCTTGATTTGAAATCTTGAAATTAATGGAAATTGAACAATGTAGGTTTGGTCAAGTCTTGGATCCTTGATTTTTCAATGCAAGTTTTGATCTTTTTTATTGTATTTTAGGAAAGTCATAAGCTTTTTATCTGATTAGGATTAGATCTGGTGAATTGATGAATTTTACGTTATTTGACTTAGGCTTAATCATAATTCTCTGTGGTTACTTTGAATTGCATTATGATCATGTGTGTTTGTGTGTGTGTGTGTGTAGTCTAAGGAAAGATCTAGGATCACTACATGAATCTTGGTAGAGTATGGTGCATTATGTAGTTTGTTGTGGTCCAGTTTGTTGATTTGAAGATTGCGTTATTTGATTGAGCTAGTATCTGTCTAACTAGATTCATAAACAAGTAAGAGTCACATGACTAGCTCTTTTTGTAATGTACTAATATGGCATTCAAGTGATATATATATAGCCAGTAGGCAGTTTAGATTTGCATTTGGCACTTGAAAGCAAGGTCTATAATGTGATTTCGTATTAAATTAGAATGACACTGATTATGATAAAATGATGAGTAGAAGTTTTTTGCTTTCGGATTGAGATTAGCATTATTTAGAGGTATACGAAACTCAATGTTTATGTCATATACCATTGAAAGCCTCAAGCGGTTGTATATATCTCATATCCAGCAAGGCTGTGATGATTTGTTAACGCATTAACTCTGGCTTTATGTCTATAAGATTTCTTTCCCAATCCATTTTCGAATGATCACAACTCATTATCTTCTTCTCTCTTTAGATGTGATGAACACGTGTCAATCTTGATATCAGCACGTCAATTAAATCACCGACATATATTTACCTTTTTTTAACTGAATATAGCACTTTTGTCATAGGTCATGATAGTTCCGTAGATGAATTCTTTCCTCGCTTGGCAGTATAAGTTGAAGGGATTCATATGTCTTTCAATGTATCACATTCTCTCTTTTAGCTTCTGATAGTTGTTTATGTCTACAGAAAAATCATCCAAAATGAAGGCTCTTATTCTTGTTGGAGGGTTTGGAACTCGTTTGAGACCATTGACTCTCAGTGTTCCCAAGCCACTCGTTGATTTTGGCAACAAACCCATGATCCTTCACCAGGTATGTATTTTTTGATAATTTTGCTTATCTTGAAGAAAATGTGGAATGTAATCTCATATGCTTATCATTTGTATCAGATCGAAGCTTTGAAGGCTATAGGAGTTACTGAGGTGGTTTTGGCTATAAATTACCAGCCAGAGGTAAAGCTTGAAGCTTTCTTTTATAATTATGAAAATTATGCAGTCATATGTAGATTTGCAATTGATATTAATATTCTCTCATTTATGCAGGTGATGCTCAACTTTTTAAAGGATTTTGAGGCTAAGCTTGGGATCAAGATCTCATGTTCACAAGAGACTGAGCCACTTGGTACTGCAGGCCCCCTGGCTCTAGCCAGAGACAAGCTAATAGACGATTCTGGAGAGCCATTCTTCGTTCTTAACAGTGACGTTATCAGCGAGTATCCCCTGAAACAAATGATTGCATTCCACAAGTCCCATGGTGGTGAAGCTTCAATCATGGTGACCAAGGTAAGTTTCAATTAGATATTATTTTCAGCTATGGATCATTCTTGTGAATTTTATATATTTTGATCGTTTGGTATGTAATTATGATTAGGTGGATGAACCTTCGAAATATGGTGTGGTGGTTATGGAAGAATCAACAGGGCAAGTTGAAAGGTTTGTTGAAAAACCGAAAATGTTTGTGGGTAACAAGATCAATGCTGGGATTTATCTACTGAACCCATCTGTTCTTGACCGAATTGAACTGAAACCCACTTCAATTGAGAAAGAAACCTTCCCAAAAATTGCATCTGAGAAACTGTTGTATGCAATGGTTTTACCCGGATTCTGGATGGACATTGGCCAACCAAAAGATTACATTACAGGGTTAAGGCTCTACCTAGATTCTTTAAGAAAAAACGCACCATCTAAACTTGCTAGTGGCTCACACATTGTGGGTAATGTTCTGGTTGATGAGAGTGCCAAGATCGGTGAAGGGTGTTTGATTGGGCCTGATGTTGCGATTGGACCGGGTTGCGTTGTGGAGTCAGGTGTTAGACTTTCCAGGTGCACCGTGATGCGGGGTGTCCGTGTCAAGAAACACGCGTGCATCTCAAGCAGTATTATAGGTTGGCACTCGACCGTAGGCCAATGGGCTCGTGTTGAGAACATGACGATTCTTGGAGAAGACGTTCACGTTTGTGACGAGGTGTACAGTAACGGGGGTGTGGTTTTGCCCCATAAGGAAATCAAGGCTAGCATCTTGAAGCCAGAGATAGTGATGTGAAGAATGTGTCAAATATATATAGTTGGATGGTTTTGGAGGGTTTAGTATCTATATACCTTGTTTTTATGTTTCTCTAAAGTGTGTTCTGTTTTGTCCTGTTTTTCAGCTTTTTATTTTGTTAGGTGTAAAAGTGTCAAGGATCTCAGTAGACATTAGAAGATGCAAAGGTTAAAATGTTAAAAGGGTCTGTACTTTTTGGTTATGGGTAGAAATATGATGTTTTTATGTGTTATATGATACAATCTTTTATGTTGTAATTATAAATAAATTGTTTGTTTTGGTTTAAATGATGTTGCACAATCTGTTATAATCTATACTTTCTGAGTTTCCTGGGCGTTTTTTCTTCTGCGATCTCATAAAACAAATTATGCTTGTTCCAAACTGCAGCATGCTGCAAAATGATTTATATCTGCAATTGTAATTAGATTTTTAGATCTAGAAAGAAGTCAAGAACTGGAATTATAATGGTACGTAGCAATTTTACTAAATCATTTATATGTAGCCATTGAAAAGTCACACATTTAGATGAAAATGAAATTGAATGTGAGTGTATTCTATGAAATCGGATAATTTGAGATGGTCCCTGTAGGCCATAGATTACAAGATCCGACAGTAGACACAATAACGTTTGGTGGCCCAAGTGTGAGGTGGCTTTGATAAAGCACCCAACAAGAAATTAGTTCCTTCACGTGCCCATATGATATTCATCAATAATATAATATAATAATATATGCCCAATGTGATGTAATGTGACATGATGTATCGTGAGGGTGATGACTGATGAGACTTTTACAGTCCCGTTCTTTTCATGGTTGTAGGTACATAGAAGGAGAACTTTGTTAAGGACTTAATGCTATTCAAAGAGAGTTAAATATTCGAGAATTTGGCTTTGATATATACATGACATAATTGGTACTTGACTTTCAAAGTTTCAAACTCGGGTCTCCTACTCTCTTCTCATGAATGTAAGGTTGTTCCTACTACCTAGCCAAAACCTGATCCTAAAACTTGACAAAACGTTGATTTAGGCATGACAATCCCAATTGGTTTGGTCCAAATTCTGCAAGTGGATTAGACATATAAAATTTTTATTTGTACTAAAAATGATAAACGTTTCATCGGTTCAGTTTTCGGTTATTTGTTCTATTTGGTTCAGGTTTTTCGGTTTTTTTTATTTTTATTTTTCAAAACAAAACCGAACCAAAACCTAATTCGAAATAGAAAAAACCAAACCGAAAACCAAATTGGAATTCGGTTCGGTTTCGGTTTAAAACCGAAAAAACCAAATATGAAAAACACATATTTACCATTTCTTTTTGTCTAAGTTATGATTAACCAAAATAGGTTCATAATTTCAATTTTCACCAAAGTAGTAAATTTAAACCATATGGATAAACAATAAGTGAAACAACTAAACTCTTATTTGTCATCATTATTAAAAATTATTCATCAAAATTGAATTTATCTAATTTCATAAAAAAAGTTAATATGATAAACAAATATACATATAAAGTAAAAAATACATTAATAATTGTCCATAAAAAAAGATACGAATTAAATATTAATACATAATAGTAATATAAGTTATTCGGTTTTTTCGGTTTAACCAAATTTATTATTCTTTACCCATAACCAAACCAAAATTCGAATATATAATTCGGTTTCGGTTACAAACCAAACCTAAAACCAAATTCAAAAACGATTTGGTTTTTTTCGGTTTTTTAAACGGTTCGGTTTACAGTTTAACCGGGTAAAAACCAAACCGTGAACACCCCTAAATACCAAGCAGGAGGTGTCGATCATCGATCACATAAAGGGTACGTTCGTACTGTTTGGGTTTCTTTATTATATTCATCAAGAAAACAATAGTTATAATTCTAGAAGTTAGTTTTAAAGGGATAATAATAATAATATATAGAGTTCTCTTAGTCAACAAATAGTTTAGACGAAGTTGGGTTAGTTTCAAATTATTACTCCGTAATTGACAAAGATGACGGAAAACGTCGACAGATTGATCAGGTTTCTGGATGCTGAGGCAAACGCTGCGCTGATGTGGACACAACGTCTACAACAAATAATGGCCAACAACAATAATAATGATAACTATTGTTATAACGTTCGAAAGAGGATTATCCGCCTTCGTCAAAAAGTACTAGCAGAAGCAGCAGCCAACAATATTCTTGCAACTCTAATTGGGCTTTTATATATACGTTTATTGGACACGGGCTTACCCGTCTTTATGAACTGGAAGCAGCCAACCATGGTTCGGGTTTATCGGAGGACCAGATTGCAGAACATCTAAACGTGAGCAGCACAAGCCATAATAACAACGGTAAAGAGTTAGTGGATACTTTTTTTTGTGCTATCTGCTCGTGTGACGACGATCAATATGAAGAAATTTTCAGGATAGGGACATTAGATTGAGGACACGAGTTTCATACACATTGCATCAAGGGTTGGCTTTTACGCAAGAATGTTTGTCCGTTGTGCAGGGATACCGCTTTGAAGAATGTAACATGAGTTCATTCATTCTTTCATTCATTCATGTTGGTACTACTGTATGAAAATCAATCTCTGATCGATCTTAAGAACATATAGCGATATAACTGTTAAATTAGAGAACCATAGAATGACTTGCTGCACAACACATTTTTTGTTTTTGAAAATATCCGTCTATGTACATATATTCACGTGGATAGGTTGTTTTTTTTATTTTTTTTTTAACTAAACTGTGAATTGTAATGATATTCAAAACATTTACAATAAAATCAAAGAACCTAGCCATAATCAGGCCTTATACTACTGCAACCTACAAGCATTCTACCAACTATATCAATATACTAAACTATACAGATCTCAGTCAGATCAAATTATATTGAACACAAACCAGAGACATTACCTCAAAACAGACCAAAATACTCAAAGTATGCTAGAAAGGGACCAAGTAGTTTCATCTTGCACAACTCACTATTCCAATTCGCACGCATACTTTAGTCATAAAAAAATTCCAATATCACCTGCCAATCAGACATAATCCAGCTTCATATGCTAACCAAGCAGTTATTCATCCACTGCAGATTCTATTTTCTTGCCATGAGTATCACATTCCCAGTTTTCCTGACTTTCAAAGAAAACAATTTATTTCTAATACAATCCTTTATATTTTTACTTAAAATTTCCCCATTCCTTTCCTCCTTTTTAAACAATCTCCAATTTCTTCCTGCCACAGAAAATAGACAGTTGCAGCCACAACAAGCTTATTAATGATCATGCCAATATTTTTTTTGCCTTATTTGCAGCTAACTCATGCACCACTTTCTTAAGATTGTTACCAGCAGCCATCCTGTATGTCAAATCTCTCATACTCTCCCAAACTTCCTTTGCATACTTGCACTGAAAAAATAAATGGTCATGACTATCCGCCATACTGTTACAAAACACACATTGCAGATTATCAGTCTGCCATTTGCTCATTTTATCTTGAGTCATAAGCTTTCCCTGAATTGCCAGCCATAGAATAAAAGCATGTCTAGGAATCAACCGATTAAACCACACCACATTATTCCAATCCACCTTTGGCCAATGCTCTTTAAGATCTAGCCATGCTTGTTTTGTAGAGAAATCCATTTTTTGATCTTTACTAGTGACCCACTGTATTTTATCTCTCTTATTTACCTGGATTCTAGGAATATTGAAAGTGCTCAAAATAGGATATTTCCTATCCATTCCTCTAGCCACAACACTCTGCCATCTATAACCATATCAGCAAGTTAGGAGGATGCACTTGACCCTTTTTTTCCAACCTAGATATTGATGATTGATCTAACATAATGACCAAAATACAACCAACAGGTTTAATAAAACTATTCGTAACCGTTCACCTTTTCACCTACACTTTTTCATGCCACATCAGCATCAACTTCTTACCTCTTTCACCTTTTCATTTTCCCCTTAACTATTCACCTATCATTTGGTCTCTACTTTAACTTAACTTAAACGACAATACATTTAATCTAAAAATAACATATTTCATTAATATATAATATGAAATAACATTAATTAAAAATAACATATTTCATTAATATTTTTTTAAAAAGAATACATTCAAATAAAAACCATTATATTAATTAAAAGAAAGATATTAAATATAAATATATAACTAATATAAATACTACAGTACCATTCAGATAATAAAATTTATAGAGTAACTAACTACGTGTGACAAGCATTCACTATTGGTTGAAAAGAAAGAAGAAAGTATTAATAGGTCAATGAGATTTAATTTGCTAATACACCCCAGCCCCACCACAAAGCCGTACTCTTTTATTCTTCATTGCTTTCTCCTACCTCCAACTCTGTTTAAGAAGAAAACAAAACAAAAGAATCAATTGGTGATCCATATCACCGAGCCATCCTTAACCAACTGATTTCATCAACTACTCTTAAAGCTTTCACCCCCTTTCATTTGCCATGTCATATCATTTCACTATCTCTTCACCTAGCCCTTATAAATGGTCTAAGGATTGATGGGACCGGGCCTATTTCGACCTGTCCCATATCTTAAGTATATGTTATGCATTATTCAGGTCATCCGGTGGTGAATGTGCTTTTAAAATTAGAAGTGTACAGGTGAGTATGCAATGTGTTTCTGTACTAAGCTGAGAAGCTCAAGGAAATGAAGGTTATCAAGCATTCAGCTGCGCATTCAATGTGCTTCACTACTCATAAGTAGTTATGTTTGCTGTGCAACTCAAAATCACAGTTAAAGAAAGCCTTCACTCAAAATCACAATATTTACAGGTAGAGAAAACTTTGCATATTTGAAATTAAATGGTGGCCAACAACCAAAACATGACATAGGAAGAAATGGCAAGAAGAAACCAAGCCACAAAAGACAAAGCTATGGAGACCTGGAACGTATTACATGACAACGTCGGCTGCAATCTGCAGATATCTGTGTCTTTTATAAATACAACCATCACTCCAGCCGAGGAGCAAGCAGCTGCAAACGATAGAAAGGCAGTCACCTGTGCCACGTATTGTTACAAATTAGAATCACAAACCTTGTCAGTAAAACTACTGAAGCATCTGTTCAAAAAAAAAAAAAAACTACTGAAGCATGGAAAAGAAAAACGAACACCCTCCAAGAAGGGGTAAAAAGACGAAATATACAACTCACCCAATCGCCAACGACGAGCAAGCTCAAGAAGATATGATTGTGCAGATCTTTCTTCAACCTTAGAGCATGAATATCAAGGCAGGCAAGTCCAAAACTCCACAAAACTTCAAGTCCCATTGCTGCAATTAAATAGCTGAAATAAAAAATTGAGCAGAAGTACAAACTCTCAACATTTTAGGCTATACATATGAGCACAGGCATAGGTGATCATTTCCAGTCAATTATTTATTAACGGGTTGATGGTTTGTTATCTTTTATCTTAAAACCAAAGCTGCACAGGGATTGGGTGATTTGGGTCTAAGTTGGGCAACATATATTTTCAAAACATAAATCTTCCTATATCAACAACTAAAAAAAAGACAGTGGGTCAGCTTTACCCAACCTAGGGCTCGCCATACCCGACACAACTCGAGACCCAACCTGGAATTGACACGAATATAAACAGGTTGGTTTTCAGCTCCTGACCGGACAACTTGATACTTTTTTATTGTATTGGCTGTTAAATAATATGAGACACTCACGGTGGATGAACTCACTGATTATACACTCACTTTTGATAATATGAAAAAGTATGGAAATGGAATAGACTAAAAACTGCATTTCATATTACTAAACGAAATAAGGCCTATAAATAGGCAACAATTAGACCACTAACATTAACCTCCACTACTCCTAATAATGCTCCAACTTGACCACTACTTCCTAAATAAACTCTAACTTCCCTACTACTCAGTCAACACATATGACCGCTTCTTGATTACCAACTAGAATAGTAAATAATTAAATAACCTAAACAACATTACTAAAGTTACCAAAGTAACTACGTAAGACACAAAACATAAAAATTGACATGCTACCTAGATTATGACATTTAATTTCAACATTAGCCACTTGAGTTAACAGATTGACCCACTAGCCAGAGAGTATCTTTAAAAAACAGGTTGACACGCAACCTCTTTGACCTAAAACCAAATGGCCGCAAGCCTGCCCACCCATTTGAGACTTGAAACAACCCAAGAACCTACGAATCCATTTGACGTGTTTGAACTGCTGTTAGACCAGTTTGTTAATCAGGTTCACGGGTAGTACTTGAGTCAGAAGGTTGTGGAATAGGGTTGAGTTTTTCAACTAGCCAGGCCAGACCAATCTCAATCTCAACCACAATCATAATATAATATAATAATGGACTATGAAAGAAGTCAAAAAGATGATCTACGAGCACAAACGCAAGGAAAGGGGAGAAAATAAACCCTCTTATATATGCAATGTAATGTAACCAGTTCAAGATATCATCACAACATACAAGTAGTGAGATTTCCATCGGAACACCCGATTCTGCTACCAGTCAAACGGTCAAAACCACATCACATACAAAATATAAATAAATAAAAACAGAAATGAAAATGAAAAAGATGAGAGAATGATACCAGAAGGAAGTACAAGTAGTGAAACCAGGAGAAGAAGCCATAACAGAAAGAGCTGCAGCAGCAAATAAACACTGCCCCAATCTCAGCACAAGCCCGCTCGCCTTCCCTGGACTCCCAAACATCGATTTCATTTCCTTCCCTCTTTCCACTCTCTCTGTGTTTTTCTTTTTAAATGAAAAATAAAGTGTATAGCGTTCAGCAAAGGAAAGGATTCATTCAAGTGTCGTCCAAATTAATTTTGACTTTTGTTTATGACAACGTAAAACCACTTTTAAACTTTTATTTGGTCAGTGGTTTCGGTATTCTTTTGACTTTTGCTTACTGTCATTTTCCCCGTAACCCTGACCATAGATTAGAAGAATTAACACGAGAGATTACATTGTAAATTCGGAGTTGCTTTACCGATCCAATTCAAAACCATTCCTGCAATCACTTCTAGTAACATACTTACGAAGTCATCTTAATTAATTGTTTATTTGATGTACATTTTGATGCACAGTTTTTTTTAAGAAGTTGATTAAAGTATTAAGTTGTAATTCTTATGTAGACATTACTAAGTGTTAACTTTTTGTTTTAGTGTTATTGATGTCAAATACGAAATATAAAATGCATCTTAGTAATTTAAAAATGGGAAGTTAACAAACGAATACTGATTTTTGGATTCAAACATATATAAAGAATTCTTTCTTTTTTTTGAGACGTTTGTATTCTACCCATATGGAAGAGAGGAATTATCAGAAAACATAGAATAGACACATCACTAATAAAACGAATTTGTATCATAAACCAATTTATATCAATATACTAAGATTTTTTTCAATTCATGAAATGAATAAAACTTAAAACTACAAATACATATAATCAAATAAATTCGAATAAATAAATATAGATAATTAACCAACATAAGAACTTACAGATGTATATCAAATTAATGCGTTGAGCAGATGAAAAATTATGATGGGAAAAAATAAGCTCGAAAACTTTGTATCTGTATATATAAAAGATGGACATTCGTGTGATTTTTGGGTAAGTAATATCATTTTCCTAATTATTAAAAACCTACAATATAAAGACTTAATACTATATATTAAGAGTTTGAAATATTTTGCCAAAATAACGTAGATATGATGAATCAATACTTTCAAGTTTTAATATTATAATATTAATATAAGTAATGTGATGGAATTATATTTTTTTTGTGTATATATATATATATATATAGTAAAAAGATAAAATGAGAACCAAGTAATTGTCGAGAACTGTGAGAACTAATATTTAATTAATACGTTTAGGGGTAATTATGTCACTTAATTAATACAATTTAATTAATTATTAATTATAAATAAAAATCCCCTATGAATAGGTCCTCCATTAATAATAGGCAGTTAGAAAAAAATTAAAATCCTTAGACCATCTCCACCAACGTGCGTACGTAAACAACACATTAATTTTATTTTTTTAACATGTCTACCATATCCATTCACACTGAAGTGCTGAACCAAAGGAAAACAAAGCTATAACCTATATATATAAATGTTATACATTGTGGAACACATATGTTTAGAATAAAACAAAGTTATAATTTTACAATTTGCTCACGAGTTAAATGTAATCACATAATATTATATTATTAAAACACGTGTAAAAGTTTAACAATTTATAGTCTTTAAAATTATTATATGTGTGTACCAGTTAAAACATGTGTAGTTGTGTACTAGTTAAAAGTTTTATAGTTAAAATTGATATACACTTGTGAATAAGATCATTTACATGTATACCAGTTAAAAAATTTATAATTTTTAAAATTATTACACATGTGTACAAGTTAAATCGTGTGTACCAATTGAAAGTTTTATAGTTAAAGATATCTATGAACACATGTGAATAAAGTTATCCACATGTATACCACATTACCACTCAAATAATTATGGTTTTCAAAGTATACTTTTGTGGCAAATGTTTATTAGTTAAATATGATCACATGTTATAATCCTATGTTATGAAAATATATTAAATAATTAATAAAATTAAACTAAATACCTATAATAATAATAATAATAATAATAATAATAATAATAAAAAAGAAGAAGAAGAATTTACGTGTTCTTTAAATTTTTTTACAAAATCTGTATTGAATAATTAAAAGTTTGTATTTATTTTTAATTATTATCATTAATATTAATAATACTAAAAAGAAAGTTGACTTGCAAACTAAAAAGCTCCATGTTTATCTCAACCGTTTGTACGTATGCCACTTTTTTAATTTTCCTATTATGTCCTTTTCTAATTCTTATTTATTTGTAAACTAATTTGAATTTACAATAATTACAAATATGTCATCATCTATTAATAAGCATTGATTAATCTAATCAAATGGTTATAAATGGTTCTCATAGTTCTCGATAAAAATAAAGTTCTCACAATAACCTAACTCTATATATATATATATATATATATATATATAATATATATATATATATTATATGGTATAAAAATAAAGTTCTCAAATATTGTTAAAAAAGTATGGAGATGCCACATAGGATTAATCCTACATGGCAAATTTTTAGCATAGCTTTAGATTTGAAGAGTGCTTTGAAAGGCTCGGTTAACTAATGTTTTAATAGATATATAAATATAGATATATTTTCTTGTTTTATGGATTTATTTTATATTTTTTGAAAGGTGAATTTCGTTTGAAACTTCGTGTCACGATTCGACAGCGAGAGGTCTAGCATACATTGTTTTAACCGGGTCCGCGCTAGAGAGCTCTCTCGAAGTAGAAATGCCTATTTCAAATACTCAACGGGGGAAAACCGCTTACTAATCCGCCCCAAGTCAAGCTCTCATAGAAGGATTACCTATATCTCAAAGTTGGTGGAATGAAGATTCGAACCTAAGACCTATAGGTCAGTAGGGGAACTCCAAACCATTCCAACAACTCATCATTAATTGGATTTATTTTATATAACATTTACAAAGACAAAGCTTGATAGGTTATTTATCTAACATAATTCGGGGTCACTATACTTTTACGGTATGTTCAATTGGATCACTTAACTATTAAAATTTATATCAAGCAAACTCTAGGTTTTTAAAAAACTTTAAAATCATCATTCCTTTTAATTAGTGACTTATAAATAATAGAATTTTAGTGGCCTGTGTGAATATTTTATTAGTTTGTGATAACGTTCTACCGTCTTGGTGTGTTGGCCCATGTGAATATTTTATTTGTTTTAAAATATTTGTTATGTATCAATATTTTGATATGTGATCTGGATTCTGGAGTGCATTAACCCAAATTTTAATAATAGAAACAAAGTTTTATCACAGTATTACATTATTACCTGATTTGTTTAGAAAGACAATAGGACAATACATTTTTTTTTTGAAAAGATCAATCAAAATTCATTTATTCACCAAAATCAACAAAGTACTGACATACACTAACATCCTCAATAGTTCATAGATCCCAACTAAAAGGAAAAAAAGAGAAGAATTATTGCGGTATAAAGAAAGTACAAACACCCAATACAAACCAAACTATCATCCAATACAAGACATTTAAATGGGCTCTAAATTATCTAATAACAAGACAAGATATGAAAACATCTAAACCTGACAAATCCTACTTTACTGAAGTGTTTGGTACATGTGAATGAAACGGTAAGAAAGAGAATTGATTTCCCATCCCTAGTTTGGTTTAACTATAGAATGAGAATAGAGAATCAAAAAGGCATTCTCTATACACATTTTTAATTCCACATCCTATTTAAATCTGAAAAAGTGAAAATTGTTTGAACCCTAGTACCCAATTCCTTTGACAATTTGAAGATTTCTATCTAATCAATCTGCAACAATGGTTAATCTTCCCCTTCTTCAGGTTTTTGCTAGCCAGCCATCTCCTCCTATTTTTAAATTTTAATTAATGTAACGACAATTTTGTTGTTCGATAGTGATCCATATTTTCATTCATTGATTTCAATGAAATATTTAAATCGCAAGTCGGTTTCATCTTTTTATATGAACTATTAATAACGCATATATGTTGGCAACAATCATGATTATAATAACGCATATATGTTCTCATTCCTAACATTACATTCTTGAGTTTTTGTTATAAAAAAAAAGATAGTAAAAGATAAGAAAACACGAAAGTTTTAAGTTCTAAAGTTATTTTTGCCAATTTTAACATGATTTAAAACGAAAAAATAAATATGTGAAATTACCATTTCATCCTTAAATCTATATCTTAATTGTTTTACAAAGACTATGAGTAAACTATATCTTTTTTCTTTTCTTTTCCTATCATTTAAACTCATAAATATTTCTTTTCTTATCATTTCTTTCACTTTTTATTAAACTTGAAAATGCATTATATGAATATATTTTCTTTTCTTCTCCTTCCCTATCTAATCTTATCATTTATTTTCTTATTACTATAAACTCATGAATAGAGTGTAAATGTCTGGTTTTACAAACCTTTTGAAAATAAATTAATCATAAAAAATATATATAAAAAAATATTAATTCTTTTATTATTACCAAATGAATCATTCCAATTTTCTTTTTTCTCCTCATTCCTTTTCTATTCTTTGTTCTGATTTCATTCTCTACCATTCACATACCAAACACCCGATTGTAGCCGTACTGATAGATCCAAACAAAAATCTGATGCAATTCCGAACGCTCCTTTAACATGAAATGTTATTACTTGTTTGAAAGTTCACTTTTAAGGACCGAAGACTCGAGTAACTAAAGGAAAGAATCCCACCTTAAATGATTAAAACTTACCATCATCTAGGATAAAAAATTAAATAAAAAGAGACTGCCAGAACAATAATCTAATCGGTACCTCTAATAAGAAGCTAAAAGAAATTAGACCTAAAATACCCCCTTTTTGTTCCCTCCCCAAATAATGAATCATCAACCAACCAATAGTTTTGTTCACAGCTTGGTTCGCTTTGGTTCGCAAACGCATTAAAAGCTGTTAAAATATAAGATACAACACTTGGTCGCAACATTGCCACTCAAGCACAGATATTATGCTTGGTGGGTGAGGTCTTTGTGAGTATAGACTACCCCTTTATCATTATCCACCACTTGCCCACTCCCTCTAGCAATCCTGAAATAACCAAGTATTATTGTAAATGAAGCAAGGCACTGATACTAAGATATATGATCGTCAAAGTAAATGATAATCATCAAACATGAACGTACCACCGTGTTGTAAGCAATCCTTCAACACCTACTGGACCACGGGCATGGATTCTGCTAGTACTTATACCAACCTGTTGTGTGATCCAACCATTAGTGTGTATCATCAACTAACAATGGAGAGAATTTATGTTATGCCGGAAGATAAAGTTATAAAACGGTACCTCTGCGCCAAGACCAAAGCGAAATCCGTCACTAAATCTTGTGCTTGCATTGTGAAATACAGCGGCACTGCAAATGGAACCAACCAAAGGAGGTTAGTAGTGCATTAATAACAATATTAGTCTGATACATTATAGTCATTCAATTTCCCAGTTGTTCAATTTCATTATTCAGAATCACATGAACCTGTCAACTTGACGTAGAAAGATGTCTGCAGTTTCACGGTCTTGTGTAACAATACAATCAGTATGTGCACTGTAAATAAATCAGCCTTCATAAAGCTCCATAAGGATAAATAGTCATTAAGTACAAAAAGAAAATCAACTTGAGAAGATTGCTTGCCTTCCATGCGCGTGAATATGATCAATGGCAGCATACACATCATCCACAATTTCAATGGTACAAGTCATTGAACCATACTCATGATGAAACGAAGGTGCTGCAGGAAGATTAAGCACGGAGCTTGCTTTTGGACCACCATTTATGCTAACACCTGAAATAAATACATTTATAAAATGTTCAGATCCATTACATCAGCGTCCACTGAACACACACAGCAGAGGAATAAAGAGCTTTCTTGAAAGCATGTCCTTTACATCTCAACTCTTCAGTTCCAGTGTATGAAAAACAGTTAGATGAATGTGTGCCATAAAGCTTATAGGAAAAAAAACTTCTGAATGTATGAGGAGCTTCATACCTTTAGTTTGAAGTTCAATGAGAAGCTCATTAACACCATCATTCTCTATCAGATCCTTATGAACAAGAAGCGTTTCCTGGTTGTAAACAGCAATCAGCTAGTTGCTCAAAAAGGAAAGTATTTTCACAACTTTTAATAAGGATATTTACCATCGCATTACAGGCTGCAGGATAATCTGTTTTTGCATCCAGCACTATACTCTTTGCCATTTCCATATCAGCAGATTTGTCCACATATACATGACAAATTCCATCTGGAAGTTATAGTCAAGGATTCTTTACATCATCCTACCTTTGTGAAACAGTCGACCTATTTAATATGTATCAAATCGACTAGACCATCTTACCAGCATGACCTAGAACAGGAATTTTTGTAGAAGACTTGATTTGGGAGACAAGCTTATTGCTACCTCTTGGGATCACAAGATCAATAACATCATCAAGCTGCAATAGAAATATAATTGCATATTACCAAGAATTATCATGGAATAGGGGAGAGCTATTTACAATCCAGCTTCATATACACCGAACCTTTAGCAACTCAGGAATCTCATCTCTAGAAGTCACAAGTCCAATAAGTCCTCCACCAACAACTTCTGGTATGGCTGAGGTAATAACCTAATGTGTTTGTGGAATGATGAAAAATATTAAGTCAATAAATGGAACAATGCAAAAAAGTAAATAAACATATACTGGTCAATTTACTACTAAAAGAAAAGAAGAGAAGACCTTGTGCAAGATTGCATTGGATCGTCTTGCTTCCTTTCCCCCTTTCAATAAAAGCCCGTTCCCAGTTCGTATAGCCAATGATGCTATCTGTTTACATTGCGAGAAGATCCAAAACTTGCATAAAAATGATATTCTAGTTGCGAATGAAAATACGTGTAGATATATATAAAACTTAACACATTTTAGGTAATGTCATGTATATACCTGCACTAGTGCCTCAGGCCGAGACTCGAAGATAACAAGAAGAACACCCAAGGGAGAAGATGTTTTGTCCAAGATTAATCCATCTGAAAGCTGAAAGTAATAATAGTTATTAGAGAGGAGAAACAACAAAAAAAAATTTCAAATATATCTGTTATAGTAACTATCAAATTGTCAATTCCTTACCTCTGTTCTCTTCAATACTTGTCCAATCGGCTCCTCCATATTTGCAAGCACACGTATAGCTTTTGCAAGAGCGGAGACCTATAAAATAGGATAAACTGCTTGAGATGTGTGAAAGATGAAATAAAAAGCAATTATAAGAATTATCATGCGCATGACTTACCTTCCCAGGCTTGAGAGCCAATCGGGAGATTAATGATGTTTCATATCCAGCATCTTTGGCAGTAGCCACATCAGCTTCATTTTCATGTACAATCACTTTCTCATTTGCTTCAAGGGCGTCAGCTATATCAAGTAATATCTTACTCCTTTCTTTCACAGACATGGCCTACATAATTTAATCTATCAGCACCTCAAGATTCGGGTGGTCAACATGAGTAGACACAAAATTCGGGTGGTCAACATGATTGGACATTTGGACCCATCACTAATGATACCTGAAGGTGTCTGGAACTTTCTCTCGCAGCTACTGCCATGTCACGTGCATTTAACTCTCCAGTTGAGACCCATGTATGAGCATCCTGATGGAAGAGTGTACCAATACGCTCTCCTTGGAGAACTTTAATGATATTGTCCCCAGTGAACCCGCTTCAAATAATTTTGTAAAGGCATCACATGTTAATGATGGAAACAATAAGAAAACGGAACATAACATAAAAAATATGAGCATATGCACACCTGGTTATAACAACAGGGATGCCAGCCTGCGAAGCATAAACAGCAGCTTTAACTTTAGCAGTCATTCCACCTCTTCCTAGCCTTGACTTATCACCAAAAGTAATAGTGTTCTCGAGCTTTTCTTTAATGTATGTATAAATTAGCTTTGACTGAGGATCACTGGGAGGACCACTATAGAGACCATCTACATCACTTAATAGCACAAGGAGGTCCGCTTTAAGCTCCAAAGCTAACAAAGCAGCCAAGCTGTCATTATCCCAGAATATACCAGAAGAATCCTATGATACACATCATTAGGATAAAACACTATTATGCTTGGTGGCAACCAATGAATATACTATAGAAAAGAAAATGGAAAAATTAATGCTTTCTTCATTTCTGGAAACAAATGGAAAAATACGAAAACATTAGAAATGATAAGGAAAATATACCTCATATGGAGCTCGGCGAGTACTAACAGCATCATTTTCATTAAATACGGGAATAACTTTATAAGACAATAGTGAGTCCACTGTCTCAGTAAGTTGTTTCCTAAAGTCCGGACTCCTAAAGTCATTATCAGTTACAAGAAGCTGTGCTGATGTCACATCCAACTACAATCAAGATTGCTTTTCAGTATTGCATTTTAAACGTATAGTATGTTAAAATTAAAAGGTATATTATGATAAGTAAATGAACCAAGACAAAAGCATAAAAAATGCGTAACAATTGAACCTGACTAAATAATGTGTCATAAAGTGCCATGAGACCATTTTGTCCGACGGCTGCACAAGCCTTACCATCAAGCTCAACTTGAGGCTTCTGGAGGTCAGCAAAACTTCAACAAATAAACATTCATGAGTTATCAATACATACACCAAATGAAAACCATGGAGTACGGGTACTACAAACAGATTTAGAGATCCAAAAAACTTTCCCCGATCAATTAGCACACACTTCTATTCTATCACTGTGTTGTAATTCCAATATTCTAAAAGTCCATAATTATTAATTAGCTTATCAACTGATGTTTAAATATCCAACATATTCACTTGCTCACAGTAACAACTTAAGGCTTTATACAACAGAAAAAACAATGACGTGCATCAGTCAAGATATGTAAAACTTGTTTTCCAAAAGATTATGAGCAAAAGAAATTTAATGTTAGCCAAAATTCATGTAGCATTAATGTCTACGTTGCAGATGTGCAGCCATATCATGTAATTACCTGCTGTGTACTAGTTTTCTGTATCTAAGCCGCTGCCGCCCAGCCCCAACAGCACCTGATGAAACCAAGATAACCTCAAATCCTTCAGAATTTAGTATTTGAATCTGCATTTATGAATGAAAATTGCAAGAAGTATCAAATACATGATGTATGATTTTATAAAATAGAGGAAACAACAATAAAAAGCAGAAAAGAAAATAACCAAACATAAAAGGAAGGCGTCATGAAGTTACTCGATTAGTAGAAGACTGATTTTCCAAAATAAATTACCTGCTCACAAAGAGCTCCTAGTCTTCCGAGTGCAAGTCTTCCATCATCCCGGGTGACAACAGCCGTCCCAACCTTTAAATAAAGAAGATATGAGTTTTGTATTTACAAAATCTATAAACATTTTGTGTCTCAATGCTATACTTATCCCATTCAAAGATTGTATTGGCAGATAAGAAATTATATTCCATAAAGATTTACATGAAATAAACTTGAATGACAAATTCAGTAGTTTTTGTGCACGACTATGCAATACAGAAATGCATGTTTTGTTCCCTTTTTCATAATGGCATATGTATTCTAGTTGTCCATAAATCCTGCACAAAGAAAGTACTCAATATCCGGAGCGTATAGCATGACAATAAATGTAGACGTACTGTATGCATAATTTACTTTAACGATCACCTCAACCATCAAAATTAGATCATTTGTCTCTTAAATGACCTTTCGTTATAATTAAGAACAAATCCGGAAATACACGCACACGTGGGAGCTTACCATAAAATGTATTAGGTTCAGAACGATAAATACCATTACTCGTTTCGTTACAACACATATGTATCATGTTTATACAGGGCACGACGACAAACTGAAATTTGATAAATTCATTCATACTTCTTTTAATAAGTATAAAGAATTAAAGAGTAATGCTATATTCTCCGACCCATCCTTCAATAAACTCCCCTCAAATACGGAGTAGTAATCAGTAATCATTATTCATTATTGTTGTAGAGATTAATTCCATTTTAACAAGTACAAATAAAAATGTGATAAGATTTGATTACATACACAGTACAGCAATAGTACTCTGTTGTTAATATGGGAAAAGGAAAACTTAGAAAGACAAATTCACAAAATGAAATTAAGGAATCAAAACATCACGAAAAACATCAAACAATCCAAACAACAATTTCTTTAAAAATCAAACAGGATAAACAATTGGATAGGATATAAGAGAAAAAAATAACCTTGATAACGATGCGCTTAACATCTTTAAGAAATCCACGAGTTGGATCGATCGCAGCCATTGTGTGTGAAAACAGAGAGATGAGGAAACTCGTAACTGGTAGGGTTTAATCGATCTATTGTTTTTACTGCTTCGTGGCTGTGTATATGTAACGCTGCTGTATGTATGTATAGTTATATTGAAATAATCATCCACAAGACACACACACACAGAATGTATATAAACAGCTAGTCAAGGGCTTTGGGAGGTTGGGGGAAGCTGGTTTCGACGTATACTTATGCTGAGATAGATAGGGTGACTATGATAGGGTGTGCTTGACACATATGTCGATGTCAATTGTCGTGTTTTTCAGATCGTGACACGTTTTCTTGTTTTGTTTTTCATTGGAAATGATCAGAGAACGTTGTACTTTTGTATGGGACTATGTAACACCGGATCATGGCCTTTTCTACAATAGGATTGTTCTTTCTTTCGATTTAGACTATCCGGAGCAAAGCGTTATATATCATTTTTTTCGTCCCAGAACACTTAGAACATTGCTCCGAGGGGCGTTCTGGAGAGAGAATGGGTGTGAGCGTAAGTTTTTAGACGGGTACAACAATAGTATAGTATATAGCAGCAATAGTGAGATTGTGGGTCCATAAAGGAATCCTTTACCCTCTCTCTGTAACGCCTTACTCCAACAATTATTTAAGAAATGACCCTTGTTGACTGGACTGTCATGTGTCGTGAGATGCCTATAGGAGGGGCTTTAAAGGAAAGTCTTGCTCCGGATAGTCTTAGGTTAAATAAATCAAAATGTAAGTATGGACGAAATATTATAATGTATACGAATTATTAAAACTTTTATTGTATGCACGAGCTTAATAAAAATGTTTTAATCAAGTAACATGATATATGAGCTGACACATTGAAGTTTTGATTGATCTATCATAGTTGGTTACGTGATTTAAACAATTTTATTAAGTTCGTGCATACAGTAGAGGTTCTGAAACTTCATACACACTATAACATTTCGTCTTTAGTTACTTATATTTTGGTGCACTTAACCCTTCAATTTATTATAAAAATAATAAATATATCACACAAATTGATAGAGGAAGTATAACCTTAATAGCATATTGTACACATATGTAATTTATAGTTATGGTGATAACCGATGAGAGCATCACTGCATTAGGTATGGCTCAAATATATAGAACCATCTAGAACGCCACATCAGCTTACATAATTTCATCAGTTTTAAGTCGTTATGGATGCAAAACCATGCAGAACACAAAACATTATTTTTTTATTTTTAATTTAATTTTATAAACAACACCAAATATTTTAAACTATTTTTTTTTTAACAGTCTATATATAAAAAGACATTAATAATCATAAAACTACATAAATAACTAGAAAATATATTAATAACTAAAAAACTACACTAATAATTAAAAGAATACATCAAATAATTAATTCGTTTTTCTATATATTTTTTATATATTTTTTTCTCAGTTTTAATAGTCCTATAATTTGTTTCTTGTTTTGTACAATAATGAACAAACTGAAGTTACCATAACATAAATATAAATATTTTAAAATATAAAGATATTTGATATAATAAACATATCTAATCACATATTCACATCACTGCTATCCTATATTTACAACCATTCACTCACAACTCAAAAATAAAAACATAAAAAGGTGGATCTTCTTTTACTCTTCATCATCATCATCACATAAATATTTCTTTTCAATTTTAAAGAAATGGTCATCAGAAAAACTATCACGTTGCACCAGATAATCGAACTCCATGTCCCCATGGTTTTGCAGCCCCGATGGTTATAAGAAACGGTTCTTTTTTTTTTAATAATTTGTTATCAATCAACAGATGTTGATTTTGTTTTACCGACATATCATTTTGTGATCCTTTTATGCTATAAACTTGGAAAGTTGAAAGAAAGGGATGATATGAACAAAAGCAAGCCATGACAAAATATCGAAGATAAACTTTTGTTTTAATAAATAAAATAATGATTATACAAAGAAAGGTAAACATGTCGACCATCGGCAAAGACATCAAGAATCTTGATGAAATATCCGGCGCCGAAATGGAAGAGAATGGGAACATGCTCGGCGCCGACTGCCAAGTAATCAATCGGGGTGGGGTATTCCTTCCATACGTGATGTTCTGACAACCTAACTTGTACCAGAATTTTCAAATCACAGTTTATAACCAAGCTTATCATTTTTCAACTCACATCTTTCAATTCATATTTTATTTCAACCCACTTTGCATTTATTTAATTATTAAATAAATAAGATATGAAGAATCCACAATTGCATATGTTTAATTTGTCTTTAGACCCACATGGTCACTTTTTCTTCTTTTGCAACCTATACCTAACTCACGTGGAATGCGACGGTGATACTAAATTGGTTGGGTACGCCACACACTCCAAAGTCCAACTCATGTCCATTGTCATCACCCTAGAAGGTTTTCTTCTTACAATAAAAAAAAGCTTAAAATATTCTATTTGTCTCGTTTTAAATGTTCAATTTAATTTTTATTTTCAATTTTAATCATAAATATTATTTAATATGTGTTATATGGTTTATTCATTTGGGACAACATACTTCTTACACCAATTCATATTTTAAACCATTATACATTATGAAGTAATTTATTTATACATGTTGTATATGACAATAAATATATTGTAAGTTCATCACTAATAATTTATTTGTAACACTGGATTTTTAAACATAATTTTAAGCTTAACAAATTAGTCAAAGGTATCTTAAATGCCCCTAGGCTCTTGATGTTTGGCATTTAACTATTACGAGTATCTATTAATGTTGATTTATTAGCACAAACATTAATAAGATTAAAAAAATGAATAACTATTTATAACAATAAACTTTTAGACATACTTTTAAGCTTTACCAAATTGGTTAAATGCATGTTAAAGGAAAATGCATCTAGGCTCATGATGTTTAGTATTTTAAAATTAGTTATCGTATTGTTTGTAACGCCGTATAGTATATTTAATTTAATTAGTTTCATAGGAAGCCTCTGATTGTCGTGAATAAGGACTTCATGCATGGAATGTATATGACCCATGGAATGTAATAATGTTAACGCCATATGACACTCATATCATATTTACTAATAATTCATTACTTTTATTTTGTTAATGCAGAAGGTCAAAATATTCCTTAATTAGTTAATGTATGTGATGCAAAAACAAAATAATATGTTGTAGGCACATATGTATATTGGCTTTGGAATGCCGATACAAGAACACGATGTGACTGTTTAGTTATGTCAAACGAATTCCTGACACCATGGCTTAGATATCTCAAGAAAGACCATACACCAATTCATTAACTTCATAAACTAATCTATCTGTTTAATTTGTTTGCTCGGAATCAAGGGGTAGGAGGCTAGCTAGAACAATTTGCATATCCATTTGTATGCAATACCAGAGACCTATAACTTAAGAAGATGTGTGAAAGATTAAAGAAAAAGCAACAATAAGGAAAATCATGCGCATGATTTACCTCCGCGCGCAGGCTTGAGAGCCAAGCGGGGAATAAATGATGTTTCATATCCAGCATCTTTGGCAGTTACCACATCAGCTTCATTTTCATGTACAGTCATTTTCTCATTTGCTTCCACGTCATCAACTCTATCAAGTGAGTACTATTTTACTCCTTTCTTTCACAGACATGGCCTACATATATAATTAAAATGTATCAATATCTCATGATTCAGGTGGTCAACATGAATAGACACAAATATCTGGAGGTCAACATGATTAGACCATTACTAATGATACCTGAAGGCGTCGAGAACTTTCTCTCGCAGCTAGCTACTGCCATGTCACGAGCATTTAACTCTCCAGTTGAGACCCATGTATGAGCATCCTGATGGAAGAGTGTACCATCAATACGCTCTCCTTGGAGAACTTAATTTGACGATATGATGTTGTCCCCAACAAACCCGCTTCAAGTATATATTTTTTGTAAAGACATCACATGTTAACGGTAGAAGCAATAAGAAAACGGAACATATAATAAAAACTAAGAGCACATGCACACCTAGTTATAACAACAGGGATGCCATTCTGCGAAGCATAAACAACAGCATTAACTTTAGCCGTCATTCCACCTCTTCCTAGCCTTGACCTGATTGTGTGATTATTTCCCCGACCATTAGGCCACATTTTAATGCATAATTGAGTTTATATATGTGAACTTTCGGTATTTAATGAGATTTACTATTATTACAGGTGGAGTTTACAAGACACAAGACGGCAAGACGAGGCTAAAATGTGCAACACATAATATGGACTAGTAATTATAAATGCAAAAGTGTGGTGGTACTCGGTCATGTTCAGCCGCAAAGGAAGAAAAGGAGAACTAATGGTGCGTTTGGTTCACAGAATGTTTTGGGAAGGAATGGAATCTGTCAAAGAAATTGGAATCTGAATAAATGGAATTTGACGGAATGTTTTTAATTTTTTGAAGATTCAAGTGAGGGGTGGAATGCAATTCCTTCCCCCATCCCCAAGGAATGGAGATTTCATCAAATCATGAAATGTTTACATTTCAACGGAATGTGATTCCTCAATCTTTAACTAACCAAACGCGTTAAGGAATGTAATTCAATTCCAATTCCATCAGATTCCATCAAATTCTGTTAACCAAACACGATCTAAGGTTCTTTGGCCCATGTGTCTCGTGAGCCCAACAACTAAGAGGAGCAGGGGCCCAGCAGAGAAAAGAACTAGTGGGCAGCCCATTTGGGCCTGGCCTTGAGTGAGCCCAAAGAAAAGAAAAAGAGGCCGAAGCCCTTTGGTCGGTTTTGAAGGTCGGCGAGAACAACATCAACAACTAAATATATTTTGGAAGTTGCTCAATATTAATGATCCTAGCAATATAATTAATAGTAGGTCAATACTTATTAGGAGGTTTTTGGTTTTGCTTTTGGTTGCTCAATCATAATTAGCTTAGGATAATCAATACTAGGTTAAATTATTTACAAGGAGTTGTTTCGTTGGTGTTGTTCTCGGCCGAAGAAAAGAAGGAAGCAGCAACAGCTAGTCGATTTCATCAACGACAGCATCCCTCGACATCTTTGTTTGATCTTCTATTACTCTTTTATTTTTATTATTATTGCATGTTAGTATATTTATTTAGAAGACTTATTTTATTTGACAATTACTATTATTTAACTGTAGAGTATTTGTCTCTTTGAAGATCTCCATCACTTTTTGGCTCTTGTCGTCAAATTCCTTTATGTTTTTCCTTATCTTAAGATACACTCAAGTTATCCGAGTACTCGTAAAACATAGTGCAAGTAGTTTATTCTCAAACTCTGTATAAGTCTTAATTAACTTTAAATCTTTAATCACACGTTACATATGAGGCGTTTCATTGATTTTGCACAGAAGGTCTATAATCCAAATCAAGTTATTGGTCGTTAGTTCGGCGGTTCAAAAAAAAAAAAAAGGTTATTGGTCGTTAGTTCAATCATGTCCGAAACAATAAAATTTCACATATCTTCATTTAAATGGACTGGACTGGTTACCAAAAACTACCATGATCCTGAATCACGATCTCAATGGTTGTACCCTTAGGGGCAAGGGTGTACCAAAAACAAATTGACTTTTTGGCAAGTTTTTGGCTAATCAAAATGCACCACGTATTTTTTCCAAAAACTAGCCAAAACACAAGGTGTAGTGTAACAAAACTTGTCAATTCTTGCCAAAATGCCAATGCCGGAAAAAGTTATTCTCGGAAAATAAATAAAAAAGTGATTGTTTTTAATAAAAAATGATACTTGGGCTCAGGAATTTGGGAAGTCGGAGACGCCATGGCTGCCAACCCGAAGGTTCACCCCGCCAAGATACGCCCCGGATCATCCGAGTCCCATTTTTACGAACATTTTGTATCATCGCCCATTTAATATAACACCGGCAACGTAACTGTTCAAAGATATCATCATCAGCTAAAACTACTTTTTCCGGCTACCTATTGCTTTAATGGAGCAAAATACAGCAACACCGCCAAGGAAAAATTCTGCAACGCTACCGCTAAGTTAACACTACCATGCTAATCACGAGCATTCAACGGCAATGTAAAAAGATAAATCTACATATATAAGCATAAGCAGCAACAGCAGTTAACCTGAAAACCCAAGAAAAGGCTCGCCGGAAAACCGAAGCAACAGGAAACCCCAAATAGGAGTGACCGGAAAACCGAATTAACACCACCAAAAACCCCCAAAAGGGGTCACCGGATTACATGCAACCACGATCTGACCAGAAGCCCCATAAAAGAGATCACCGGAAAACCGATTAAACCAGAAACCCCAAAAAAGGGGTCGCAGGAAAACCAATTAAAAGTAGTCAAAGAGCTAATAATGTGTCAATTACACCCTTGCCAAAGCCAAACAACAATTTGGCCGTAAAAAAGTAAACGTTTCTGGCCGGCAACCACCGGAAACCCCACTGATCTCACCGGAAATATGGGTGATATAGTTAGGAGCATCGACAAGTTTTTCTGGCATGAATTCCGGCAATAGAAGCCAAAAAAACATAAAAATAGCCTCAAAATCGAAAATCCCCTAAAAGAATTTTTAGGTTTTCGGTGTAATCAAAGAACTTTGGCACAAGAACAAAAAAGAAAAAAAAAACAGTCATAAGGAACACTACCAACGTTCACAAGGATCGGCCAAAAGTGGCTGATATATATAGCCGATTAAACTTGTCAAAACTAGCCGATGCATGTGTTATAGACTTGCCAAAGAGCCGAAGCTAGCCAATCCATTTTACCAATAAAACTTGCCGACTACACCCTTGACCTTAAGTGTGATTTGAACCATGAAAAAGGTTTAATGTGAATGATCGAATTTTTGGAAGAATTGAAGTGGACATTATTGTTGTAAGGTCCACCCCGTATTGTGAAAACATCATAGATAATGAGGTATCAATCAAAATCCACAAAGAGATACGTGGTACATAGTACACTATTTACTTCAGTTCAAAACTTCAAATTATTTGTAGACACACCGATGTATTATTGGCGAAGGTACAATTCTGTCATAAAGGCACGGGACAACAAAGCGATATGAGCATTTGAGCTTACTTGTACATTTTACCTTTGCATTCTACTTGTATCATTTTCAAATCGACCTTTTGTTGAAGTGTGATCATTTTATTATAAATCGTATGTTCGGAAATAATTTAAGCCTACGGGGTCACACAAAATGACACGGTAACTTGATAATATTAATTGATATATTAAAGTAATATATTAACTAGTTTGATCACGAAATGATTAATTAAACATAATTAAAGGGTTAATTATATTTAATTGATTAAAGATAAGGATTAAAATATAAAAATCAAAAAATGGACTTGGACCTAAAGCCCAGGCAGGGGGACAGCAATATGGAGGCCTTTTTAAGCCTTTATGTTGCTTATTTTCCAAGATATGTTAACCCTAATTAAGCCCTATAAATAGAGGCTTAATTCTTGATTTTTCATATACTTTTTCACATAAGCAAATTCTCTCCTTTTTCTTCCTTGCTTTGAAGTGGCCGAAATTCCTTCTTCTTGAGGGGTTTCGACTTTGAAGTTGAAGGTTCAAGCAAAATGTTTGTTTGGTTTGTGATCGAGTACTAGGATACGTTGTTCGGGGTGTCTAGTGTGCGATCGTAGAGGGGTTTTGCTTTAAACCCTAAGCAATAATAATATCATTATTATTATTATTTTTATTGGAGCTTGCATAAGGTACATGACTCAATTCTAGTCTTTGTTAATTAATTTGATTGCATATATGTTTCGATTTCTTCCGTTGCGCTTACTCGTGATTATGTATGTTTATGTACTCATATTCTAACACCTTTTAATGGGCTTGTCTGGAGGTCTTTGGCAAACAATTTCCGACATGATCCAGCATGTATGGGTTGAAGATAAATGACTTGGGTCATAAATGGATCGACACAATTAAGACATGTAATGTATAAGTTGAGTTGAAGTTGACCTCAAAATCTCTTTGCCATCAACCCGTTTGAATGTGGATTCATTTAATCGAAAATCTCAACTTATAATTCTGATCATTTAGATCTTGATTTAGCCTGTGCTTTGACACAACTAAACTTTCTATTAAATGAGTTTGGTTTTGCCGTTCAAAAGAATAAAAATGGGGTTGGTTTTGAGGTAAATATTTGGACAAGATTATTAATTAATTTGGTTCGATTGTGTTTGATTGCCATCGGTCTTATATACACATTGTTCAAACTTCCATCTAATTTCTTTACCAATATATATTTTCATATCATGAAATTAAAGATAAAATCAAATTGAATCAGTTTCTTAGTACGTAGCTGCTTGTTCAAATATCAAACAAGCTATATATGTTATTTTAGTTGGGCCTTATATATATCATTCAAAGAGTACGTTGTTAAAGTAATTCACTCTCAATTGTGTCCGACTTCATTCATTAGGACTCAAAGTAATGTTACATACTTAGATTAGATGCGTAAAATATATATATATATATTGAAATCTGCATATATTATGTAGAATTAATTGATCATCCTAACCGATAACTCTTCCCTGTAAATGCTTTGAATCCTCCTACATCTTTTCCTTTCATATTGACTTGATCAACATTAGACTGATCATGTTTCACCCCCTCTTTCGCGGCTGGTTGTTCTCCATCAGCTTGCTTGGTTGTTTCTTCTATTTTAAGCTTCTTTAACGACTGATCAACAGTTAAGCTACATTTATCATCACTTTGCGATTGCTTTCCATCTAGTCGCCTCCCAACGCCTGGAAACAAAACCTTTTTATCTTGATCATCACGTCTAGGACCATTACTTCGATCTTCCTTGTCTGAACTTTTACGTTTAAGAGCGTTCACACTTTTCTTTACGGGCTCTTTATAATCCAACGGTTGTGCAAAGTCAACCTCGCAATCAGTATCAAGCATTGACACCGCGGGAGATGGCTTGGTCTCCAATATATCGATCATAAACTTATCCTCCCCATGGTTTACCACAATAGTGTCACCCTTTGTAAGACAAGCAAAATTCTTAAAAGTATTTTCGAGCAAAGATTTATGATCGAGAAGTGTAGTGAATTTAGTGGCATGTGGTTGTATCTTAATGTATGTTCCCTTTGGGAGCCATGTGTTTTTGATGTTTACCATATCAGCTGGTTGTAGTTTCATGTTGTTCATCATCCATGTGGGCAAGAAAACGGTCCCTTCAGCCGCGGTGAACTCAACCACCCCACAATGGGTGTGATCACCCGTGCGCGTGCTTTCCACACGGAACACCATGGGGTCATTAATAACGTCTTCGTCGTCGTCCTCCTCCTCGTGGGGAGTGAGTTGCTCCAGGGCGGATTGAGGCATGATGATTTTGTTTCCGGTTTCAAGATGGTCTTTGGCAATGTTGGAAAGTGGGTAAGTCAAGTAGTATTGGTCGAGATCGGTGGTGGGATACGAGGTCGTTGTTGCGTCGTCCATGCCGTCGTTCCAAGAAGCTATTATTAACGAGTAATTACGATAAACTTTATTACCTTAGTGCTAGACGCCAAGTGTTTAATTACGAGGGGGTTGTTACCGAACACTTGTTAATATTCGCAAATGGTTTTGTGAAGGGATAATAATACTTATAGAGGTAGATTCTTATTTTTAGAAACGAAGAATTGAATACGAATTGGTTTGGGAATAGGTTTCCATTTATTATATATCTTATGATTTTAATCTTTTGGGTTTTTGTAAATGACAATCTTATGAATTAGGATTAGGTTGTCATGCATAAACATATATAATGAATAAATAACTAAACCTCATGTTTTTTATTATTTAAAAAATTAAAATGTGAGAAAAAATTTACTCAATTTAAATTTGTAATAGCACAACCTTCACTTCCACCTAACTTAATTTTATCTTAATTTTAACATATACTATAAGACAGTTGAATTAATGACTTATTAACCAATCAAATCGCTTAATTTTATCAAATTAATTTTTGCTTATGTCATCATTTAGATTAACTATAAATCAGAAATTTGAATAATTATTATCCAAATATATTATTATATTAGTATTTATATTTATTTGTAAAAAAAGTCTCATTAATTTATACTTTTTTATTTTTTATCAATAATGTACACTTTTTAGCCCTAAATACTTAATTTATATTTATTTTTAGCCATCAACACTAGAGAAATTTTTTTTAAAAAATTACAAAAAGTATTTATATTTAAGTTTTTAAAGTTACAATTGTCACTCAAATCAAGAGTTCTAATTGTTATCAAAAAATATGAAAACAATCTTAATTGTTATCTAATTATCATAAGACATTGATTGAAAATAAACATATTTATGTTATGGGCCACATCATGATGAAACACATATACTTGAATGTCAAGTATAAAATCACAAGTATGTTTATATTTTACGAGTAATTCTTAATTCATTTGATAATAATAACACATTATGATTACATCTGGTTTCAAAAAATTATAAAATAGAGAAATTATTGTAGCACGTGCCTATGGTTATTGTAGTACGACAAACAATTCCATCAATATATCTCAGGTAATAATGATAGTGACGAACCTATGGTTATTGTACTACAACTTGCAAAGTATAACCCTTAGAACCATATTTTTTCAAAATTATAAGCTTTTATCAATTAAACATATTAAGATTTAATATTGATAATATCATAAACCCCGTGTCCAGTGTCGGACACGGGTCTAAAATCTAGTAAATATCTATATATAATAAAACAAGATTATTTTTAATTGATATTTTTAGAAAAATTTTTGATGTGACAAATCCATATTTCACCTTAAATTTTTTATTTATTTAATTATGATGTCATATATATAAATAAAATAGAAATAGCCCTTTACATATTTAATAAAAGCATTAATCATTTATTTAAAGAAAAAAAAAATTCTCTCTTATATAATATTATGTATATAAATAAAATAGAAATAGCTCTTTACATGTTTAATAAAAGCATTAATCATTTATTTAAAGAAAAAAAAATTCTCTCTTATATAATATTATAAACAAAATGTCTTTATTTATTTACTTAATGCGATAGTCATTTCTATTTTAAAATTTTTATTGTGTTAGTTGATTTATTAACTATATAATTATTGTGTTGGTTGAATTATTAGATTTATATCAAGTTATAATGTTTTAATAACAAACATTATATATATTTTTAATATATTTTATAATTTAAAATTTTAATTAATATATCCGGGTTAAACCCAAGTTGATTAACTAGTAGTATAGATAAAGCTAAAAGGGTGAACTTTTATAGGAAAAATATAGTTTTATACCGGTTATTTAACGCTCGTTAATCTTGTTAATAATATTTACTCGTATATGTTAATTAGGGTTGTTCACGGTCCAAGAACCGGACCGAGAACCGAAAGGTCCAAAATATAGAACCGAGGACCGGACCATGTAACTCGTTTCGGTCCATGTTCGGTTTGTTGTCGGTTTTCGGGTTTACATGGTTGGACCAAAACCGAGAATTTATAGTAGAAATCGATTCAATTGTGGTGCGTAGGTACTTGTTGACTTTTTGTGACTGTGATAAACTGATAACAAACTATTGCATGCACCTTATTATATGTTCTGCTATTATTGATAGTGTAACTTTAATATATCTAATTCTATCTATCGAAATACATACTCAAATAGGTTAAAAATTTAATCCAACTCTATTACTTTTTGGATAAGGATATTGAGATATAATTAAAGCTTAAGCTTACTATTTTTCTATATGATCACGTAATGTGGTTGCTAGTTCCAGAAAGTTGAAACTTACATAATAATATGTAAATTACGCATATGAATTGTGAAACTTGGAAAATAATATTATGACTTATGAGTCACTACTTATACTTTGTAGGCTAATCATAGGAATGCATATCTCTTATATATGCTAAATAAAAGGAAACTATAATCCAAAGTGCAACATGTATGCTTTTTTCGGTTCTTCGGTCCAAACATGTATATTAATGATTTATACCTGGACCGGACCGAGAACCAAAATACAATAATATATAGGACCAAGAACCGGACCGATATCTTCGATTTGGTTCAATTTCGGTCCAACATCGGATCTGTTTTTCGCTTTTCTCGGTTTGGACCGCATTATGAACACCCCTAATGTTAATATCCCAACTTTTCTTTATATTGGCAATTGAATGCTTAATAAGTTTATGGATTTTATTAATTTGTACGCATTATACATACGTTAATTGTTGATATTTTAGTTGAGATTCATAAATAACATATTAATAAGCTACTTGTTCATTATTTTAGTTGGGACTCATAGCAACATACGAATGTTTTTAGAATTGGGTTAAGTGCGCCAGAATGCAGTTAACTAATCCTGAAAAGTTATTGTATGTACGAACTCTAGGTCGGCTTTATTTTATTTAGGAAACTTGTTCAAGAGTTCCATAGTAAACAAAAGTTACCGGGTAAGAAGTTAATCAGTCACCACTTTCACGTTGACCCGTTGACTGCTTATGTAGCATGCACACAATAGCTTTTTGGGATTAGTTTATGCACACAATAAAAAAAATATACGAAAATAAACAAGTTTTATGTGAAGTAACCGGTCCCACGTCCGTTTTATGTTCACAATAAACATAATTTCAAGTTTCCTGAATGCAATAAAGTCGACCTAGAGTTCGTGAACACAATAACTTTTGGTGATTAGTTGACTGCATTCCGGCGCACTTAGCCCATTAGTTGAATGCAGTCAACTAATCACCAAAAGTTATTGTGTTCATGAACTCTCGATCGGCTTTATTGTATTCAGGAAACTTGAAATTATGTTTATTGTGAACATAAAACGGACGTGGGACCGGTTACTTCACATAAAACTTTTTTATTTTCATATTTTTTTTGTTATGTGCATAAACTAATCCCAAAAAGTTATTGTATGCATACCACGTAAGCAGTCAACGGGTCAACGTGAAAGTGGTGACAGGCTAACTTCTTACCCGGTAACTTTTGTTTACTATGGAACTCTTGAACAAGTTTCCTGAATATAATAAAACTGATTTCGAACAGCATATATATATATACACGATCAGGGTTTTAAAAAAATATATAGGGTTTTTCAAGAAAAAACATAACAAAGGAGATGACATAATTACATACCATCGATGAGGAAGAAGACATTGTTGTGAGAAAGAAGATGATATCAAATAGTTTCCTTTTTTTTTTTTTCCAGACGTGAGATTGTGAGAGGGGGGATCAAAGAGATCGTATAATATGAGAAAAAAAGAGGCAAACCGTTTAGTTTCCTATACTTCTTTTTTCTGTTTTTTAGGTCCATGCATAAGCCCAATAAAAAAAACCTAATAAAGCCTTACACTTTTGGGTTTTTTTCGGGTATCCGGGTATTTCCGGGTAGAGCTGGCATATCGTGTCCGACACGACACGATAAGACACGAACACGACACGATAGCTAATCGTGTTAGTTTTTCCAAACACGAACACGACACGATTTTTAACAGGTTACACGATAAGGGACCTGTTAAGAGACTTGTTAAAAGTTACACGATAAGGGACCTGATAACGCATCTTATCGTGTCTTATCGTGGTCTTAACGTGTCTTTAACAGGTCTTTAACGTGTCCATATATATACTACTTGTCTTATCGTGTCATATCGTGTTTTAACAGGCCCGGACATGTTAGGACACGATAATTATTCGTGTCTTAACAAGTTCGGACCTGTTAAGATACGAAACACGTTAAGGACAAACACGAAACACGAAAAAACCAGGTCTTGTCGTGTCGTGCTAACAGGCCGTGTCGAAAATTGCCAGCTCTATTTCCGGGTATAGACCGAACCGGACCGATAACCGAAAATGTACAATATGCCTACCCGTAGACCGGACCGATTTAGATCCGGATTGGGCCGGTCCCCCCTGGGTTCGGTCGGTCTTGGGTCGGTCCTCGGGTTTCCGGTCTTAATGCTCATCCCTAAACGTTGGTCCGTGGACTTAGTTGAGTTATACATGGAACCGCCTTTGCTTTTTAGATTAATCTTAATGAGGATTTTATCAATTTTCTTTTGTGAATTGTAATAGTAAGTGGTGTCCGGTAGGCCAATGATAAAATAGAAAGGGATTGATATTCTCTAAAGTTAAAACCCAAATTTATTGGTAAAGTTGACATCTTGACCTTTGGATTCTTGGCCTTTAATTTTAATCCAAAGGTCAAGATGTGCTTAACTTTACCTATAAAGTTGAACACAACTTTAGCGGATCTTTATCCAATAAAAAGTGTTAGTAAAAAGAAATGTTGTTATCCTATTTTGCTACTTTTACATTTGAGATAATGTATATATACATATACATATATAGAATTTAGTTTATTGTCTATGCTCTTTATTCATTTCGGTTCATTCTTTATATTATGTTATAAATTAATTAATGTGACACTCTTATTATTAGAAGTATAAAATAGAAAAATAAGTGACAAATGGTTAATTTAAAAGTAGTAGCATGTATAATATTATACACTGTATTTTAAAACCATGTGTATAGATCAATGTATGTATGTATAATTGTTATGAAAAAAATTTAGTCAAAAAAAGGAAAGAATGACAGAGTATGGCATTATATTCCCTTTTCTAAACCTACCACAATTCATCATCATATACTCATTCCTCCCTCCCTCCCTCCTTCCATTCTCCCTTTTTTTTCCTATGGCCACCACATCCTTCATCTTTCTTCTCATTTCATTTCTCACCATCACCACCCATGGCCATTCCAACCACCCCACCACCACCTCCGTCTATCTCTCACCATCACCCAAATCCCTCTTCTCAAACTACAACAAAATGCTCAATTTTTTCAAAATATATATCTATCCATCACATAATCATACTTCAACACCTCCTCTAATTTACACCACCCCACAAGAATCCCAATTTTACAACTCTCTTATCAAGTCCCCTTTCATCACCCAAGACCCAACTCATGCTCACCTATTTTTCCTCCCTTTTCCTTCCTCTTCCTCCACGCGCTCCATCGCGCGTTTAATTAAAAACATACGAACCACTTTCCCTTATTGGAACCGTACACTTGGTGCTGATCACTTTTACCTCTCATCCACTGGCGTTGACTCTTCATCTGACCGTAACATAGTCGAACTTAAAAAGAATTCTATTCAGATCTCTTGTTTCCCTACCATGCCCGGTTTTTTTATTCCTCACAAAGACATAACACTTCCACCAGTTCACCGGTTTCAATTAATTAACCCGGTTAACGATACGGTCACGATATCGTTAACCGGTTACTTGAAACTAAATAAACCAGTCCCGTTAAGTTTAATTGATAAACTTAACGGGCACCCTGACTTTAAAGTCGAATATAATGTAAACAACAAGTTTGCAAAAAATAGTAAATTTTGTTTATTTGTGTACGGGTATGATGACATGGCATGGATGGTGGAAGCGATGGGATCACGATGTGTGCCGGTGGTGATTACTGACCGTCCGATACAAGATTTACCTTTGATGGACGTGATTGATTGGTCGGAAATAGCGGTGTTTGTGGGGACCAGTGGTGGTGTTGAAGGCGTGAAAAGGGTGTTGGATGGAATTAATGAGAGTCGTTATGAAGAAATGATGGAATCAGGTGTGACGGCAACACGACATCTAGTATGGAACGAGGAACCACAACCGCAGGATGTGTTTCATATGATTGTTTATCAGTTGTGGCTCAGAAGACATACCATTAGATACGCCAGATGGACCGAGTAATTAATACTGTAGTAGTTTGATTACATGACTAGTACTTTGTTTTCTACATATTTTTTTGTTCTTTCTTTCTATTTTTAGATGCCGTTTATAATGAAATAAGACATTATTTAGCACTGGATGCGTGAATGAGTCGGTTCCTATGGAATGATAAATTATTTCTTTATTATTAGCGTGTGTATATATGTATTTTTGTTTTTGTATATTGAAATACGTACGTAATTGTTTGTTTATGATAAATCTTAGAAAAACAGATATTTTGATGAACTATGGTTGACATTGGTGCGAGTGCGTAAAGTTTTACTTGTAAAAAATAACATTAGTTTTCAGTCAATATAATAATGCTACACCTTCACTAAAACTGATTTTACATATTATACCTTAAAAATGTTACGTGATTAGTTGTGAAACAATATTATTCCTTAAATTGATAAATATGTCACTTGTCCTGTTATACTAAGTATATTATCTACGTAACAAAGATGATGTGTCTGTATGGGTTGGGGGTCAAGGTCGATACTAATGTCAGGGCCGGCAATGGAGTCTAATAGACTCAACTCTCAAGCATTAATTGATTTTTAATACATTTCAAGCATAATGATGTAAACCGTCTTCCTCAATCGGCCGGGTAAAATTCTCCGTTTTATACCATTTGCCACAACCTTTCTTGATAATGATGTAAAATAAGATGAGACAAATAGTAGATGATGATTTTGATTTTTTGGAAAACATCGGTGTTTTTCAAGTTGGTTTGTAAATGGTGGTCAACAAATGTATTTGTAAAACCAAGTATATACAGGTTTCCAAAAGCCCACATGTGCCATACATACATCCACTAAGCAATGACCGTATTTGAAAAACCCGACCCTTAGCATGTAAACAGTGGGGTTGACTGGTTGAACGGCGAAGACAGCGGCTGGGAAACCCAGGCCTTAGGCTATTATGATTTAAGTGGTAGCACGGTTAAACTCATATTAAACGTTGTTCCCTTTTGGCTACCTTCTATAATTTTTGGTGTATCATGTATGTGCTGCACAAGGTTCTGACTTTCCTTGTGAAACAAAGCAACACAACGACAGAAAAATGGGTACAAGTTTTATCATTCCACCAGAGTATTCACGCCATTTCAGCCATTGCAATGTTGTCATTTGTCGTTCTCTATGACAAAATCATAACAACAATACTAAGAGGAAAAACAGAGAATGAAAGAGGTATTTCAATTTTTCTCAGAGTTTGAATCGAATCGGAATGTTCCTTTCCATTGTAGATTTGTAGTTAGAGTGGTTGCAACATTAGTTGAGAAAGGAGGTTATTGGTTACAGGAAAAAGAAAAGTGAGAAGCCGGCTTCTTTCAATGAACGTTTTCTGGCTAGTCCCATAGTACTTGATAATGGGAATACTGGAATAGGAGATGGGTTAACACTCGTGGGTTGGCAGGAAATTTTTGTGACCAACTACCCGACTCGATTATGCATACAGATACCTCTGCATTTAAGTGTGCTTAGTACTGGAAACTTTTTTGAGCAGCTTCTTGATAAGTGTTAACAAAATGTCTGGAACAAGCTGGGGGGGGGGGGGGGGGGGGGGGGGGGGGGGGGGGTACTTAATGGATTGAAGTTTGACATTTACGTGCTACTGGTGAAGAGGTATTGTTACAAAACAAAAGCAGCTGTTACCAGCACTTGATAGCTAGTTTGCAATTGATAATGTACCTGGATTTCACCTCACTAATAACAGAATCATAGCCCAACAATTTCCTGAGTCTTAAAATCGATCAGCATTTATGTTGTAAAACAGAAAAATGAATTTGGGTCATTTGACTACAAGATATACCAAGCTAAATATTTACACATTCATTCCAAGACCATCTGGAAATAGTCAACGATAAGGGAAATTTTCTTTCAGATCCATAATCTTCGGCTGCTGAAGCACCAATAAGGACAGCAAAACATCCCTTCGATTCCAGAAGCCAACCTATCTAGCCTGGAATATAATAACAAGAACATTAGTGTACCTAAAACAATTCAAAATCAGATGGTAATATATCTTTTTGGGATCTTTAGACAACCATTTCTAGATTCATCTAATAGTTTCTGAATTTTCATAGGATAATCAAAGAAAGACCAGCATCTATTTAAATGTAAATAAGTTGCCAAGTTTTTTGATAAGATGTGGTCATAACCGTCATGTTTCACATAGTTAAGGGAACCAATAATCCGATGGTCTAGCATTCATCAATTTTTTATAAACAGGTAAATATAACAAATTTAGCATTCATCAATTTTTTATAAACACGTAAATATAACAAATTTATGTCGTAATTAGTATAGCCTTGCAAGTTTGTAGGACGACATAAACTCTGTGTTTAAGTTGGTAAAAGAAGCTTTTTAAAATGCTGGCTATATAGAATTGATATTTAGGTCATTTGTCCACACTTCTACAAGTGTAGATAAATTCATGGTTTTCCGGAAAATTTGAAGTCTGATATTTTAAAAGGCAATTCATCAATGCACGTTTACCCATTACCGTTGGTAAGTTTCCACAATATCCAGAACAGAAGTGTGTATAGGTGGATAATTAGTTGTGGTGAGATCAAGTTCAAGTATTGAACATGCTAGTAAGAGTTGTAACAACCACCATCTTTTGTAAAGTTATATGAGTCAAACTTGACAAGCTCGTCAATGTCAAACTTATTTGGGGAACAAAAAATGAGACTGAAATGTATATAAGCTTATAAGAGCTCCACTCAAGTTCCTATAGAACTTTTCGAGCTGTACATGAATGTATAAGTACTATTATATGTGTAGAGCTTTAAACCAAGTTTGCAGGTTGCCTAATTAAGTGATATTTCTTATTAATGTTTCTGAGCTATTTGAGCTCTTGAATTTACCTCAGATTTTTAAAAACAGAGCTCTAAGTTGCATCATGAAATGACTCACCGAGAGCTTTAGCTATGGTGGTCAAACCGATCTTGGTGTGGTCCACTGGAAGCCCCACTTTTAAATGAGCTAAAAGGACTAGAAAGTTTGTAGTTTCCTATTCCTTTAGCTAGAAATATGTAGTCTCTAATCATAATCGCCTTTTTCTATGTTATAAATTCTACAAAATAAGCACTCTATGTAGACAAAAATGTTTTCTCGAGACACTCAAGGCTGGTCTTGTAATGATGAATGACATAGATAAGGCATGGTAGTGGAGAAATAATAAAGCTTCTCTGATTTATATCCAAACTCTAATTTATATCCAAACTCTAAAGCGAGCTCAAAAGTCAAAACCACAATAATATTACAGAATACAGATGACTACCTAAAGTCAGCTAACTTTAGGGTGTAAGTGCCTCTTTCAAAATAGAAGTAAAAATGTGGGCTACCTAGTGACCTTATCGTGCCGTACAGACTAACGGCCTTGCTCGGAAAGGGAAATAGCATAGCAATATGGCTTACAAGACCAGACTTGAAAGACTAAGCAACTGAGGTGCTTGCATTTAACTACACTGATATTAGTATCTTACAAGGCCTAATGCTATCCTTCACCGAAAACAGAATCTTGGATAGACAATGTCAATTCTGGGTTAGCAAGATTTTTGACACGGATAAGGTGATCATCCTTTGTACGAAGTGATAAGTTGATGTCATTAGGGGTTTGGCTGAAAACTTGATTTATGTGTTTCATTTATTTAGTCTAAGAATAGATGCAAAGAATGTGGTAAATGGATGAAAATGTTAAAGATAAAAACCTAGTGACAAAGTATCTACCAAACACACAAAGCAACCTCTGTTTTGTTTCATAGAAAGACCTACAAAACCACACTAAGAGGTTGAATTTTTTGTTTTGTGCTTATAGATATAAACTTTTGGAAATTCATTCAAGGGTGCAGTTCTGAACATATAACAATGTTAGTTATGTGTGTGAAATAAAATAACAAATGATGGCAAAATGTCCTAGGGCTGAAATAAAAAATGTTTTTATGTGAATATGGTAAAACTCTTTGTTTTGTATTACACAAAAAAAAAACAAAGAAAAAAATCATCACAATATTGACGTAAATTAAATAATAAATGCTGACCTTTAGAAGCTAGGCAGCCAAAATATTATACCCTCATCACATCTTTGTGGACATCAAAAACTTACTTTTCTTCTCAACTGGTTTCAAGATTTGAAACGAACACAACAGATTCTCATTGACACTCATCATAGCACCTGCATTATCAAATTCACCACAGTAATTTGGAGCCGAGAATATAGTTACAAGCTGTCTGTCAGCAAAGAACTCATATCCATCTTCTACCACCTGCAAACCGTAAAGCACAATCCCAGTGACCACAATGAGATATAAATAAGATTCATACATATACATATACATTTCTCAGAAGATAGTGAATAACCTGATGAGCACGACAAACAAGATCCAGATCATGCTTTGTTAAAAACTGGGAAACCGTATCAGCACCAAAAGTATAAGAAACCCCTCGATCATTCATTCCCCATTCTTTAACATCTTTACTAGGATCCGACCATAACAAATCACACAGCAATCCTGTATCAGGGATAACAGTAGGGCGTGACAAGTTTCTAATCTGATCCAAGTTAGTAAGATCAGGGGATAGCCCACCATGCATACACAATATCTTATCATCAATAAGAGCCGCAACAGGTAAACAATTAAAACAATCGGTAAACACTTTCCATAGCTTAACATTGAACCGCCGTTTACACTCATCATAAAACCCATAAATCCTATTTATCGACGCACATTCATGGTTTCCTCTGAGCAGGAAAAAATTCTCTGGATACTTGATTTTATACGCAAGCAAAAGACATATCGTTTCCAAACTCTGCTTCCCACGATCAACATAATCCCCGAGAAAAAGATAATTGGATTGAGGCGGAAAGCCTCCATACTCAAAAAGCCTTAAAAGATCACTATATTGTCCATGAATATCTCCTACACAAATTTCAAATAAACTAAACAGTAAACAGCCTACACCATAATCATTTAAGCATCAAAAATGACAAACACCAACTAACCAAAACCTATAAATTAAGTAACTTTTCATGAAAATAAACAAAACCCTTAACTATACATGAATATATATATATATATATATATATATTTATACATGTATATATATCTAAAAGATAGTGAAAAGTACCGCAAATCTTGATGGGGGCTTCAAGTTCAAGAAGATTAGGTTGTTTGATGAAGATATCACGAGAAGCAACACAAAGCTGTTTGATTTCAGCCTCGCTCAGCTGAACAAGCTTGCCGGATTTATTCGATGATCGGGCTTCAATTAGCCGTTCGATTATCTTGTCGACGACTATCGGATCCATCCCTTCAAGCAAAACCCCCCTTTTTTAACTTTCTGACTCTGGAGATATATGGTTGGATATGTTGTGAAAGGGAAATATAGCTTGATGGATGGTTTAATTATTTACAATCTAAATTTTGATTAAACTCGGGATTTTTTTATTATTATTTTTTTTCATTAAAGAATTTTTAATATCCGAAAACAGTAACATCTAAATAGATATAATTGAAAACTATTACGAGTAACATCTAAATAGATTTACATACTTTTGAACAAACAACTATAATACAATATTTATTGTCAAAGGAAAAATATTTAAAAATGATGTTTTCAACCATAAAACTAAATTATACCTATATTCTTAACAAGGATACAAAATGTATTATTTTAATTCATGTATATGAGCAATCATATCAAAAAATCATGTAATATAAAAAGTTTTGAAAAATATTTATAGTGTTGTTGAATAAAACGTTATTAATGGAAATTTTTTATATAAATAAAATAAGATTGTTTCTAGAAACTTTTTACCTATGTGACATGTCACTATTTTTTCCTAAACTATTTTTAAAAAATATATGATGTCATAAAAGATTTTCTTTTATTTTAAAAACTATTTTTTATATTAGGCAATATTTCATTTCTTTTTTTTTCACATTATTTTTTTAACCTTAATTATTTTTAATTAATATGAAAGATAATATCATAACTCTTTAACTTTAGTTTCATATCTACCATTGATTTATGATAGTTAATTTTTAATTTTTCATCATCCTAATGGGTTTATGTATTAATGTTCATCTTTACAAGTATGTTGCTATCTCCGTATCAAATTATAATGTATTGACAACAAATTAAATACATATTTCTATATATTTTTTGGTTTTAAATTATTAATTAAGCGTCCCGGGTTAAACCCGGGTTGATTAGCTAGTAAAATGTAATTGAAATTTCTCGTAACAATATAATATTTATAATATTGTTATTATAATTAAACACTAAAAAGGTAAAAAAAAAAAAAGTTTAAATAAAAAAATTATACAACTAAGGCCCCGTTTCTTATTTTAGTCATTAAGTTTTGAGTGTATTAAGTGGCTGAATGCATAAAGAATGTCTGTATGTATTAATTAATTAAAATAAAGGTAATTGACGGTTATTTTTGTTTATAAAGTCAAAAAAAAACATGAAATTTGATTGAATGATTAAGTTCTTAACTATAATGTTCATTAAGTAAAAAAGAAACAAGACCTAAGATTCTTTTACCAAAAAGTAATTAGTGAAATAAATGGTATAAGTTATTAAAAAATAAATAAGCATATAATAAATTTATTAAATTTTTTTTATCAAAACTTAAATATCATATTCAATTTATCAACGCAATTTAAATTAAAATTTTGTCAAATACTCAATTATACGACATTATATATACTGATATACAATATAATAAATGAATTTTTTTATAAGTTATAATATTAAAGAATAAGGAGTACCATTATTATAAAGATTTGGTTAATAAAGTTATTGAGTGATATTTTATTAGCCATTTACTAAAATAAAATATATAAAAGTAAATTGTAATAAGTAAAGTATGAGGATTAAAAATGTTATTGATCAAAATGAATTTATGATGTTATCAAGAAAATTTAATGGAGAAAAATAAAAGATAAAATGTAATCAATGGCTCACATTTTTCTAAATTTGAATTAAGGGTTTTGTTTTAATATATATTAAAGATGCTAGATATTTAAAGAATTTGATAATATTATTATACCATTTTTCATTTCATTTACTTACTACTAGAGTAAATTTTACTACTCGTTTTGTGAAAATATATACGGTACTTGAAAATAATCATATTATATTATTTAGAAATAATTTCATACTTGTTTAATATTATGATTTATATACTTATTTAAAATGCTAAACAAATAATTTGATATTTTAATTTATAATTTGATTAATAATGACATCATCTAGAGAATATTAATTGGTCAATATGTAATTAGGTTAGTTATAAAGATATAAAATGATATAACTTAAAAATAAAAACATTTTTGAAACTTTTATGTGAATATTGCTAAATCATTTAGTTTGTAAGTGTTAGATCATTCTCTTAAATTAATTTATAATTTGTGAAAACTTTCATTTATCTTGGAAAAAAAAAATTAGTGGACAGTGATAAATTTGTTTTTTTAAAAAATATAATAATTCTTTTAATTAAAAGATGACGATAGATCAAAAGGAAATTTTAAAATATTTTTTATGTTAAAATTTAAGAGGATTTATCTGTAATTACAAGTATCATGGATTTGATCAATCATGATTACTTTGTAGAAAAAAAAAAGATTGAGGGGATTATGAGGTCACAAAACATGTGGTGTTTTATGCAATGCTCATGCACATAACCAAAAGGTGTTCGATTTTTGCTTTTAAGAATCCACTCCTGGACAATGCTCCACTTTATCATCACTTTCATTAACTAAAGAAGGGAAAAAAAATTCATTTTCTTTAACCATGATTTGTTATAAGGAAAACGATAAATCAAATTAATTCATAAATTAACCTAAAAGTTAAAAACTTGTTCTCTTCTTTAATTTTATCTTTTGATTCTTAAACAAGTAATCATCTTGTGATTATGTTAATTTTTAGGTATATAAAATAGGTTGTTTTTATCATTATCCATAAAGTAATATAAACCTTACGCAAGTAGGTGCTTTTTGGACATTTATTTTTTGTTGTTTTAAATATGTCGTGTGAGTTCAAACGATAATATAGTAGTAAAAACTTTTCATAGATCAATTCAACGAGACACTATAAAACTTGTATGGCACTTTGACAATGTTAACTAATTAATTGTATGATAGTCAAATATAATACGTTTGTATTATATGAAATCCCTTGTCACTTCCTTTCTTTTTAAATTTTTAGCATGTAGCTATCTTTGCTTTGCAAACTAAGGAGAAGGATATAGGACGCTAAGTTAGAAAAGCAAGAACACTAAATTCTCTCCAAACAGGATTTGAAAATATAACTAATGGCGGTACTAAAGGAGGGGGCAACGGGTTCCAATGCCCTCTCAAAATTAACTTTTTTCATGTATTTTTAAACTTTTTTTAGATTTTTAAACATTTTTTTTATAGATTTTTAACATTTTGTCCCTTTTTAAATTTATTTTTCATGATTTTCTAAATTTGCCCCCATTTGAGATTTTTTTGGTACCGCTATGCCTATGACGAGTCATGAGAAATTGAGAATGCAACTATATACTTAACTCATTTAGTTCAATATAGGTGTAGGTAAAGATGTCCTCTAAATGATACGAGTAAAATCTTATGTTTCATTCCGAAAAGACATTAAAAAAACATGTTATTTAAAACATCAACTGTATTAAAGTGATCATCATACGGGGAAAAAATAGTATTACTTTGCAGCTTAGATATTAGCGTTTGCAAGTTATAGTCGCCAATGTTTACTTCATGTACGTGTGTGAGTAAAGGAATGTTGATATGTTTGTTACTTCATATTATGCTTTATGATGATTCATGCTTGTATATTGACACTAATATGTTTCAAGACTAGATAACTTTAGAAGAAAAAAGGTTAAATAAAACAAAACTCTATATTAAATCTCAACTTGAGTAATTAACGTGTAGAATGCATTTTTAAGAGCTAGAAGTATTACTAGGGATATGATATTATGATGAAAGGATACGCCCTAAGCCCTATGGTACTATATATTACGTTAGAAATGAGAAATAAAAACATTTCAGACAACATCACACACCAGTGACATAACTTGAACACTTATTATAAAAGGACAAAATCACTGAGATATAAAATTTAGCTTTATTAGAAAGGTTAATGTATATTATAAAAAATATTTTTTAAGATTGATAAGAAAATTAGTATAAAAAATATAAACTTTTGGAGGGGCTGAAACCCAATTGACCCCTTAAAAGTTCCCGCCTTGCCACACACCATACATACCGTGTGGATCGATATGTTCCCATCACGCCACATTTTTCATCCTTTTGACATCCTATGAGTGTATCACCTGATGTGATGAGGATCATGCTATAGGAACCGCTTGTTACGTCATGGTTTCACCATCGAGAATCGTTCTATCATAGTGTACATAAGCGAAGCGCAACACAAGGTTGAGCTTTTCAAATAGCGTGTGCGTGCTTAATATTTAAGATGGTATAACAAAATTTTAAAAAAATTCGTATAACATGTGACATAAAGGAGACACATAAGATTCAATTAATATACAATATACTTTTCTTGAACACTGAAAAAATATCCATTTTATATATATATATATATATATATATATATTAGCTTTAAAAATGACTTTCTGAAATACCAAGTTTGTTGGATTTTTTTTTAATACCAGTTCAACTCCTAAACGTTTAGCGGGTCAAAATTTGCTCCTAAACGTTTAACGGGTCAAAGTGTTATGTTGGATTAGTCCATTATAAGGCTTAATGTTCCTTAAATATCAATTCTCAAACTGACTTTTGATAAAAAGCAACATTGTCTTAAAAAAAACATATATTCTCACTTTTCACAAAGAATATTTGTGCATTAAATCTAAATGTACCTTATATAACCTTATATATATATATATATATATAATTAAAAGAGAGGGTTGGGGTACACTTGCACCCCTAATCCACCTTCTAGAGCCTAATACTCTTTCTTTATGAATCCTCTAATTTTTTAATATTAATCTAAATTAATTTATACTTTTTGGTTTTATCACCAATTTACACTTTAACCCTAATCTAAAACAATTAATTTACACTTTTTGGTTTCCCCTCAACAATCTTTATATATACTAAAAGACAACTGACCTAATAGCTTATTAACCAATCACAACGCTTAATTTGATAAAATTAAAATTTGATGATGTCATTATTAATATTAAAAATAAAAACGACATAGATCGTTCTACCTATCTAAAGATACACATAATTAAAATACTAATATGTTCATAATTTTGTAACCTATCCTAAATAGAATTCTATTTTAAAGTTTTACTGATAAATACATAAACACACAATTCGTCAATTTATCAAAACAATAACAAATAAGTATCCAAAGATACACATGATTAACATACCTAACACGTTTAATATTATAAACTAATAATAATAATAATAATAATAATAATAATAATAATAATAATAACAATAACAATAAAATTAACATATAATTCTTAATTTATTTGATCATTAATATCGACCCCATTCAATAAAAAACAACATGATATGATCTTAATCTTATCTTATCTTAATATATAACGAAATACAATTAACATAACATCAATTAATCAATCACAAATAATCATTAAAATTAATCTCCTTTTGTTTATGGAGTAACGATTGTCTACATAAACACAAGAAGGTACAAACTCTCAACATCTTATCTAGCTATAATCAAACTAATTGTTATAATGCTGTTATTAGTAATTGTAATCGGACTATAATAAGGATAATCATTGTTGTTATTAGTAATTGGAATCAAACTATATTTAGGATAAATATTCTTCTTATATAAACTAAACCCAACAAATAAAATCACAACACACGAAATCATTAAAGATCTACAAACCAAATGCTACTTTTATTGTTGTTAAGAACCATGATAAACAAAAATAAAATTATTTTTTTGCAATACATCAATGAAAACTCGGTCAATTGTGTAATCAAGGTTAAAATATTGTTTTTCTGGAAGAGTTTGTATAAAAAAACTCCACAACATCATCTAGCCTTGATATAATTTAGCATTTAGTATTGACATTTGAATATCCCAATTCTTTTTTTTTTTAGTATATTTTTTACATTTCAATGTATAAGTATTTTTTTCGTTCCATATACTAATTTTTATATTGATAATGTTGTATAACCCGTGTATTTGACACGGGTTTAAAATCTAGTTTACACTTTAACCCAGTTTAAAATAATTAACTTACACTTTTTGATTTTTCATCACCAATTTACACTATAACACAATTTAAACATAATTAATTACACTTTTTGGTTTTCCATCACCAATTTACACTTAACCCTAATCTTAAACAATTAATTTACACTTTTTGGTTTCTCATCACCAAGTTACACTTTAACCCAATTTAAAATAATTAACTTACACTTTTTGATTTTTCATCACCAATTTACACTTTAACACAATTTAAACATAATTAATTATATTTTTATATAGTTTACACTTTTAGAATATAAGAAACTGTAAATTTTTTATTTAATTAAAGTTGAAAAAAAATGGGTAAACTGGAATTAATATTTATATGGAGTTAATTTTCGTATGTTTCTTCTCTGGGTGGATAATTTTTGAAATATTTTCACCGATGGGGTGGCTATTCAGCTAGCAAATTTCCAAGTTGATTTTGGTATATCTATTTAACTTTTTTTGAATTCTAATTTTTTAGCTTTAATTAATATATTTTGAGACTACCCGTCCATTGAACGGGTCTGAACACTAGTATATATATATATATCTTTTAAATTTTAACCTTATATACATATTAAATAATTTTACTCTAATAATCAAAGTGAAGTTACAGTGTTATACCTAGTAGTTAATACCTTTTTTTTAATAGTGAATTTCGCTTGAAACTTCATGTCACGATTCGACAGCGAGAGGTCTAGCATACATTGTTTTAACCGGGTCCGCGCTAGAGAGCTCACTCAAAGTAGAAATGTCTATTTCAAATAACCAATGGGGGGAAACCTTTTACTAATCCGTCCGAAGGCACGACGATTAATAGGGGTATGTAAACCATGCACCTCAGACTTGAACCTGAGTATACCCAAGTCAAGCTCTCATAAGAAGACTACATATATCTCAAAGTTGATGGAATGAAGATTCAAACCAGAGACCTATAGGTCACTAAAGGACCTCTAAACCACTCCACCAACTTATTGTTGATTTAGTAGTTAATACCTATACCTTGGATGAAGCAAAGATGCTACATAAACAGTGATAGGTAATTTCCAATTTTCATATCAAACATTTTTTAGCGTACAACCTTAAACATATTTTATAGAATATCACCTTAAAAAACATTTAATAATGTACGGTTAAAAAAAATATATATATGATATACGATTCATTGATTCATCAACCGAAAAATTAAACAGGAAATAGGAAACGACAGCTAAAAAGAAGAGTAGACTTTTGCTGGAATTAATTCCGAGAATACCAACAAGTAGATCTTCTGCTTTTCTCGAGCATAAAATCTATCTAGATAATTCAAACCAAAAAGCGAGCCACAAACGTAAGGGCCACTTTTTTCAAAAGCCTTTTTATCTTGTTTGTTTTTAATTGTAAGAGTAAAATGTTCTTTAGTTAAGTTTGTTTTGTTGAGCCGAAGTACGCTAACAAGCTCCATGCCCGAAAGTCCAAAACAAGTAATTATTTACCAACTTAAAAAGTTCAAATCAATAACATAAACTACAACCGTACCCAGATCGATGCTAAATGGTGGATGAATGATGATATTTCAAAAAGAAAAATTGAATTGTAGTGTATATATAATTCGTAAACGTTATTCAATAGTTAGTAAGTAAGTAACTGTTCAGTGCCGCCTTCCGCGGGTTTTGAGCTCCAATACCTCGACGGTGTATGGGGGAGGTTAAGATGTAGGCAGACCTTACCTCTACATAAGTAGAGAGGCTGCTTCCAGTTTCTACCTAAATGGTAGAAAAAGCCCTCCAACTTTTGCATGGGATGATGATTGAACCCATGACCTCTGTCTCCAGAGGCAAAGGTAAACATTATTCAATACATGCGTCAAAAAGTGATGGCGGTCAACAACCGACTACCAAATTCACCGACCAGGTTTTAAATTGTTTTACACACAAATATATAAAAATGTAATTGTTATTTTTACAAGAATATTAGAAATACATATGTAAATTTAATATATGTAGCTAAATAACTTATGACCTAACTAACAAGAGTTTCACAATGTTAACTGACAAATGATACGTAAAAGGTGTCACAAGTAAGGATGTTAAAAATACCCGTAACCGATAGAAAATCTGATACTCGAACCCGATTTGACAGGGAAATCTCTGAATTGACCGAGGATGAGGACGGGTATGAGGATGTTATTCTATTCTCCGATGGGAATAGAAACTGGGATGGGAAACCGTAAATCCCCGATGCTCATACCCGAACCCAAAATTACTATATATATATATATATATATATAAAAGAATTGCTTTAAGTTCTTTTACATACGTTATAATATGTTAGGTTTAGAGTTTTTTGTTTAATACTTTTTATATGCTATAATTTATTCATCATTATTTAACATATATATTAGTTTATATATAAAAAGAAAAGGTCGAACTACACGTTAAACTACTTATTTTATGCTACGATAAATTTATATGTATTCAAAAATGGTATACCCGACGGGGATCCCCGATGGGGATGACGATGTACATTATACCCCCGACGGGGATGAGGACGAGATGGGGATTACAAGTGGAGACCGGGGATGGGGATGGGGATCAAAATCCCCGACAATACCCGCCCCGTTGCTATCCCTAGTCATAAGGTACTACTTAGTGTGACATTATTTTTGTTATATTTACTTAGTTGTATATAAGCTTAAAATCAAATATAACCACAGTTGCAAACATTTAAATTCGCTATACATCTAAATAACAACAAAGTTAGGATTTGAAATTAACAAGTCGCTTGTTTGGAATGAGCCCATGTTTAAAATAAATCATATTGAGTTAAACGCTGAGTGAAATTTGGAAGAGGATCCCTAAAGTTGAGTATAACTTTACTAGTGAAGTTGGCTTAATCATGATCATTGGATCAAAATTAAAGGTCAAAGATTCAAAACTCATATTTGAATTTTGACCATTGATTTTAATCCAATGGACAAAATTTTCAACTTCATTAGTAAAGTTGGTTTGAACTTTAGGGGATCTCAATCCGTGAAATTTTACATAAAAAGTTGTGCTAATCGGATGAAAGATAAACACTCGCTAACCTTATATAAGCCCCACCTATGTATCTTGGGCCCACTAATTTCCATACAATATGGATATTGTAATCAATGTTTTAAAAACTGGTATTTTGGTCGTATTGATGTAGTGATTTTTTTAGGTATTACCGGCTGATACACTATTTTAATTTAATTTATTTTTTATATAAAAAGCTTACAAAACATGTTACAATTTAACGGAATTAGTCAAAATACAATTACAATCCACTTAAAATTAATATCAAATATGTATTTTATAACAAAATATATGTTTTATCACAAATAACAAAAAATAAGATTAGGGTATCATAAAAATTTTTTTTATAAAAATTCAAAGAAAATTTTAAAAAATGAAAATAACGGTGATACCGGAAAAAAGTCCCTTCAGACCCAATGATCCAGTTCAAAAAAAATCGCGTTAGATCTCAAATTCTCAATGGAGCAGACTTTTATCACCAGTTTGTTTGGTACAAAGAATCGGACGAGATTACATGTGGTCCGTATTACTAACTAGGGGATCAAAAACATAAATTGTGTGTGAAACGTCAAAGTGATTAGTGATATATGCTCCGTAATATACAACGGTTGTCGTAGGCTTGGTATAGTCATTTTCATAACAAGTAGTTGTCTGCTTCGCAACATATCACCATCCAAATATTCTTCGGAATCATCATCATCATCATAAGAATAAAGCACAACATTGTGATATTGACCCATGTATTAGTTTACCATGGCGGTGATCAACTAACCAAAGCACACATTTGGCCCTTCAGATGGGCTCAACCTAAGTTGGCCACATTTTCCTTCTAAAGCCAAGAATTAGTAAAGTACAAACGCCAATGTTCTGGTTTACCCATTTGGGAATATGCTTTATACCGTGGATGTTTAGATAGCGAAATTGTTTCAATTAGCCGACATCAGGAATGTATTCTAGAAGCCCTGCCACGAGATCTTCCTTGAAGGTAACAAAAGTATGCATAAATAGCTTAGGTGGAATTATATGCTTCACAAGCAAATGTGTTTCATCCCACTGTGGCTCTATTTCTATCTAATAAGAATATGAATATGTATAATTATATGACTATGTAACTGTGGATATTATTGTTCCGTTCTGCATCAAACTCATTCTCATCCTGTTGAAAACAGAATACGAATTTATTGTGCACTGTTTTAGAAATTGCATCATCAATTAGATTTTGATTTGATTTTACTTATTTTTAAGTTTTTAACTATGATAATAATATATTAGAGGAATGTTAACCATTAGCCCGCTAACCTTCCGTGTTACACATGTGTTATATCCCGAGCTTCCTTCTTTAAATTCAATAAGTAGCAGAAATAAGTTCTTCACCCCATTCTAGTTGCTCTAATGTAGTTTATATTCTGAGAGAGTTTGTACCTTTGACAACCATCCTGTCAATCTTGTTACGAATCCGCCAAAGCTTTTCCACCGGAAATTCTTGATACACTATGTTCGGTGTGCATTAACCTTCTGCTGTACATATTCCCATTTCCTTTGCTTCTTGCTCCAATTTGATTCGTTTTGTCGGAATAGACTTAATCCTTTGCCTATGTCGTTTAAAAGAACAAGGATCATCATAAACGTTTGCAACTTTCCGCACATGTATGTAATCCCTGATGCTAATTTCCGTTAAAATGTTTATCTAGAGGGACGTGGAATTAAGTGGACTAGGGGCTTCATGTCTGGGTTGGGCTAGTAAATGCGTACTTTTAGCTAATAACCATTGAGGCGCCACGTATGAAATATCTGACATTGTCTTAGTTGGGTATGGGACAGAACCAACACAAACAAAAAATTGACATAACAGTAACTAATACATAACATACTTTAAAACAAAAATCAAATCATGACATTTATTAAAAATAATTCTGACAAATCGTCTATTTAATGACCCAAAACCTGTTAATAGAAATAGTGCCACATAGGGAATTTTTAACTAAGGCTATATGTATTTTTAAATTTTCATATCACTAAGACCACATGTTATGAATGATTCGTAGTCGTATTATTCTTCATTTCAATTTAATTCAAATTCGTAGTGTCTATCAAGACTTCGAATATATGATGACCTCAAACACCATCTAATTTTTTTTATACATATACTATAACATAATTGGTCAAAACCTATATTCTCAACATTTCAGAAAGGGAAAGATTCGTCATCATTGTTAACGTTTTTAGCATGAGACTAAATGAGCCGTTGACATGAAAAGTAATAAAAAGTAAAAGCAGAGGGGTAAATTATCAACATCCGTGGACCAGTACGGTTTTATCAAATACTTTTCTATTTTTTTTTACCGGCAAAATTGTAATTTAAAATAACAGTGGTATTAGTTTATCAGACATATATGTTCGATCTTGATCAAGATGCCAATCTTCAAGCTCACACTACTCTCCATTTTCTCCCACTCTCACACAGAGAGAGACATAGATACAGAACGTATATATAAAGATAGCTTTAAATGATCTACTTGTATTATGGGGGTGACCAATAACGATTAACTTTCTTGTGATCAGATTCCGCGGGGTTATCTTTTCTTGCTCCGATCTCTATGATCATATTTGCTTTCCGAAGACAAGAATCTTTTATCGCTTTCCTTTCGTTATCAGAAATTCCCCATTTCTTCACCTTTCTAATTAAAGAAACAAAAACTTTATCAGCAATGATGCCCATAATGTTCTTCTTCTCCTTGTTGTTCTGCCTATCTACCTATCTCTCTGTAACCTTTCTTTCTTCTTTCCCAAAACCCGCTTTTTCTCTCCGTCTCTCTCTTAGTCCTTTTCATTCAAGCCTTTGCTTTTCTTTTTTGCCTTCTTTCAATTCCGGTGGCAAGTCTATACATACATCCCTAAATCCCAACAATTATGTCTTCTTCTGGCAACTTCAATCACCTCTCTCACCCCCATATTTACGGTATGTAATTAACCATTTAGTTTTTGGGTTTCATATTCTGTCTCTTTCATTTCTTTTCTTCTTTATATACTAATATTCAGTTAAATTTCTATTTAATTTGGGGGTTTGCTACACTTTGTTTCTTGAAACATAGAGAGAAAGTCATGGTTTATGAGATGGTTGAGCAAGCTTTTCAAAGGTGGGTCTAGTTATCGTGGGCAGCTTGGTGGTACAAATCGCGCTCCACAGTTTATAGGAGACGAAAATATGGTTCTAAGAGCTCCGGTTAGATCCTTGGTAAATACTATCCTGCCTGCTTTATCCGGTTTTATATATTTCATTATGGAAACAAAACACCAAAAATTAACTTTAAGTAAGCATGCATCATTGTAAATTGTTTAGCAAAAAGTATGTTTTGTATCATTGTGCAAAAGGTATGCACTTTTCTTGTTTCTTGTGACTACTTTACTTTTGACGTACATCTTGATTTGAAAACCTCAAGAAATCTCGTCTTAAAAACTATCACATTTCATTAGGATAATCGCTCAAGGACTGATAAAGAAAACGAAGAATTAGATCGAGCCATTGCACTTTCTTTGGCTGAAGGTATAAAAAGACCAAATGGTAAGTTGTTACTTATTAAAGAGAATTTGATGTCAATTAATTCCAGATAAACAATGTTCTTGTGTTTTTATTTGTTCAGGATACGGGTGGCGCCTCAACAATGATGATGATCGTGGAAAATCTGCTCAGGACAGCTTATATTCTTCAAATCCTCCATATGCTCCCAGAGAATATCAGCCAATGGGATATCGGTGCTTATGATGTTCTTTTCATTTACATCTCTCTTTTTTTTTTTTTTGTATGGATCAAAGATTTAAAGGTGCCTTTCTTCGATCAACTCAAAATCTCAAAAACTTTTTGCAGAATATGTGGTGGCTGCAATCGCGACATTGGGTATGGAAATTATTTGGGATGTATGGGGAAATATTTCCACCCTGAGTGCTTCTGTTGTCGTGCTTGTCGTTACCCAATCACAGAACACGAGGTAATCTGTTACTAAACTCGATATATATACATATATATAGCTTTGGTTTATACAGGTTAGAATGATGGCGTTGAATGTTTTCTTATTAGTTTTTTTGTTCTGTTGATTCAAGTTCTCTTTATCAGGGAACGATGCTTACTACCATAAGACTTGTTTCAAAGAGCTTACACATCCTAAGTGTGAAGTCTGCTTTCAATTTGTAATTTTATCCTGAAACCCCTTTTATGTTCATTTGACTTTGTAAAAAGATTCTAAAATGCTAAAATGTGAATTTTTATCTCACTTTTCCAAGATTCCCACAAATGGAGCTGGGTTGATCGAGTATCGATGCCATCCTTTCTGGTCCCAGAAATATTGTCCTGTACACGAGCATGATAACACAGCACGATGCTGTAGTTGTGAACGGTTAGAGGTATGGTTTCTGCATTCTGATTTAGTAATAAATCGTATGTATTATATGGGATTTTCTAATCTTAGCGTTTGTTAAAGTCGGTGAATGCAAGATACATATCTTTAGGAGATGGAAGAAGTTTATGTTTAGAGTGTATGGAATCTTCAATAATGGATACTGGTGATTGCCAGCCACTTTACCACACTATTAGGGATTACTATGAAGGGATGAACATGAGACTTGATCAACAAATTCCAATGTTACTGGTCGAAAGACAAGCCCTTAATGAAGCTATTGTTGGGGAGAAAAATGTAAAAACTGCCGCTTTTTTCCTTTCAGTTGTCACTTTTTGCAGCTTCAAGTCTTCTAACCCGAAAATGGCTTATATTATCAGGGATTCCATCACATGCCCGAGACACGGGGGCTTTGCCTTTCTGAGGAGCAAACTGTGACAAGTGTAAGTTTATTAATTAAAACGATCTTTCTTTGCTGTCTTTGTGTTGTTTCATAACATTTGATTTTGTATATTTCAGATATTGAAAAGACCTAAAATCGGGGGTAATGGATTGATAGGAATGAGAACACAACCTCAAAAATTGACTCGACGATGTGAAGTTACAGCCATTCTTGTTCTTTACGGTCTCCCAAGGTAAAGTTTCATGTTATTCGGTGAATCTTGAAGGCAATTTTTTAAAACAAATGTCACAAAACCATGTTGCAGATTACTAACGGGTGCCATTCTTGCTCACGAGTTGATGCATGGCTGGTTACGTCTCAAAGGTAGCTAGAATTCACTACTTATTCTTACTAGAAACCGACACATATTTATCCTTTTGCACATGCTAAGGGTTTTTGAAATGGACAGGTTATCGAAACCTAAATCCCGAGGTGGAAGAAGGTATCTGTCAGGTGCTTTCACATATGTGGCTCGAATCAGAGATCATGCCTGGATCGACCTCATCAGCTCCATCCTCATCTTCTTCAGTTTCAAAGAAAGGTGGAAAATCGAGGGTAGAGAATAAGTTGGGTGAGTTTTTCATGCATCAAATAGCTAATGATGCTTCACCTGCATATGGAGGAGGATTCCGAGCTGCTAATGAAGCAGTGCATACCTATGGTCTGCGCCGTACACTTGATCACATTCAACTAACTGGAAGCATTCCCCTGTGAATTTCTTCAAAATTCATTCCCCTGCTTTACTATATAGTCCTTCGAGGATTCGAGTTGATTATATGGAGGCTTGACAAAGCAACCCAAGTTTTTTCTGGGTCATTATAGCGAGTACACGAGGAAAATGACTGATGAGTTCTAAGAAACAAGTCTTTATCAATAAACTTACAAGTGTAATTTTTCTACAATTGGTATTGGAGTATTGTATTTGGCATATAACATATAAAAAAAAAAAGCAAAGAAAATAAAAGATGTACCCATTTGAGCCCATGCTCAGACTATTTATTATAGTGTAGCATATATATTGATATGATGATAACAAAATTGTTTAGCTACTTGAGTTTTTTCACTTCTCCAAGCTATTTTCATAATGTATGGTGCATAAGTCTGACTGGATCTCAAAACTTAAACAATAACTACCGTGTTGTGTGCACAACTGAGTTATCACCATCGACATCAGCCTTTTGGCCCAGAGGTATTTAAGTTGGCCCATCAACCAAAAGGCCGTGGACTTGAATCGCTTTTGGGACAAATATGCAAATGATTATGGTGTGGATTTGTGTTTCAACATCTCCCAAAACTTGTATTCCTTGATAAGAGATCAAGTCACTTCACTACATAAAATGTATGTACATAACAGCAGCATATTTAAATCAGTACACTAAGACAGAAGTAACTGATGGCTTCTTTTCCGTTTCGCTTTTCCCTACTCATCTGTACAAGGGTTATGATACTTTTATAGGTAATACAACTACAATGATAAATGTTTATTGATAAGTGAATACAGTGAATACTCAGGATTCTATCTTGTAACCTTCCAATTGTGTTGGCTAATATAGCAATCTGGTCCCATGGCTATCAGTAAGGAACTAAGTATCGATCTCCGATAATACTTGTTTAAGTTTTTCATAGGTCATGAACACGATGCCGATGCTGGGTACCACCTTATAATATTCGGGCAAAATTCCTCTGTATAAGCCACGTAGACCTTCAGCTTGTAGTATGTGTTTAAATGTTCCAAACACACCCGTCTTATAAACTCGAGCCCGGCCACCTGCACCTTCCAGCTGCATTCGTCGTCTCACAAGATCCAAAGGGAAGGAAACTGCAAATGTCAAAGTTTAGATACAACATTAGACTTATAGTCAAAAACCACGGATAACTTGCGACAAAGTCAATACCACAAACATACGTAATGATAAAACAACAACTCATAGACGGGGTGGGCCAAGTTAAATTATGTTTATATAGTTTTCCTCTTTCAATTGCAATCTAAAAAACTAGTGAAGGGAGCCATAGTGAGAAGCATACCTCAGACAAAAGAGGGACACCTCTCACAATGTTTGACTCCGTAAACAACAAAGTTGGCTAGCCAGTAGTCACCCTACAATAACCAACTGCAAGTTTTGATTAAAAGAATGATCAAGTTATCCAAGCAAGATCTGATGCTGAAAAACTTCAAATATAGATTACAATGATACACACCCTAGTAAAGAAAATAAGTATATTGCCTCCAAACTAAATCCCAAAATGTGTTAGCTGGGCTCCTTGCCTCTGAGAAACAAATTGACTGGTGATTCCATATTTGGAAAATAAAAAATAACAAATAAAAAGGTTGTTTACTGTTAACAATTTACCATATAGGGTCAAAACCATAGAAATTAAAGTATTTTTGCTTTTTATCCAATGAATGCAACATATCCCCCATTAATAAACCGGCATATACAAGTGTACAAGACACTTTCAAATATTGTTCTAATATATGCAACATACCCCAAAAAGTACCAATGTATACAACATACTTTCAAAAGTTGTTCCAATAACAAGAAATGCTGATGTGGACTATTCTTGTGGCGCCACACAAGACTTTTCTCGGTAAATAATGTTATTTTTATATTAGAATTTGATAGCATGTTTTGTACGTCTATATTTTTGCAGTATATTGCCTACGCTGGAAGAAATGTGAAAGTACACTGCACTTCTATATCTTTAACCTCTTAGCTTGTTCTCCACCCACACCTCAAACATAAACTAGATTACACCTTTGTGATTGAGTTGGTCATATTGTTAAAGTGATTACTGTCACTAACCTGTTGATGAAGCAATGCCTGAAAGACTGCCACAAGCCAGGCTCACCATAATGGTAGAATCATTCGGTCTGTTACCAACAAATTAATACTATTATAATTTCAAAACTAGATCATGACATTTCAACAGTTGTCAACTATCAAAATAAGGAAACGTCTACCTTTGCAATTGCCAATAAGATCTCACAGTATCGTAAACTGAAAAGCTAATTGCTAAATTGGGACCAACACCCTGTAAAATCAAGTGGTCAGTAGAAAGAAAAGAATATGCTAAAAACAATTGTGTACGATTAGTGATCGGATATAGAATAATACCAATAGACAAGCACCGAGTCCCTTGTAGAGTCCAAAGATGCCCTCCTCCCTGCTGATGGTACATAAAGCATGCCATATACCCCTATAGTAATTTACATTCGTCTACAAGACCAAAATAGAAATAAGCATTTTCAAAGAACAAAAAACTCGAAACATATAACTACACATATGCAAAATGAACCTGCGCTGAAAGACGTGTCCTAACAAGATCCAAAGGATATGTTACAGAGGCTGCAGTTATTCCAGATAAGCCACCACCCGCAAGTCGTACAAACACATGTGAACCAAAATTTGACTCATGACCTTCGGCTCCCGACATCAACTGTAATAGCATCTGAGATATTTAAAAAGAACAAGAGGATTATAAGGTCTCTTCAAGAATATTCAAATGAATATAAGAACTTCCAGTAATTAATGCACACATGTACCAACATTCTTATAGCATTCAAATGCGTAAAAGCTAATGGATGAATAAGGCAGACGATGAGCGATCGTGACTAAATTTCCTTTCCAGAATGCACGAAATCCTTCTTCAGTTACAATACGAGACGCCTCACGCAATATACTAGCCTTTCTTAATGTAGAAACATCAGAGTGCATGCCTTGCACCTAAAGAATAAAAGAATACAGCATTCATAAAGTAACCAAAGGAACAACGTTAAGGTATTTATTCCATTGAAAAAGATTACGATATCATGTAAGCAACACTATACTTCCACATCAACCATAGAATTTTATGTTTGCTATACAGATGGAAAGACCAAGTGATTGACCGGCAAATGCTTGTTTACGGTACGTCTAACTATCTTCATCCTCCAAAATGATATAAAATAATATATCATCAAATAGGAGGAATATGATACTGCTATGGAACAACTGCCTTTTACTTTGTGTAGCGCGCACAACTCGTGTATTTGTGTATATTAATTTGCCTTGTCTCTTTAGATAGACTCACAGAACAATAACACGTTATTACCACACACATTTGTCCGAAATGGGACTTGAATCCACAACCTCTTGTTTGTTGTATCATCTGGATGATAACCGCTCACGTTATCGCTAATTTCAGAATTAGGAGAAGTAACTGCTCAGTGCCGCCTTCCGCGGGTTTTGAGCCCGATACCTCGAAGGTGTATTAGGAGCTAATTCACAATTCAACCACTTTATCCTAAATTCCAATCCTAATAGGCTAATATTTATATTAAATTATTAATTAAAATTGTAGCAGCTAATTACAGTATATATTTAACTAATAATATTCTTATATATATAATAAACCAAAATAATTGATTAAAAAAGTGATAGGAGTAAATAGTAACCTGAAATAGAATAGTAAGGCGAGCGAGAGGAGCGGTGCAAGTCTTGCTAACGGCACCGGCGACACCACCGGCGATAAGCTGAGAAACAGCTCCGATCTGAGATCGCCGATGATGATGAGTCACCAGTTTATGAGAGGAAGCACCACCGCCTTCCACCACGCCTACTCTTGCTTCCGTTTGCATGTTTCGAAATTTTAAATTATTTTGTAAAAATGGAAAGTGAAATAGAATTTACAAATGAAATGAGGAAAATTTAGAATTAGAAAACGTCTAAAAGACGACAACGATTAGGAAATTTGGTTTCACAAGTCACGAGAAGAGATTCAGAAAATAATACTCCGTAGTATTTGTTAGTTTATATTTTCTATACGTATTTTGAGGTATTTGTTTGAACTTTGAAGAGACATACAAGAGGAAAAAAAAAAGAAGAAAAAAAGACAGTTAGTTCATGGTTTTCTGGGTATCCAGTTTTGAAAATTGGCTAGTAGTAGTATTGGACCATGCGTGGTGGTTTTCACTTTTTCTTTAGTCTTTACTAAACGACGTCGGATGGATACCATTTACCACCAAGTGTGAGCCATGGTCCCCACTCACTCCCAAGTCCAAACTCTTTTTCATTCACTTTTTCTAAATGAGTACGGTATCCGATCTTTGCAGCGGCAATGACAGTGACAGTGATGCGATGTTATCGGCGAATGGTGACGATAGTGGCAACTGTTGATGGCGGCAGATGCATCAAGTGGTGTAGGTATTGTAACACCCCAATATTTTAAGGTAATCGAAAATTAACCCTTTTTGTAGTTTTGACATTGAATTAATTTCCTAGTATCTTGTTTTGAGATAAGTGGTTAATTTAGTTGGAACTTTAGTGGCTAGCAGGTATTAAACCCACAAAAATAAAGATGGAACGTGGCAAGTGGGTAGAGTGTTCAGCCACTTTGTGTTGATGAATCATAATTTCATTATTTCCTTCCTCTCAAATCCTTCCTTTTTCAAATCCTCTACAATCTTCCACTTCCTTCTAATTCATCAAGGGATTTCATGCAATTTCACCCTCCTAGATCAAATTAACCAATTCAATCAAATTATAAGCAAAGTGAGAGCTAGTGGTGATTAGTGAGGGGCCGAAATTATCAAGAAAGAAAAGAAGAAAATCTGGAAATTTCAATTGTGTTGTTGTCTTTTGAGGTAAGGTTTCCCTAAATTATTTAATTTCAAATTTTAGGGTTCTTGATTTTAAAATTAGGGTTCTTGGCTAGAAAAATTGGGGATTTTTGTTAATTGAGAATTTCAAGTAGAACCCTAATATATTTGATTGAGAATTTGTTAGTTTGATTTAAAGGGGTTTGTTGATAATGAAAAATTTCCCATAGTAAGAAATTCATATTTGATGGTGTTTGGCTAGTAATCATGAAATAAAGTTTTATTATGAGAAAATCTGGAATTTGTTGAAAGAGGTTTTGAGTAGCCAAACACCACAATGTTAAAATGGATGAATGCAAGTAAATGCTTGGAAGGAAGTTGAGTTTATAGAACTCATAGAATGTTTATGTGTTGATTTGTATATAGGGGGTGATGGGGGAAGGTGGTTTAGTGGTATCAGTGATGATACTATTGGTGATGGTGACGATGTCAAGTGGTGTAGGTTAATATAATTGTGATTGTAAAAATTTTTTTAAAGTTCGCTTGAAGTGTTAATTATTAAAATAAAGATTTATAGTGTATATTAATAATTCATCAAGGGTAAATTTGGTATTTTATAAAAAAAACTTTTTTTATAAAAGGTGTTTATTAAGGATAATTTAGTAATTTTATATATAATTATTGTGTAACTATTTTAAAAATGAGGGTTGTAACTTTTGATAATTTTTATAAAGGAGTATAGATGGATAGATAATTGATATTGATTCAATTAAGTTGCCGGTAAACTTTTATCCCAAGTTAGCAAACTAATCACTAGTGGTTTCCACATCGTCTCTAAAAAAATGTCTCTTTCACGGTCAGCTAAGAATATCCCCACATGTGGCCTAGGAATATTCTTCCACTGTATGATCCTATGATTTGTATTTTATTATTGCATTTTACGATCTTCCTTTTACTTAGAACTGTGGTATTCATTAATTTAACAAGTTTGAAAAAAATAAATAAACAATATTCTTTATAGCTGAAGCTATATTTGGTAGGCAACATGTCTTCTCCATACAATGAAATATATATGCAACAGTTCACTAAACTTGTTAAATTTATATCTGAAAATAAGAATATTAGACTTAGGTGATCGAACTACAGATCGGAAAATGGTATCAAGTGACGACCGACAATGCTGGTTTCGGTTGAACATCAAGATATAAGAGAAAGACATAGTTGAACTTATTATAATAACAATCTACAATATCTTAAATCTTCTCCATACACTAGTCCTGAATAAGTATATATTGACCATTTATACAGGCAAAGATCAAATAGATATCATATAACCCATTTTTATCTACTTACACAAAAAGGGTAATATATATTGTTAGCAATCCTTCCTCTCCTTTCCTTCTTTTCTTTTCTTGTGTTACAGCAATAGGAGAGCAAAAACAAGGCTCATATATGCAATCATGTGACAAATTGACCACAAGTGTCTTTAATTCCAAGTACTCAAACACAATTCACACTTAATTAGAACAACAAGCAAATCCTTTAGAATCATTATTCTCGACCTTAATGGTTGTCCCTTTCGTAGGAACAAAAGATGCCGCTTCCTGTGCAGCCAGTGCCTTCTTGCTTACTACATGATAAATATCAAGCAAAATCGTCTGAAAAGCCTTCTCAACGTTGTGTGCATCAAGGGCCGATGTTTCCAAAAACGAAAGCCCTTCTTTCTCTGCCAACGCTTTAGCATCATTCTCAGAGACGCCTCTAAGATGACTCAAATCACACTTGTTTCCGGCCAACATAAGAACAATGTTGGAATCGGCATGGTCCCTTAACTCGCGGAGCCACCTTAGAATGTTATCAAAAGACTGTTTCTTTGTTATGTCGTAAACCAACAGAGCACCTACTGCTCCTCTATAGTAAGCACTTGTGATTGCACGGTACCTCTCTTGCCCGGCAGTATCCCATATTTGTGCCTTTACTGTCTTCCCCTCGACCTACATGACACATTGCTCACAACTACTTATATATATTATCTTGTATCATATTTATGTTGTAGTATATAGTAACCAATACTATATAATTGTTGAGAAAAGAAGTTCTAATCAATTAATTTAAGTGATTATAACAAGTACCTTCTAGACACTAGAATACATTCATCAGTAGAGTTTTACTCAAATTCATATATCAATCAAGCATATATGTTTCCAACATTGATATTAAACAAAATACTTCATTAATATATAGTAACTGTTACAAAAAGCATAAATCGATACAAAATATATGAAAAAGCATTAGGTTAAAGGAAACAGCAAACCTGAAGAGTTCTTGTAGCGAATTCGACACCAATGGTAGATTTAGATTCCAAACAAAACTCGTTTCGGGTAAATCTAGAAAGAATGTTGGATTTTCCAACACCCGAATCTCCAATTAATACTATTTTGAATAAGTAATCATACTCGTGATCCACCTTATATGCCATTCTATATATCTCTCTAGAAAACCTACAATTAAAATTCGAAGAATTAACCCATCAATTAATAGATGCCTTTGCACACGACAATAAATAATGTATTTGCAAAAGATTGAGGGAAAGAGAGATTTACCGAATTCAATATGAAAATACAAAACAACCGAATGAGGAGGATCTATGAACGAGGAAAACAATAAGAAAAAAACATGATATTTAGATTAAAAAAAAAAAATTACTAACACCCCCTGGACTATATTTATGTTGCAGGATACACCTTCAAACTTTGAAAAGTAATATTGTAAATACAATACAACTGTGCTTAAAAGACCTAAGTTTTATACATACTATGACGGTACTCGCACTTTACGACAGTAGTAGAGGTGGCGGTGGTGATGTTGTGATGGCGGCGGTGACAGGTGGTGGTGGCTTTATAATATAGTAAATATAGATATAAATTATATACTTATATAACACCAACCTCTTTAACAATCTATACTTCTTTTATAAAGCAAATAACATTTGTTTAACATTTTAAGTTTAAACATTTAATCACGAATTACATCAATAATAACCTACACTACTCGGCACCGTCACCACCACCAATCTCCGCCGCTACCACTGCTCGCCGCCACTACGGCCGTTGCCATTACATGACCACCACCGTCGCAACGCGCGGACACCGTTCTATATATATTATAAAACAAATAGGCTTGTTTAACATTTTAAGTTTTAACATTTCATCAAAACCAAATTAAATCAATAACCTGCAGTACTAGGTATCGCCGCCACCGCCACCAATCTCCGCCACCGCCACCACCACCACCTACACCAATCTCCGCCGCTAGCCACCATCCTCCGTCACCACCACCACCACCATTGTCATTGCATCACCACCACTGCCGCCAATTTCACTACCACCGCAATGCGTGAGTACCATTCTCGTGTTAATAAAGTATGAAATCATCCGGTACTAAATTTGCCTACATGAACTAATAAGGCAGGAAAAATAGACTTTTGATTTTTTATAACTAGTCCTTTTAGTTTACATGAAATACAGACAGAGTAGGCCAAGCTATTGTTTCATTCTCATTAAGGAGACCAACCCGAATAACATCAGAAATCCTTAATGCAAGTTTTGAAAAACGCCATATAGCCCCTCATGTCTCTGGCGTAGCAGCAACACACCATAAAATCTGCCCTTATGACCACATGTACTATTTCTAATCCATGTATATAGTGAATACTAGTACTAATACCCGTGCGGGGTGCACGGATTGACTAATAATATTTATTTTTCATTTAATTATATTAAAGTTTATATATCTATTTGATGCATAAACCATGTAATGCAAGTTTAAACATTTATTAAGTTTTAAAAAGATTATAGCATATAAAAAAACACATAATCTATTTTGAAAACACATAATCTATTTTGAAAACACAGAATTTGTTTTGTAATCGCAATAACAAACATCCCCTAATTATTACAATTAAACTACTACTTAAGCATTGATCACTTAAAAAAATCTAATATAATAAGTAAACTAAAGTATTTGATAAATTACAACTACACGAAAAGAAACTTACTTTCAGCAACTGCATGTGGCATTGTTCCAAACAAAGAAGGTTTTAAATGATTAAATTGAGACATACAGAGTAGTTGTTTCTAACTAAAAAGGTTCTTCGATATGAATAGATGAACAAAGATTATTAAATATTCAAAATATTGTATAGAATAGATTATAAAAAATAAAAATAGGAAAAATAAAGAAAATTATCTTCATGGATGAATTTATATTATTACTAGATCTAAGACCCGTGTCCAACACTGGACACGGGGTTTACGATATTATCAATATTAGATCTTCATACATTTAATTCATTAAATTTTATAATTTTGAAGATATACGGTTCTAAGTGTTATACTTTGCAAGTTGTAGTACAGTAATCACATGTTCGTTTCTTGTTATTATTAGTTGGGATATATTGATGGAATCGTTTATCGTAGTCATTACACAAGACACATGCTATAATAATTTTCATATTATATAATTTTTCGAAACCAGTTGTACTCGTAATGTAATATTAGTATGAAAGATAATTAAAAATTAAAATATAAACATACTTGTGATCATGTACTTGACATTCAATTATATGTATTTGGTCATGATGTGGACCCATTAATGAATAGGTTTATTTTCAATCATTTGTCCTATGATAATTAGATAACAATTAGGATTATTTTTTCATATTCTTTGATAACAATTAGTACTTTTGATTTGAGTGACAATTCTAACTTTACAAAATTAAATATAAATACTTTTTGTAACTTTTTGAAATTTTTTTAAAAAAAAAAAACTACTCAAGTTGATGGTTAAAAATAGATATAAACTAAATATTCAAGGTTAAAAAGTGTAAACTATTGATGGAAAACAAAAAAGTGTAAATTAATGAGACTTTTTCTACATATTAATATAAATAATAATATAATAATATATTTGGATATTGATTATTAGGATTTTTAATTTATAGTAAATCTAAATGATGACATAAGCGATAGCCAATTTGATAAGATTGAGCGATTTGATTGGTTAATAAGTCATTAATTCAACTGTCTTATAGTATATATTAAAATTTTTTAAAAGATCGATCATATAGAATATTGTATAGATTAGAACATATGTTTTTGTTTTCATATAAATAATATTCACTAATTTAATTAAACGAAGATTATTAAATATTCAAAACATTGTATAGAATAGATTATTATAAAAAATAAAAATAGGAAAAATAAAGAAAATTATCTTCAAGGATGAATTTATATTATTATTTTTTAAAAGATGATCATATAGAATATTGTATAGATTAGAATATATGTTTTTTGTTTTCATATAAATAATATTCACTAATTTAATTAATAATAGTTGGAAACATAATTGGATTAGGATTCTTATCAAAAGTACACGTGTCGATGAATCCAACCGAAAACCCTGATGTTGAATTTGCATATGATTTTGGCCATATATATCAACCTTTTAATGAAGGCCACCGACCCAGCAGGTTTGAGCTATATATGACGCTGCAGAATCAAATTAATTTGCGTCATTTTTGATAGATTTTATAAATCTTGTATTTATTTAATAGATTAGATAAATCTTGTATTTATTTTATGGTTATCTCCTTCCTAAATAGTGGAGAGCCTTTTGTATATATAGGGATATTATGATTAATGAAGAGGTAGGCAATTATACAAACCATTATGGTTATGCTCATCTTCGCGTGTTTGGATGTTTGTGTTATCCCTTAATCCTTCATACTACCATCAATAAACTTGAACATAGGTCCATGCCTTGTGTTTTTCTCGGATACCCTTCTAATCATCGCGGATATAAATGCCTTGACCTTGCAACCAACAAAATTCTCATAAATCGTCACGTTATTTTTGATGAAACGGTTTTTCCTTTTTCCAATTCTCCACAACGGTCCCTTCAGAACTATGACTTCCTCTCTTCTCCTATTCATCCTTCCTATTGGCCTTATCTTGCCACTAACTCGACCTCGTCCATCTCCCCTATTACCTCCGAGCTATCTCCTCCTATCACTTCACCTATACCATCACTATCGGTCCCCACACATACTCCTCAACAATCTGATATACATACTGTCACCCCGATTTCTAAATTACCTATCACTCATCTTTATACTCGTTGGTCCAGAAAACAACTAACACCTGATGCCGCTAACCCCATACCTAATGCACTGAACCCCCCACCTAATGCACCGAATCCCCCACCTACTGCAACAAACCCCGTGCCTAATGCATCGAACCTCCCTCCTGAACATCACCCTCCTCCACCTAATCGTACCATACGCACTAGATCTATGGACGGTATCTACAAACCCAAACAACCATTTAATCTCCATGCTTCTCATGTTACTCCCTTGCCTAAAACCCCTACGGAAGCCTTGTCTAAACCGGATTAGTACAATGCCATGACTACTGAGTTTAATGCTCTTATTAAAAATAAGACATGGGAGTTAGTTCCTCGCACAACAGATATGCATGTGCTTCGCAGTTTGTGGTTGTTTAGACATAAATATCGTTCTGATGGTACTTTGGAGTGCTATAAAGCTCGCTTGGTTTGTGATGGCAGTGCACAACAAGTAGGTATCGATTGTGGGGAGACTTTTAGTCCGGTTGTTAAACCGACTACTATTAGGATTGTGTTAGCTCTTGCATTATCTCGATCCTGGTCCATTCATCAGCTAGATGTTACTAATGCCTTCTTACATGGAAATCTAAGTGAAATTGTTTATATGTATCAACCAATGGGATTTCGTCATCGTGAGTACCCTGATCATGTGTGTTTATTAAAGAAATCATTATATGGGTTGAAACAGGCACCGTGATCATGGTACCAAAGGTTTACTGATTTTGTTCTGTCCATTGGTTTTCAGCAGAGTAAGTGTGACAACTCCTTATTTATCTATCGTCGTGGTTCTGACATGGCCTATTTACTTATTTATGTTGATGATATCATTCTTACCACTTCTCATGCTGCCCTTCGAGTTGGTCTCATTCATAAGTTAGCTGCTGAATTCGATATGAAGGATCTTGGAACCTTGAGTCATTTTTTGGGAATTCAAGTGACACGGCATCACAATACTATGTTTTTATCTCAGCAGTCTTATGCGCTGGATATTATTGATCAGGCAGGTATGTCTTCTTGTAAGTCTGTCACTACTCCCATGGACACAAAGTCTAAACTAAGTGTGTCTTCGAGTCCTCTATTTGATGATCCCACACTATATCGAAGCATGGCTGGTGCACTTCAGTATCTTACTTTCACCCGCCCAGACATTAGTTATGCAGTTCAGCAAATTTGCATGCATATGCATTCTCCGTCTGTTGCTCACTGGGATGCTCTTAAGCGAATCATACGCTACATTCAGGGCACTTCTGCTTTTGGTCTTACTTTGGGATCTTCCACAAATTTTTCTTTGCGTGCTTATACAGATGCTGATTGGGCTAGTTGCCCTGACACTCGTCGCTCTACTTCTGGTTACTGTGTTTATTTGGGTACTAATTTATTGTCTTGGTCATCTAAACGTCAAGTGGTTGTTTCCTGGTCTAGTGCTGAAGCAGAATACCGTGGTGTTGCAAATGTTGTTGCCAAAATTTGTTGGCTTCGTAATTTATTATTGGAGTTACATAAACCTCTTCGACAGGCCAGTTTGGTATATTGTGACTGATTAGTGCCGTTTATCTATCTGGAAATCCGGTACAACATCAACTTACCAAACATATTGAACTGGATATACATTTTGTTCGTGATTTGGTGCAACGTGGTTCTGTGCGCATTCTTCATATCCCGTCTCGCTATCAAGTAGCTGACATCTTTACGAAAGGTCTTCCAAGGGTTCTCTTTGATGATTTTCGGTCCAGTCTAAGCATTCGGCCTCCTCTAGCTTCGACTGCGGGGGTGTGATAGATTTTATAAATCTTGTATTTATTTAATAGATTAGATAAATCTTATATTTATTTTATGGTTATCTCCTTCCTAAATAGTGGAGAACCTTTTGTATATATAGGGATATTATGATTAATGAAGAGACAGGCAATTATACAAACCATTAATTTTTATGTGGTCAAGGTTACAACACCGCGACTTTAATTCTTTAAATTTTGTTCCTGGCGATGCAAGTACTTTTGCAGAATATATTAAACTGTTTGGGACCTAAATTATCCTTCTTTTGCTCTCTCAGCTCAACAAACAGGCAGCATTATCCAAGCCGATACCAAAATGGTTATTAATGTCGGTTCACCAAATTCTTCCAACAATATTGCTATTGTGTTGGCACCATTGGGCCTTGTGGTGAAGGTTAATCCAAGTAACGTACTTAGTGTTAAAACCCTTGGAGAGAAGCAGTCTTTTTTGGTCATTGTTCAAGCGATAATTGGGTCTAAGATTCTTTTGGGCCCATTGGTTTGGAAGGATGAAGTCCACTTAGTCGCACGTCCACTTGCCGTCTTCCAAATCTAATGGCTAGAAATTTATTGGTAAAAACTAAAAAATTTACAAGTTTTTTTGAATAAAGTTTCGGAACTCTATAATCATTTATCTCAAATTTCACTCATTGGACCGCCAATCTCAAATTAATAAGTTAAATATGCAACATATTATAAATTCAAATAAATAACCATATACATATATATATATCTATTTATCTATATCTATGAAAACTAAACTCTGTGTATATATAGTACTCCGCTTCATATATAGTTCATAAACCGGTCCTATTGCCTTAAAATTACACAAATTTGTATTGTAAATTTGTAATCCCTTGTAAAAGAATTCCATTTAGTAAAAATTTAACTACTTTATAATACATATATTTTAGTTGCAAGTAGTTATACATATATACATTACAATTTGTCAAATAGAAGTTTCTGACAAAATAAGTTGTTAGACATATTCTATATATATAAAGAAACCATTTGAAAGATCGATCATGTTACTTCTTAGATTGCTTGTGCGGTTACCAGACATACAAAAATGGATTGGTATTTGAGGGAATTTGAGACCTTGGATTCAAGACTTGGTGCGAGCAAAATGCTTCCAAGAACATGGATAAAGGTCTTTCGAAAAATAATTTTCCTCTAGAACTGGATTTGAGTATATTAAACAACATATCGTTGAGCCCAAATTGTCGTTCAAAAATAAAGATTGCTTGTGCGGTTGGATTTATAATTTTTTTAATTTTTCTCCTTTGCGTTTAGTACTCTGTTGTTTTATTTCTACAAGGCAGAGATGAATAATGTTGTAAATATTGACAATACATTTGACTGAATTTGTAATACTTGATGCTTAATTGTAAAAATCATCAGAAAATGTTAGTGTATACTCAATCACTATTCCTATTTTTTCTAAGGCAAGACTATAGCCGTGTTAAATGCTAGTAGTATTAATTTTGACAATGAACTTAAACCCAAGATTAAGCCAAATAAACAAATACGGAGTAGTACAATCGTACGTGTACATTAATAATGTTCGATATAAAACATAACATATAGGTCAAAGGATGAATATGTTACTTATAATTTAAGGGGATAACAACAAAAATAAAAGAAAAATACAAAAGTCCGTAACTTTTTTAAAATGGTGAATAAATTATGGATGAATAAAAACTTTTGTGAATTTAACACTTCCTTCTTTAAAATTTAACTTTGGACCTAATTTCATTTTGATTTTAACATTGTCTAACTTTAAGTTTCACCTCTAACTACTTTTATTTTGGAGCATGTATTTTTTTTTTAAGGAAAAAAAATCGTAAAACAACATGTAAAAGAGACGAAGCTAGGTTTCTCAATTCAACCGCATAATACAGTAATAGGCAACACCAAAACAATTTCATTATAGACATATGCTTAAAAGTAGTTTTGTAATTAAATTACAATCGATCGATAAATGCCAGAGGATTGATGATGTAAGCGTGTACGTCAAGTGCCAATTTTGGTGAACCTGAAATCACTATTGGAATCTAAAAATTAAGTTTCCATTGTTGATTCTAAACTCTAATATTTAAACTCAGCACTACGTCAAGCTATGAGTTTAGTGCGTTTGGTTTGACTATGTTATCAAGTTAGTCATGATTCAAGAAACCCATAATCTATATAACATTAGGTTACCAGTGTATTTAATTAATTTGTGTTAGCTGTTTTAAGATAAAAGTATATGAGTTTTGCTAATGGTTCTCACTAACGTGTAGAAAATAATAATACTTTTATCATAAAATTTCAGAGGAGAAATTTTGATAGGAACGGAATATATGTCCCAAACTTTATCTCTATATGTCGAACTTAAAATAAGTTTTGAATGAAAAGCTATTACTATAAGCATCAGAGAATATATATATGTATATGTGGGATGTGGCGTGCGTCTGTATAAATTAAACCACTTCCAGTTCCATGTCATCAAGTATATTTTTGTCTAATCGGATACGCGTACATAGATGGTTAAATACATGCATCACATATACTCGTAATACAAACTAATTTTGTCCACGGCAAAAGAAGATTTAGAGACGGACAGTTGATCAGATAATAATTCAAAGTTTCAAACCGATCATCAAAATTAACTGATGAAATTTAGAGCCATTATTGATGACCCAATTAACTTGTTCAGTATGCATGTTGCCACTTATGTGTTATATATGGATGCAAGTTTTTCATATGCAAGTTTTCCTATGTACGTGATATTTGTATCCATAAGAAATATAACCGCTATTTGTGAACAGCTTTTTGTGTTCATAATTAGCATGAACATTAATTGTACGCGCTATAAGTGACGATATAACTGTCGAACCGAGAAATCATGGCTCGACAAGCTAGTGGAAGCATATATAGACGGACATGCATATATGATGCTGTACTGTCTAAAAATAGGACAGGGTTCAACGGCGTATATATGTTGTAGTAGAAAAAATGCAACTGAATTTTAATTAACAAGAACTCTCCTTTTCAAGATTTTGTCAAATTCAACCCATAATGCCTTATACTTAAAGTGTAACCAAAGAAAATAAGCAATATTGCTTTTACTTGCAATACGAGCTCGATCATGACACAATATGATATTTCAAATCAACAGATGATAGAAGAAAACGATTGAACTTATTATCTAATTAATAATTAATGGCTAGACAAGTAATATATGTCAAATATATATATATATATATATATATATATATATATATATAATAATTATTTATTGTTATATAGATAACACCATAACCCGTGTGACATACGAGTATATACTGTACGTAATAAACAAGCTACATACGGATCAACACTCACCTAAAAGTGTGAACAAATGTAATATTGTTTATAGTGGTATCGGGACCTAGGAAATTTTTTAACAAACATATACATGCATCCACTACAACAAAAATGTCATTTATTCACACTTGCTTTAAACAAGTGTGAAAAATCTTCTTAATTTGTTCACACTTAAAAATGTTTAAAAAGTATACACATTTAAAAGTGTGAAGAAATTTTAAAATTTACAATTTTTTCACACTTATATATGTGAAAGAAAAAGTTCACACCCAAAAGTGTGAACAAATGTCCAACATTTTCACATTTAAAAGTGTGAATGGTAAATTGTAACACCTAAATTCTTCACACTTCTCTTGTGTGAAGAAATTTAGTGTTACAAAATTAATCCTCACACTTCTAAGTGTGAATGAATAATATACTTTTACACATTTAAAAGTGTGAAACTTTTTTTTCCACATATTTAAGTGTGAAAAACTTATAATTTTCTAAATTTCTTCATACTTTTATAGGTGAATACTTTTTATACTTTTTAAGTGTGAACAAAATTAAGAAATTTCTTCACACTTGTTACAAGCAAGTGTGAATAAATGTAATTTTTTTTTGTAGTGATCTTAATTATGCACACGTTTGACGTTACAAGGAAAGCATGATCGATTTAGCGACGACACTGTCATCGCTATAGGTAGGTGCCTTTGTCAGGTATCTTGAGTAGTGATGACAATATAGGCATGTAGTCGTTTCTTGGTCATCGTAGGCGTGTCACAAAAGATCTATCGCAGCGACAACTACAAAATAATTACTTTTGTACAAATCTTTTCTAGAAATTAAAGGGATGATCCGATCCGTATATGAGTTTTTAAATCGCACGGTGGTGTACAGTTAGTGTACGGAACATTTGTTTATAAATATATATGACAGACATCGATCGCCCTGCATGCACACCATATATAACTAAAATTCTTTAGTTAATCATTCTCGCACTGTTAATTATTTAAGTATAAATAATGTTTTATTAATTATTTCTTTTGTAATTTAAGAGAAGAAATTTGGACTTGAGTCAGAAATAATCTAGTTCTTCCAAGTTTACATATTTATAATCATGGAATTATGTACGTCTTGAAGTTTACAATCTAGTTAGACAATTAAGAGTGCATAGACTTTAATCCATTATATACGAGCGAGTAATTAATTACAAACTCACCCAATTAATAATTAAACAATGTAATTCCCGTTTTGATATAATATTAATTTAATGTTAAAAAAAAAAAGAAGATATAATATTAATTTCAATTTATTTAATAAGATCGACGATAAACAATGAAGAAAATTGTAAATGACCATATTCCTTTGAGAACGCCGCCGGCCAAGTATAAAATAATAATTTCATATATGGGTTTGATTTTAGAGAATTTTACTTAACTATTTTACAATGTTGATTGGAGGGTGGTGACTGTTTATATATACTCGTATATTGACTAAATTAATTATACTCGTATATATGTTCGGCATATTTGTAACATTTGAGCTAAAAGTTTATTTAACAGCTAAATAATAACGTACATGCGAACTCGAAATTTATCATCATTGTCAAACTCGCCTTAAAGACGGCTTTGTCCGACACTTACAACAAGATTGGATTACATTTGAGAAACCAATGAGGCCGGTTAATTACGTTTGCTATATATATATAAGCAAGTCTCGCTTCTATTTTGCATAACCTGCAGATATTTCCTTGAAACCAACTACATATATATATCCAAGGCAATGACATCTACATTATGGCCACTCCTTCTACTCACGATCACATATTCTCTCTTCTTTAGCAACACGCTAGCAACTGACGCTAATGAGCTCAAGGCATTTCTTTTGTTTTAATTAGTTTTGACATATATATCTAATTATTTATAAAACAATTTAATTTAGAGAAGACAATATATAAATATCTATATCGTGTTTTATGTTGGTTTTGCTTGCCCATTTATCATTGAATTGAATATATATGTATATGTGTTTTGCAGACATACATTGTGTACATGGGTGACGTTCCAAAGGGCAGTCTATCCGCTACGACGTCGCGGCATACAAACATGCTACAAGAAGTTCTTGGAAGGTAATTGTTTAATTATATCTATCTCTTGTGATGAATTAATGTAGCCTATATATATATATATATTTCTTTTACGTAGGGTTGCATATATACATATATAATTCGTCTTTGTCTATATATGTTTATTAATGATGTGCGAGCATGTTGGTGACTAACATCTTGGATAAACTTTGAGCAGTCGTGCATCAAAATCCTTACTTAGGAGCTACAAGAGGAGCTTTAACGGCTTTGTTGCCAAGCTAACAGAACATGAAAGAAACCGAATAGCTGGTTAGTGATCATATGCTTTTAAAATAATACTCCGTATCATACATATAATTACTCATTGAACTTATGACATCATACATAAGTATTAAATATAAAATTAGGGGTTGGTTATTATAAAACAAGTATTAGTATAAAACAAATAGGACAAGATCGATCTTGACCCTTAAATCATGGTTAATTAATTGATGCACGAAGCAATTGGTGCATCATGATTTTCAGTGACGAGAAGCCTATTGTTTTATTTGTTTTTACTTTTAACACTCGTACTTATTTTACTTAAAACCTATAAAATTGTGAAGTCGATCAAATGATAGTGGAGTAATTACAAACATATTTTTATAGTAACTGTTTGCATTTCAAACATATTGTTATAATAAGTGTTTACATGTATGAATGAAGGAATGGAGGGTGTAGTGTCAGTATTCCCAAGTCAAACCAAGCAACCGCTAACAACAAGATCATGGGACTTCATGGGCTTCCCTCAAGATGTCAAGAGAGCTCCCCTTGAAAGCGACGTCATCGTTGGCATGTTAGACACCGGTGTCTGGCCCGAATCTGACAGTTTCAAGGATGACGGATTTGGGCCTCCACCAGCCAAATGGAAGGGTTCATGCGATTCCAAAAATTTCACATGCAACAAGTACATAAATTTAATTAATTTGTTCATAACTTACTTGTGTTAACTATCAGAAAGATGATATGTAATGTAGTATCGTTGTATTTAATGTACATAACGACTTGTTTTCAGTAAACTCATTGGAGCAAAATACTACAACAGCGAGGCGAGAGCAGAGGATGAGCTATCAGCAAGAGACACTGAAGGTCATGGCACACACACTGCATCCACCGCAGCTGGACGTGCAGTGCCTAACACTAGTTTATTAGGTCTAGCTAACGGGACCGCTAGAGGGGGTGTGCCATCAGCACGTATAGCTGTGTACAAGATCTGCTTTCCAGGGGGTTGTTCAGATGCGGATATCTTGGCAGCTTTCGACGATGCAATTGCTGATGGAGTTGATATCATTTCCCTTTCAGTTGGCGGTTCTTTCCCTTTAGATTATTTTGAGGATTCTATTGCTATTGGAGCTTTTCATTCCATGAAGAATGGGATTCTTACATCCAATGCCGCTGGAAACAGCGGTCCAGGACTTGGATCGATTACTAATCTTTCACCTTGGTCATTGTCGGTTGCTGCAAGCAGCATTGACAGGAAATTCTTAACCCAAATCGTGTTGGGTAACAATATGACTTACGAGGTAAGAAATTGTACTACTCTTTTCAAATTTTGAGATATTGTGACGGATGATTATTCTAATTGAAATTTGTATAGGGACCTGCCATAAACACATTTGATGGTGCGGTTCATCCCATTGTTTATGGTGCATCAGTGCCTAATACAAAGCAAGGATTTACATCAGATGAATCTAGGTAATAATTCTTACAGTAATAATTCATAAATCAAGTATATTTAGTGATATTTACCTGATGGGGGTGATGTTGGTCATAAGTACTATTCATTAATTAGCGACTCACTTCAGATACTGCGAACAAGATTCCTTGGACCCGACTGCAGTAAAAAATAAAATCGTGGTGTGCGAGGATTTAGATGGACCACAGAACGCGTTACTATCTGGTGCAAGTGGTGTAGTGATTGATGGTGATTTGGGATATGAAGATTTCGCCTTTTCTTGGCCCTTACCAACAACGTATTTGAGCAGCAAAGATGGCAAAGGAGTTCTAGCATACATAAACTCAACTACGTAAGTAACTCAAATCGCAATGCATTATATATATGTAGTACGTGTACGTGTATTGCAAATATCAATAGATGGAAATGTAGCTAGTCTTAACCTATTTATTGTGATTGTCTTATATATATATATATAGAACACCGAGTGCAAGCATCCTAAAGAGTATAGAACCTGTAGACAAAACAGCTCCGGTTGTCGTTTCCTTTTCATCAAGGGGCCCTAGCCTAATCACACTAGACCTTCTCAAGGTACATGTTATATGGGCAGCAGTATTCATATGATGTAACATGAAAAAATGTCCTGGCCCCGTACCAACCTAAAGTTAACATTTTCATCTTATTGTAGCCTGACTTGACCGCACCTGGAGTAGATATTCTAGCCGCATGGTCTCAGGATACAACTGTCACCGGAGATGAAGGAGACACCCGTGTTGTCCCTTACAATATAATTTCTGGAACTTCCATGTCTTGCCCTCATGCCTCGGGTGCGGCTGCCTATGTTAAATCATTCCACCCGACTTGGTCCCCTGCTGCCATTAAGTCTGCCCTTATGACTACAGGTATGTATTATAAGTATTTTTAAGACTTAGCTAAACTAAAAACTTTTACTAGATAATACAATATTAGGCTCAAAAACTATGATGCTTAATATATTCTATGTGGCAGCTGCACCAATGAGTTCAACCAAAAATACTGACGCAGAATTTGCATATGGTTCGGGCCATATTGACCCCTTAAAGGCTGTTGACCCTGGTTTGGTCTATGACGCTGGTGAAGCAGATTTTGTGTCATTTTTATGCGGCCAAGGTTACAACGCTACAACTTTGAAAATTGTCACGGGTGATGCAAGTGCTTGCTCTGCAGCCAATAATGCAACCGTTTGGGACCTAAACTATCCTTCATTTGCTCTTTCTACTCCAAAATCGGGAAGTATTGTACGGACCTTTAACAGGACGGTTACTAACGTGGGTGCAGCACAGTCCACTTACCAAGCTACGGTCAACACACCATCAGGGCTCGAAGTGAAGATTAACCCAAATAGTCTAGCGTTCAATGCTGTTGGAGAGAAGCAATCTTTTGTAGTGACAGTTAGTGCAACAGTTGGTTCAAATATGCTTTCGGGTTCGTTGGTTTGGAGCGATGGAGTTCACAATGTTACAAGCCCGATTGTTGCATTCACTACTTCTTAGAATGTATTTCATTTCATCTGTTTTTTTTCGGTCAAATAATTAGTCCCGGTTGACATTGGGTCAACTGTGTGTCATTCTTTCTCATTTATAGAATCTTGACAATTTACAGAATCTTGACAATTTGACATAATATTGTCAAATTAATCTTGACAATGTTACATATTTTTTCATTAAAATCATTTATGAATTAAATATTCTCAAGTGTTTATTATATACATACTGCCAATATTAACGTAGTAATCAAAGTCATCATGATTCTTCAATTGGGATTTTAAAACATATATATGATCTTATTGTGATTATACTTTCTTTAGTTAGCGATGGTCAAGTGTATATATATATTAACCATATCTTCAAATTTAGTGGTATAAATTTGATACTTATCTAATTAATCTTTAACCAAACGTGTATGAATATATTTTCCCTTAATCTTCAAGTTCCTTTTTCTTAAAGTTTATTCCTCTTTTGAAAAGGACAAATAAAACATCGAGTGCAAACTTAGATTACTTACAAACACTTTATGTACCAATAAACTAAAACAGGATTCACATTTTCTTGAAACAACATGTGGCGTAATCCTTGATCGACACGTGTCTTTTTAATTTATTTATTTTATTAAATTAGCTTTTTTTTAGTTGTATATAAATTCAATTTTCTTATTAGACTTAGAATTAAACTCTAACTCTTGGCTTATTAATACAAAAGACATTATAACCTTATTTCATTGATCGTTTTCTCATTAATAATTTTTCTTTTTTTCATTCTCAATTCTTCAACTCCTATTACTTATATTAGTTATAATAAGTTGTTAACTTAAAGACTTCAAAAATTTGAGTTTACGATCCAAAATTACAAGTTTATTTGCCATCATCTACTATGATTACAAGTTTCGATTTTGATGTGGTTCTAAAAATTTAAGGTAAATTCAAAACTCTAATTAAACATATATTTATAATTACTGTTTATTATAATTTAGCTTTGATCATCAATTTACTTTAATCATAATTTATTTCATACGCACGAATCATGTATGAAGCATATTCGAATTTCTTTATAATACAATTTATATAAATACCGTATATCGTACAGGTATTATAACTAGTTTAAAATATAATAAGAACGAGTTACACATATCCTGTAAATTTTTAAATTTTAACGACATTGAGTATGATAATGATATCTCATTTTTTTTAATTGTGCAGTGATTATCATATAGATTATAGAAAAAATAAAAGAAATTATATTGTTATAAAATCTTAATCGATAAACTCATTTTTTTTACAAATTAATATAGATAAGAAAAGTCAAATCATAAATAATTAACTAGCAATATTTTATGTTTTAACTATAAATAGTTAACATCCTATTTAAGTTTTATAAATTATATTTTAAACAATTATTATTAAGAATCAAAAGGTTATACATAGATATAGTTATTTAAGTTTAACTGATTATTATCAGAAATATTGAAAATTTTGAAATAATGACTAAAGGAAGATCATTATTATATTAGTACAGGATAATTTAGACCCTTTGCATTTAAAAAAATAATATATAAGTACTATTATAAATATGTTTAAAAATATAATATATCTTTTTTAAAGGTGTGGATCATTTATTCGCAATAGGGGATCTAACTTACGTTGTCTTAACTGAGAAACTCCCAATTAAACTGCCCGAAGGCACGACATTTAATTGGGATAAAACTCTACTCCCTCTGCAGGATTCAAACTTTCTTCACTGGAGGAATTTATTGTGAAATTCTTTCAAATGTCCTCTCATGTCTCGCTAATGCTCAACCACTGAGCTATAATGGGAAGTACTAAAAATATAATATGTAGTCGTGATATTTTATATTTAATTTTCAGAATTATAGTTTTTAAACATAAATCACTAATACATAATTTTACTTTTACAAGTATTTAAATAAATTATATGCCACTAATATATAGATCCTGATGTCACAAAGCAGCAAACCATTACAACTTGTATCCTAGAAAAGGGATCAATATGTGGCGAGGCTTCCTTTTTGATCTTTCTGATGTTTGGGCCGTTGGTTAAATAGGGTAGACTTCTAACTCCCTCACGGCCTCCTCAGGCCCATAGCCCAAACATACAAACCAAATTTAGTTGCCTACTCATATGACGTGTATTATTTTTATGACAAATTAGTCACAAATTTATATATTTACATAATTTAGTTACATGATTATTTTTAACAATCTGACAATGTTTCAAACAATTTATTCGCAAAAAATATATCGAACGAAACGTAGTTTTGACATCAATTAGAAACATATTTGCCAAATTAGCTGCATGTGATGAGTTAGCTTGTCACTTATATTTTATTCGACCAAATCTTAAAGTTTTCTGCAATATTAGATCTTAGACTTAGAAATTTTCTAGAAACGAACCGAAAACAATAGAATGAAATACATCTGCATTAGTACTTTGAATCGAATTGTACGTATAGACGTTTCCATGTTTCCATGGTAACCACCATCACATTAAAAGATAAGAGAGACCCCATTGTTATATGCATGGGAAATTGGGAATTTCCGTGGATGGAACTTTTAATGAGCCAAATGGGTTCTAACCCTTCTTAAAAAAATTTCTTTTAATAATAATTTTTTAATATACCCATTGTAATAATTTATTCATATCACGTATTAGTCCTTTCTAAATTAAATTAATAGACAAACAATATACTAAGTTTTGCCCATATATTAATAAGTACTTCTTTCGTCTCATATTAAGTGTCCTATTTTGACCTTTTGAGTCTTTTTCTTTCAATTTTGACTGTAAATATTATTACTTGTGCTATATAATACTTGATATAACTTATACGAATTGATTGAGTTTTGGATTTACTTTTCATTGATATAACTTTCATCAACTAATATATAACACAAACAAAGATATTTACGGTCAAAGTCGAATGAAAAAGACTTGACCAGTCAAAATAAGACAATTAAAATGGGACGGGAGAGTATCAAGTTTCGTCATTCCACAGTCCCCAAATATATGCACACCTTCTTCTAGACACCATATGTTGCATTCAAACAACGTAGATCGAACACCTCAAATCATAGTGAAACAATACGTATACCTTTTTCAAAAGAATTGTCCATCAACAATAACATTAAGTCGTGTTTGTTTTTTTTTTCAATCAAGTGACTAAATTGATAAAATGAATAAATAGATAAATAATGTTTATATGGATTAAGTAGATTCAAACATGATGCAGGCTCAGGCCCAAGTATTGAAGATCAGGCTTTTTTGTACTTAGAATGTCAAGGCAAAAAGAGACCTTCACTAAAATGGCCATAACTTTTGCTACAGAGCTCTGATTTCGACGTATGACCACTCGAAACGACCGTTGGAAAGAGAAGCATCAATCTGCAAACCGTCATCCGTCTTCGGCCCCAAAAACGTTGTTTTCTAGGAGTTATGGACTTTTTATTAGTTTTTCGGTGTTTTCTGGACTTTGTTTTTATAATAATTTTCGGCCCGCTTGTCTTTTATGGCCCATTTGAATTTTGCAGCTTTATATATACCTTTGTAATCATGGGAAAGTGATCAGTTTTCAGATAATCAAAAAATCATTTTTTTCTCTAATCACATGTGTGTGTTTTAGTGTGAAATCCATAAATTTCGGTATTCAGTTTGAATCAACGAAAATTTAAAAGGATTGTTTCTGGTTATTCTTAGAATCAACAGAATCAATTATTTATTTTCATTCCGTCTGCGTCAAAACATTATTCACTAACTTAATGGATTAACAACTTTTTATTAAGTCTGAACCTAAACAAACAGGACCTTAGTATAACTTAAGATATACATATAATTTCCGAAGCTTTAATGTGATAAGAAAGAAATTTCAGTTCGTCTAGTCTTGTCTTCTTTTCAAGGGCAGAACTTGACCAATTTGCTTGGCGGACCAAATTCAGTCATTATGTTAAACGTACCTTTTCGTAACCATATAAACATTGATGTTCTATATATATAATGCCTATGTATAAACGAAAACTTTTTTGCCCTTGCCCCTTCAGCTGCTCTGATTCCAACCCGTGGTATATGTACGCAATCATATAATAAGACGTTAACATGGCTGAAAAGTAAGTCAGACTTCATTTCACTATCATATAAAAATGAGATCTTATAAAGTTAGAACTATACAAAGACAAGGGTATATATACTACAATTGAATAATTATAACAAGGACCATGAGTTATCACTCATAGAGAGAACTTTTTCTCATGAACTACTGTGTAGAATATAGAGAATCACATTACTGTCATAGAATGCTTAAAAACCACCGTGATTGTTTGGAGTCTAGAGCTCTACTTTTCTTACAACGCACAGAAACTTTGTTTTCATTGCGTTTACTTTCGTTTATTCTTTCGTTTAATTCAACGGTTGACAAATTTTATTCACTGGCATATACATGTGTGTTTCTAGAAATCGATATGGACCCCCGACCACCTCGATCGCTGTTTATCAAGGCCTAGTCATGTTGACTGGTGAACTGTTTTCCCGTTAATCATCATGTTATAGCAAGTTCGGGTTATGCTTAATTACAGAGTTACAAGTGCCATCTTTCCATACACGAGAATTTGTATATCATATAATGATACTCTAACATACGATGCATATACTTTTGTGTATGATACAAATGTTTTATGTAAAGATCACTTTTTTTTATTAAGATATTTAGCAAGGACCAGAATAATACAAAGCTTACAAATTTTAAATAAGACAATGTTAAATAAAGCCCTAAAGACTGAGTTAGCAAAATTCTTTTAAATATAACAAACATATATATATAGGTTAAATTTATGTCTACATATATTTAAAGAGGGTCCCAATTAAATATATAGCCTCAGTAATCACTCATCGTATGTTCATTATTGATTGGTTCATCACAAGGCCACTCATTATTATGTTAACGAGTATGATTAAAAAAATATGACGACAACTTTTCTTTTTAATTGGATTAAATAGCGGGTTCTAGACCAGTAGTAACGGATTAGTTATATTTTGGGAATTTTGTAAAAGGTTAATTATTAATTAGTGGTGAGGTAAATTTTTCTCACTTCACACTATCAAGGACTAGTTTTAGGTTAATGATGAATAAGATATTTTGACCCGTTTAATTAAATTTGTAAATGAAAACATTAAAACTTCACTATCACTTAGTTTAATTAATAGTTATGATCCATAGGTTAATCTTTTTCTATCATCCACCAATTGTTTGTTGTCCTAGAATATCTAGTACAAACTTTGGGTCTTAGCCCGTACAAGGACATCTTTGCAAGTTGCAACTTGTTAATCGATAATGATTTACATTGACCGCCCTCCACATCTTCGATATGGCAATCCTGGCTACTACGTATTTTATAAGTTAACTTCTAACAGTTTTAACCATATCAAGGTGGTTTAAACTTGGTACAATCGTATTCTACATGAGGGTGACAACAACACAAGTAAACAAAATGGCCTCTATCATTAATTAAATTAAATGACCCCAAATAACCATTAACCAACCCCAGCCAAACAAGTTTGGTTAGTTAGCCTGTTTCTTTTTTAGTTATTTAGTACTGAGTGTATTAATTGACTAAATATAAAAAATTTATATGTATTACCTAAAAAATAGGTAATTTATAATTATTTTTATTTATTAAGTTAAACAGGAAACATGAAATATGACTTAATGTATTAAATTCTTAATTATTAATTATATTAAGTAAAAATAAAATTAAGCCTTGTTTATTTGGATTTGTTCGATTAACTTAAAAAGAGTGGTGAACCTAGGTTCTCATGCCACTGGTTTAGACCATATTGCTAATAATAACTCTATTACATGCGTGTATGATCGGGTTGTAGTTAATATCATTAGTTTCTAAAATAAAAAACTTATATTGAATCAAGATAATACATTAAATGTATTCATGTAACATGTATCATTGATCCTCCTATAAAGTTTTGGTGACAGTGTTGTAGATTAAACGCTTATGTAACATGTATCATTGATCCTCGTATAAATTTTTGGTGACAGTGCTGTAAGTTAAACGCTTTTGACATAAGAGTTATGAGATACTCGTATATATATGATTTAAAGTGTTATTTAGATCATTAGCTTACATCAAAATGCTCTTTCTCTTGATAATATTCTAAGCACATGTTTATCAATTAAACTCAAAGTGCCCTTAATGCAATTTGTGGAATTAAAATGGGCCATATGAAGTTTTTACTAAATCTTAGGGCGAAAGATGCACAGGAGAACAAGATCCATATATTGGTTCATTTATTTTAAGTTTCTTATAGGACCCCACACTATAGTCCGTATTTCTGGCAAGTATTGAGCTTGAACATTACACAAATAACACCCATTTGTGGCTATTTCTTTGTATCAATTTGATGCCCGGTCCATGGCATGTTTAGTTGTTTACTTTCCAAAGATATGGTTTGCCAAATGGCCCCCTTAAGAAGATAAAATTTTATATTTCCTTTCAAAACTTTTTCCTAATCTTACTTTGAAACCTTATCATGAATTATCCTCTCTTTTTTGGAGTATTGCCTTTTTTATTTGTGGAAAGGACTATATATTATGGATAATGATGATAAAGAGTATATACATTAATTATCATCAACACGATACCATATATATATATATATATATATATATATATATATATATATATATATTTGTTAAATGTTATAGTACTTGTAGTTAGATTCATGTATTTTGAAAAACCTTTATACAGTGATTACATATCTTCTTAGCAATAAATTAAGCTTTTAGTTAAGACGTACTATAGAAAAAGGTTATATTCCATTTCTGTTAATGTTATGTTGGAACTTGGAAATCATAGGATTGAACCACAGAATTTGAATTTCCCAAATTGATCCACACGTAGATTTGATACTATGAACGCTCCTACACAGTACACACGAAAATGATGGTCCTTATAGGCTTAATGAACAGAGTCGATCAATATCAATTGGGATACATACTAAACATCATAGCACATTTTTCGATGTTTTTTTTTCTAGAGAGAGTAACCTTGAAAGAGTCATGTGAATTGACAAATGGTAAGTCCATGACCACAAACTATATTCTTTGTCCAAAATATCTCAGTTGAATTGTATAGTACAATATATGTTAATTAATTATATTGGACCTGTGTATCAAATTTCCAGATGTCCCACGAAGAATCCAAAACACAAGCTTTCGATTTTCAACTTTTAGGGAGATCAAATATTTCACTTGTGTATGATTAAGAATAAACTCGATCAATTGCAGTAGTGACACTATCAACTACATTAAATATTGACTCGGTCATGATAATTATACATACATCTTTGAAAAGTGTATAAAGCTTGAAACACGATACTCCTATCGTCCAATATTAACTATCCTAATTTGAATTTGAAAGTTTGTTTTTCAATATTGACCTTATATATGTTTGTTTCTATTATATGAAACTTGATATATAATATATGAGTTGATTAGAATTTCAAATGTATTTTTATTAATATCATTTTCATTAAATACTACAATACAAATAAAGCTACTTACGGTCAAAGTTGAAAGATAAAACTTGACACATCATACTAAAACACTCAAAAGGATATCGATAAAGTAATTAATTTACAAACATATAATTTTTAATTATAAAGTTTTGTATAAAACTTTTTGTAAATGCAATTATCTATCAGACTACCACTTATTCACTTGTAGTGACGTAGTTTTGTTATACTGGTTATGAACCTCCTAATTAAATGTATAAAACAACATTACTTATCTATATTATATTATAAAATATTTATTTTTTTTTTCATAAACTAAGTAGTTGATAACTCTAAAATGTTCCTACTTTTATTCACACTACAAATAATGTTGCATTTCTCTACACTTTTAGTTAGTGTGAATAAATTAAAAATTTTGTCACACTTTCATGTGTGTAACAATATGTAGAACTAAAGGTGTGTAGAAATTTTTTCACACTAAAAAGTGTGTAGTAGAATTAAAAGTTCACACCTTTTAGTAAGTGTGAACTTTCATAATTATTTTGTAACACCCCATTTGTAAGATAGTGAATCTTTCGTCTTAATGCAATGTATAAATGCCATGTAAAAGTAGAACTACTTTTGTAGCAAGACATTTTAGATGAACAAAATATATTAAGGTTATTTTCTTTTCTTTTTAATGTAAAAGTTTTATATGTTCTCATGACGCATCAGCTGATGATGAATACGAAGACGAACAACTGTCCAAAGCTAAAAAAAATAAAATAAAAAGTGTGTAACACCTCATTTGTGCACGCTAGCGTGCACAAATGACGCGTTACAAAATAATTATGAAAGTCCACACTAAAAAGTGTGAACTTTTAATTCTACACACTTTTTAGTGTGGAAAAATTTCTAATTAAAAGGTAGCGTGCACAAATGAGGTGTTATACACTTTTTTTTTTTTTTTTTAGCTTTGGACAGTTGTTCGTCTTCATATTCATCATCAGCTGATGCGTCATGAGAACATATAAAACTTTTACATTAAAAAGAAAAGAAAATAACCTTAATATATTTTGTTCATCTAAAATGTCTTGCTACAAAAGTAGTTCTGCTTTTACATGGCATTTATACATTGCATTAAGACGAAAGATTCACTATCTTATACTTAATTATCTAGACTAGACTAGATGGGTTCATACATATTATAAAAGTACAAGAATTTTATTTGTAAATGTATAATGGTTAATAAGACAATAATCTTTGTTTTATCAAACTCATGATGAGAATCATCATGTATCATTGTATAAATCTGTGTTCTATGATTTTTTTTTTTCATTCAATTTATCATAATTTACGGTCAAATTCTATTTATTTTAATTTAATATATATTTGTTTTACAATAATTAATTCCAATAAATATTATTGGCATATGTCTATATAGGTTACATTAGTAATATATTTGATGAGTGTTTTAAAATTTATATTTTTAAAACATACATGTAATATTTAACATGCAAGATATTTAGTTAAAGCAAATTTATATCAACTTAACACTACAAGAAAAATTTTAATTAGTGACGACTTTACTTAGTAACGACTAAAATTTGGTCACTAATATCTTCATTTAGTTACCATTAAGAAAAAGTGGTCACTAAATTTGGTCACTAAACAAATTTAGTGGCCAAAAAATAACATTTTTTCGTCTCTAAACAAAATTAGTCACGAACCTTTAGTGACGAAAAGTGACGACTTAAAATTTGGTAACTAATTTATCATAATGACCAAAATTTGGTCACTAAACAAAATTAGTGACGAAAATTTGGTCATTATGATAAATTAGTGACCAAAGTTTAAGTGGTCACTTTTTGTCACTCTTCGTCACTAAAGGTCCGTGACTAATTTTGTTTAGAGACGAAAAAATGTTATTTTTTGGGCACTAAGTTTGTTTAGTGACCACTTTTTCTTAATGGTAACTAATTGAGGTTATTAGTGACCAAATTTTAATCGTCACTAAGCAAAGTCGTCACTAATTAACATTTTTCTTGTAGTGTAAACATTAATTTAATATATATATAGGGTGGCTATCAAATGGAAATCAAATTAAAATGAGAACACTTAAAACTATATTTTGATGCATTAGAAGTCCATACAACTGACATAGTGCACAACTAATTATCATTATTTAAGTGTTTAACAACACATTGATCCGTCAAAATTGAAAAAATCACGGTTTTTGTTGGATGCATTATTTTGATGAATATGCATCCAAGATGGATGCACACAAAAAATGTGATTTTTTTATTTTGATGGATCAATATGTTGTTAAACACTTAAATAATGATAATTAGTTAAACACCATGTTAGTTTTATGGACTTTTAATGCATCAAAATGATGTTTTTAAGTATTCTCACCGTTCTTATCTTAAGAGTGTTCTCACCGGAGTGCTACCATATATATATATATATATATATATATATATAGTTATAACTTAGTACATTCTTACATAGGTGACCATACTTGTTCAATATATCCCTCTCAACTTGGATGTCGTGAGGTGGACCTTGGAAAGTTTTAACATACATTGTGGTAATTCATAATCTTTCAGACGTAGAGCACGCAGACTACCTAAATACATTACTTACGATGGAAGTAAACGTGTTAGTAACATAACCTTCTTAAATAAGTCTAATGGTTAAGATACATAAAGAATAAATTGATTTGTTTTTTACATGAACAGGCTCGATTCTATAAGATCGGCCTTTGTAGCGAAAACCAACATAAGAATAAGTGTAAAAATATACAAATATTAATTTTTATCATAGCTATTCATTATAATTAAATGTCCGGCACCATCACCTTTAATGTCTTCGGTATACAAATTGAAACACATTTGATTTTCATGTATTACTGGTTGGCTTGAAACGAATGTTCGAAAAATTGCAGAATCATTATCGAAAGGGGTAGTGGGGGTCAACATTCAACTGTTGTTTAGGTGGCGGCCATGCATTATCCGAATCAATCAACCCATGCAAGTTGGGCAGAACCAATGCGACAACAACTACATTTTATCTTCCCGATCTGGGTCCCATCATCTCTCCCTTACCTTCTACACGTGATCAACAATGGGTGTAGATGCCACATTACCCCCATTTGATTTGGCTGCCAATCGAGACTACAATAAGATACATATATTCCTAAATTGGTCACTTAAGTATAATTTGTTTAATTAAAAAAGTGTTTGAATTTGTTTCCCATTAAAATGACGTTGATTAAGGTTTCATATTGAGGGTATAGTAATGGGTTCAAATTTTGTTAAATTAAAGACATTTAAAAAGGGGCATTTGTAACGATATATATATATATATATATATATATATATTCATTCAAGACATAAGTGAACAAACCCTTTAAAATATTATTAGGATTTGATTTGGGGGTGGGCACACCAACTTTAGGGGTGTTACGAATTCTGATACTTTTTAAAAAATCTATTGGTTATAACAAAACATATGCACACATTTGTCGATTGGATAAAATCGAAATATATGACAGTGTTGAAAACGCTATTAGATTATTATATGATGAAAAAAATTGCCAAATTCAAAAAACCACAAAAATAAAATAAATTTGAGATTTGAAAAGCGAAATGAAAGTTTACGAATTGTCGATTGGATAAAAGTTTTACAAATTGTCGTTAACATATATATATAAGGGACCTTATTTTGAGAACCCATTTTTTTTTTTAAGAACTATGAGAGCTTCTAGATTTCATATTGGATCATATGTTTTTTTTATTCATTCACATGTGAAACGTTATAAAAATAAATATTGCAAATTTTTTTTTTCAAAACCTTATATATAGTCGTTTGTAACATGTGAACAAAAAATGTGAACAAATTCATTCACAGGTTCACAAAGGACTATATATAAGGTTTTGAAAAAAAAAATTCTTCTACAACATACATTTTTGTATCATTTCACATGTGAATGTACAAAAAAACATGTGAACACATATCTAATTGAATAGTTCTCATAGTTCTTAAAAAAAAATGGTTTTCAAAATAAGAAAATTCTCTTTTGCTCTCTCTATAATTGTATTTTTTTATCATAAAAAATAAAGAGTGAGCTATTAATATAAAAAGTATAGTTTTTTTATTCATGTTAGTCACTAACGACATGTTTTAATAGATACACGATTAAATATACTTGCGAACCAACCAAATATTTATTTGTTTTTAAAATATTTATATGTTTTTAGAGGTTAAAAATCTCCTCCATTTCTTTGAAATTTAAAAATTAAAAACTATTTTTTAATTCCTAACGCCCTTAAGGTTTGAAAGAAATTCTAAGATATAAAATAAACCTTTGAACCTGACCATAGAAGATACGATCTTAGAGTGAGCGCGGGCCGCATATTTAATGGGTCAAGTGTCACCCTCATAATATTATAATAGTCCTACTAATGTTTTGGTTTTTTTAATTACCAATTAAGTCGGAGTCGGATTAAGCTTATTACGAAAATTGGTTTGATAACTACCAATTGATTTGTTGTAATTGAAACATATTGAATCATGTGAATCGACATGGTCATACTAAAAGCATACCGGATTCGAACCAACCAAATGTCTTATTCATAATTTAGCTTAAGGATTATTGTGGTATGATTTGGTTTTATTTCTGAATAATGATGCTAAAAGTTAATACTGTATTATTTATGTTATGTTTAAGTTAAATTATTCTAATATTATTATTATTATGAGATTATTATGATCAATGTATATATTTTTTTTTTGGTCTCTGGTCAAATTCTGACTCCTGGCTTATAAAACACATTAGCTTAGGGTTAATTTGCTCGTAAAACACATAGAAAACTCAAAATTACTAGGAAAAAAAAAAAAAAAAAAAAAAAAAAAAAAAAAAAAACTCTAAAACCCAAATCAATAGAATATCATAAGACCGATTTACTATCCGGTCCCCTCTGAATAACATGTCGTGGCGTCTATAAATAAGCCCCATACGCCCTTTCATTTTCTCCATCAAACAAACTCAAACCAACCGTTAACGTCTTCTTCTTCTATTCCCATCTTTCTTGCAACTCTCACTCTCTATAACTTTTGGTGTTTTCATCAATCAAAATATCGTTTGTAGCTTCGGGTTTCTTACGTAAGAAACTATCCATATATGGATCACAGGAAACAGGGAGGGTATTCCTCATCTTCTTCATTTACCGAAAATCTGTTTGGCCCCAAGGATGCATCCTCCTCCTCCTCCTCTGGCCTTTTCAGCTCTGTTTTCGGCCCATCCTCTACGGTATCAATCTTACCCTTGTCCCTCTTTTATTAGAGGCCTGGCCTGTGCGTGATCACAAGATTGGTCCCATTGTGTGTCACAAATAAAAATTCAACAACTTTTTTTAAGTTTAGAAAACTTGCATTCTACAATTATTACAATAATAGTAGACTCATTTCTAAGGCCCATTTAATGTTGGTCATAGTTGTCCTATAAGACTCAAAACTTTTGATATTACTATTTTGCATTAGATTTAATTATTAGACGTCGGTCTCAATGTGTGTTCAAAAGTGAAACAATGGAGTGTTAAAATTTGCTTCTAAGTAGTGGAGCCATTCTGAGTATCTTTACTTGGTTTCCAGTTCTGTTACTAATGCATTGCCTTTTTAGTTAGTGGATTCCACTACTTTTTGTGCTACTTGGATGTCTGATTATGAATCCTAAAAAGTTGGTATTTTTATTTTCAGGGTTTAGGAAGAGACTCATCCCACACTAGGAACACAGGATCATCCAAAAAGCATGAATTTGGAGGCCAATACGGAAGTGGCAAACAACCGACATCAGGTTGATCACTTATGACAAAACTTAAACCTGTAATAATATCTTTCCACATGAGGGTAATTCGTTAACTAGTTATACATATATATTCGTCTTATGGTAAATAGATTACAAGGCACAGAGAAGCATGGGCGAAAAGGAAGGGAATCCAGTTTATCAAAACGAAAAAGCAGAACCAAGCTATCTCAGTTCATCCATCTATTATGGTGGCCAAGAAGTTTATTCTCCAAATACCCAAACCAATCGCCCTCACCACACCGTAAACATCTACATATCTTTTCGCTACGTACATTAATTCACAATATAATGTCATACAACTATGTCTTAACGGAATGCTTTTTTGGTTGATTAGTTCAAGAAAGATGGAGGTGACGATGATCCAAACGGGAGCAGTGCTTCGAGGGGAAATTGGTGGCAAGGTAATAAATTAATAAGAATTTTTACGCACAAAGACTGCTAAAGTCCTTATTGTATTATTCATGCCTAATGAAGATCTGGTTTTGGTGATTCTGCAGGATCTCTCTACTACTAAAGCTTTTCTATGTATGCCTAAGATTTAGGAAGTGGCAAAGACCGTATTTAATCCTAAAAAGTCTTGCCGCAGCTTGAAGTTCTTAGATTTTTCTTTGTGAGGTCCGGGTCTTCTCTAAAGTTGTACATGAGCTAATGATGTTTTGCTCAGTCTATACTAGCTGTTTGTCTCAAGACTTGTTAGTTAGTCTTAACATGTGTCTAGTTGAATGTATCTCCAAATATCCTAGTAGTCTATGGAGTATATGTCACTTGTAACCCTGTTTCTTTACCTAATATAGTTGGTGTTTGACTTGTCATATATACCCTCTATATATGCCATATAAGATTTGGTATGTTACAACATTCTACTGAAGATAATATGCCTTTTTCTCAGGTGCATTTCACACATCCATCCTGTAAGATGCCGCTTATAAATAATTACGAGCATGATGTAATGTAATATGCTCGGATCACCTAAGAGTCGTTTCTCTCTCATGTGCCATACAGGAACCGGATGTGTTTACATCATTGTCTCAACTCTCAATAATATGCACTTTGTTTGGTGCATGTCATATGTGTTGACCTTCCTTTTAGATGACAGATATAATATGCAGAAGCCAAAATCTTGATAACAAGGCTAGCAACTAAATATAGAAAAATGCTTATAGTATTAATGCTTTTAGGTTGAAAAAATTTCTTGTTTTATACAGTACCATTTTGCCTCAGTTTTTCATTGGGTTATGTGAATTTTTGCTACCCACATTTAGATCTTAATTTCTTCTTATATTATGTAAAAGGAAATGCAGATACTACAGATAGAAAATATACTCCACATAAAAGTGGTTTGGAAGTGAAAGAGGCACAGAGGCGCAGCACATCCAACCAAAGATGCAGCAAAAGGAACTGTCAAGTCTGCCAAGCATTGGCTTAAGCTAATGTCATGGAGTTCTCTTCTAAGCTTTCTGCAGCCCTAGCCACAAACATTGATGCCTTAATCAAAAAAATACGGAGTATGTAGTTTTTTATTGTTACTGATTCACAGGAGGTCCAAAAACTACTGTGACTAAAAATAAAATGGGCCAGCGGTTAAATGGTTGGCAGACTTGACAAAACTCACTTAAAATATGTTGTTTAACGTGATATTTTAATGATAGTTTCATAATCATATCTGAATCATTAATTAGATAGTAAACTAAACTCAATGCGATGACATAGAAATTATGACCAGGAACTGACCCGTTTTAACTAATTATACCATTTTGACCCGTCAGACATACTTTTATCCCTTTGACAATTGCCATGGGCCAAATCTTCCAAAGGCATTCAGTGTCCTGTCGAAACCAAGAATTAACCATGGCTTTAAGTCGGACAGGACCCGCCTTCAGGTCAACCTCATTGACATTCCAAAGCCTCTTTAAGGCCAATGGATCCGAGAGACCGACAGGAACCCAATCCGTCTTACCCGAGCTGATCCAACTCCATACTCTTTATTAAATCTCAATCCACATCCAACCATGTTGGAATATATAACACTGACAAGTATGTGCCATAAGATGAACTAGCATGGTATCTTCTTTAACTCAAAGCAGACATCTTTTTTCCAATAGATTGTTATCCAGAACCAGATTCCACATCTTAAAGTATCAAAATATGTCAAATCCAAATAGCAAATTGCATTCCTTTTTAAGTTATATAATCGCTGACCATATAAAAGTTGATACAAGGGAAAGAACAGCAGCCCATTAATGAAAGACATTAAAGAACAACATGGAAGTTATCTAAGACACACAATCAAACTACTTACCAGTAATTTATTTACTAAACACAATGAGCAGAAACCCTTAGCTAGAAATAACCAACTAAGATACAGCCCAAACTCACTGGTACAACTTTGAAAATGTCATATAACTTCCACGGAATCTGGTAGCTTTTAAGGAAAAGTATAAGCTGCAAAGTATAACATATATTGGAAATATATCAGAAATAGTTTATAAAAACAAGTTAAATTAATATATGAGATTAAACGAACCTCCACACTTGTAACCAACAGGGCGATCAGCTATGTTGCATCGTTTTGGAATCGTCATTGCAATCTCAGGATTCACACCAGAACTCTTGGCAATGTTAGACATCAAAACTGCACACAAGCATTTTGGGTTTTGGCCCAATTTCTTTGCAGCAGCACAGCAACTGGAGGAAACCGATGCGTTTTCATCATTTGCAGCTGAAGCACAAGGAGCGAGCTTGAACGCCTCCATTTCAGGGTTAGCTTTCCCACACTCACCAGCTCCACTCACTTCACTCAACCCAGCAATCACCAGAACCATAACAAAACCAAAAAGGCATATGTTCTTCATTGAAGCTTCCATTTGCTTTTTAAGTTGTTTGTTTCCTTATGACACTCTATGAAATACTTATACACATGCATAGCCTTTTATACTAGTTGGGTAACATCAAAGTTGCTTACACGTAGTTTACACTATCTCTAATTAATGGGGGAAGCACCATTGTGAACTCATCATACTTGCTCAATGCTGCACCACTAATACTACTCGTATTAAACTTGTAAGGTCAAGCTGACTCGCGATTCGCTTCGAGCTTGAGTATCATAATATCATCGAAAATCACGTGATCCTAATCAAGCTTGTGTTGTTATACAAATTACCCTAAATATTATATATGCTTTATAATTGTTATACTACCTGATCTAGTCGAGCCCAGGTAATATTATCACTCTCATTATATTAGTATTTTGAAATACTTAGTTTAATATCTTAATTGAGTCGTGTCAACTTCCAAGCTCGATAATTTCAGTTAGTTAACCGAACCACACGGCTCGATCACACCTCTAATTCATCATGCAACAATAATCATCCACTAACCAGATGTCATTCTTAAACAAGGAGGTGGCCATTTTCTCTCTACAAAACATCAGCTCACCAACCCCATTTCACTAAGAAGTTGTATATATATATATATATATGGAGCCATATGCAAAGACATTCCATTCACAAAAACAATAATTTTTAACCGAAAGCAAACTAAATGCCAGAAATTGTAATGATAACAAAGCATGGTGGATATGAGATAGTGTCTTGGATTGTTTATGTTAAAATGTTTATCGACATGTACTAATGCAACTTACTTCTTTTAAAGTGTTTAAATACTCTATAGGCACATTCATCTAATTACTGTGTCTTGCACACTCTCTCCTTAGAGGAAAGTGATATTACCATTAATTATAGACCCAGATCAATTGATTGCATATCATGTTTTGATAATCGATCCTAGAGATTAATTATAGACCAACTAATCTAAAACAAACTACCAAACAATCAATATAGGATTAACAATTGTGTTCAAAATCTAGACAATTACAGATCTACGATTTTTTTTTTTTTAACATTCGTGTCACGGGACGGCTAGCCGTTACATCCAATTGGGCAGGCAGTCACTAGCGACCGATCCACGAGTCAGGGAACCACAGGGGAGGGAAAACTACACCAATTTAACCGCTACTAAAGACACGACGCTAAATTGGGGAAAAACCTTTTATTGCTCGGATTCGAACCCTGGTCTCCCAGGGCCCAAACCTTCATTGCAACACAGGGATGCCACTGCGCTATTAAGGCAGTTGCTACAGATCTACGATTTAACATGAAAACTGTTCGACAAACATATAATAATAACAAATAAAATAAGTGTTAAAACTCCAGCCAAGCATTATTAAATTGATAGCAAAGTCAGTTAAACGGCAAGACCGACAGGAGTGTGGCTGCCTCCATCCCGGCACTGCCCCATGTCGCCTCAAAACGCCCAGCTACATGGCCCCAAGGGGCGTTTCAAGCCTAATAAGCCACCTCTACGGCAAGGAGTGTGAGTGGTGTGTGTGAGGGGACCACATTTGGGGTTTCCTTTGAGATGCCTCACACCACCATTTTGGAGGGCTTCCTCTTATATAACATGGCAGCCACGTGTCACAAGCCACCCCTTCGGGAGGAGGCCTCACACGTCACACCCGTTAGCCCAAATGCCAATACATAAGAACAACCGCGTTTCGAAACAAAAACCAACATGCCAATAAAGGAAAAAACCGACCAAAAAATGAAAACAGAATTGCGAGTTTTCTTGATTGTCATTACATATTTACTTGTGAACCAGCCTGGAGATTATTTGATTATGACATTATCCCATTCGGAAATAGAAAACTGAAAACCACTAATTTTTATAAAATCTTATGAAATTGCTGATGTATTACCAAGCATAAAGTAAAAGAATCTTACTTTCTAAATTGAATAGAATATGACAAAATTGACGAAGAATAAAAATAGTTGTCTGTTAATAAAAACTAGACCAATACCCGGTCGTTGACCGGGTTATGAAATTGACCTAAAAACAACTGATTTGACATACTTAATCAAAACCAATCCACTTAAAAGCATACTTGACTAACCAACTTATCTTACTTATCAACCTGCTAACTTATAATTTAATCAACTTATTTTACTTATCAACCCGCTAACCTATAACTTGGCCAACTCTGTAAACCCGGGTCGATCAAGAGTTGAACTTTTGAATATGAAACTTTTAATGTTTAGAGTTAGATCAGAGAGTGCAACATATCAACATAACTGGGTCGTGCTTATATATTATATATTATCGTAATTAAAAAGTCAATATAACAACAAATGGTAATGTAAAACAATACAGATAAAAATTCAACTTTGTAGTAAAAAAAGGTAATTGGATGGAAATCATCTAATGTATCATTTGGTATCCACTAATCCTCCAGTCAGGCTAGTGTCCAGATGATTCTCAGTCACTTAATAATCCTTTGATTATCTCAAATTTGACCTCCCCTGTAAAGTGGTGGCTAGTGGCTACTGGACTATTACCCAAAGGTTTTCAACTTTGTAGTATGATACACCTTAAACTCTCTATGTTACACAACCCTCACGGATGCCAGCAGCCAGAAACCGTCACTTACTTTTTAACTTCATGTCCTTACGATAACATTTAAAAAATATTTGGATGCTTTGTATTACACGAGCACACTTCTAATCTATGTAAAAACTCTAACATCTAGTTATTTTTGAATCTATGATTACAAAATTTTGCATGTAATGGGCTCCCTTTGGGGGTACCAGCGGTGTAAGGCGTTTCGAACCCTAAACATACTGCCCGTTTGGATGTCACTGCTCAACTCGATGGAACGACCTTCCCATCCGCCGTTCAAAAAAAAAATCTATCATATTCTTTCTTATAGTATTTTTTTTCTTAGAAATTATAAATTTAGTGTGAGAGTTTATAAGTTTACCATTTACCAAATTAACTAAAATAGAAAACTTCCATTAATTTGAAACTAATCGATCAAAAATGTGAAAATATCAAACATTATTCATCATATATAATTCAAAACTAATTAAATTTTTCCCCTCCATTGGGTATATTTGAAATAGGCATTTCTACTTCGAGTGAGCTCTCTAGCGCGGACACGGTTAAAACAACGTATGCTAGACCTCTCGCTGTCGAATCATGACACGAAATATTCAAGAGAAATTCACCTTTTAAAAAAAAAAATTTATCTACTGTAGTGTAAGAATAACTAATTAAAGTATGTTGTTATACATAAACACTCTTATCATTGTCGTATGATTTGTTTTTTTTTTTTTTAGTGTACTATGTACTTAACTTTTTTAAAGCAATTAGTTAGTATGTTTAATACAATTGAAAAGTTAACATGTTTATATCTTTTGACTTTTATATTTTTAAAAATTTAACTTTGAATTTTAAAGGCCAAGATTTAAAGGATTGTAAATTTTAATGGTTAGGATTAAAAGTTAGCTTTATTTTTTTTTCTATGCTATGGTAGCCATATATATATATATAATTTAAGAGGTACTGCGTTTTTTTGGGGGGAAGTTGCCGAAGAAGCAAGAACTTTGACAAATACGGAATTTCCAAAAAATAAAAAAAATATATGTTTGGAATTTGGAACCAACAAGCCAAGGGTCGTCTATGGTTAGGATCAATTACAATATGTTTCTATCAAAGAATTTTGCTTTATGTTATGAAGACCCAGGCAAAGTATACAAAAGATACATAAAAGCTTGCTATGCTTTGGGACTATTGGATGACGATGAGAATGAATACAACAAGTACTTAGCGCTACAAGTTATTTTTGCCGATCCTTATTTGTTATGCTTATGACATCAGACAACTCGTCTAGGCCTGAATATGTTTGGCAACAAACATGAGACAACCTAGCTGATGATAAGAGCTTATATAAACCAATGGGCAATCCTGAGGAGCAATTAAGATGGCTCGTTTCTCGTGAGAGTGAATAATGAGTTCACATTATGTGGATTGTTGTTCCAAATTTGGTGGATGAAGAAGATCCATTGTCGTGATTTACGTTCAATAATATTTTGGGTGTGAAATTAGAAAAATAATGACGTGACTAATTTGGTAGGCCTAAAAACATAACCAGAAGGAGCGAATTCCGTCCTCTTTATTGAATCTCGATCCACATTCAACCATTTTGGAATATATAACACTGGCGTGTAAGTGCTATAAAACTTTTAATCTAACTCAAAAGTAGCCAACTTTCTTCCAAGAGTTATCAAGAATCAGAATCCATATCTTAAAGTAGCAAAACATATCTTAATTAAATCCAAACGGCAAACTGCATTCCTTTTTCAAGTTACATAACTGCCGACTATATAAAAGTCAATACCAGATAAGAACAACCACCCATTAACAAAAGACACTAAACAACATGATGGAAGTTATTCAAGACAGAATCAAACTAGCTACCAGTAATTTATTTGCTAAACACATGAGCAGAAAACCTTAGCTAGAAAGTACCAGCTAAGATACATCTCAAAGTCACTGGTACAACTTGTGAATATCACATAACTTCCATGGATCTTGGTAGCTTTCAAGGCAATGTATAAGCTGCAAGGCACAATGTATTGATATGTCAGCAAAATGAAACATCAGATAGATGCAGTACAATAAATATGAGATTAAACCAACCTCCACACTTGTAACCAACAGGACGATCAGCTATATTGCATCGTTTTGGAATCGTCATTGCAATCTCAGGCTTCACACCAGAACTTTTGGCAGTGTTAGACAGCATAACCGCACACAAGCATTTTGGGTTTTGGCCCAATTTCTTCACTGCAGCACAGCAACTGGAGGAAACCGAAGCGTTCTCATCAGTTGCAGCCGAAGCACAAGGAGCGAGCTTGAACGCTTCCATATCAGGGTTAGCTTTCCCACACTCGCCAGCTCCATTCACTTCACCTAACCCGGCAATCACAAGAATCACAGCAAACCCAAAAAGGAGAATGTTTTTCATTGTAGCTGCCATTTTATTCAAGTTCTTTGTTTCCTTGCCAAAAAATATATGAATACTGCACACATTCATGGGCTTTTATACTAGTTGAATTAGCATCAAAGTTGCTTACACGTAGCTTACACTATCTTCAATGGTGGAAGCACCTTCAAGAGCCCATCATATTTTTCTCCATGTTGCACCACTAACACTATTATAAAATTGTAATGAATATTAGAGTTCATTATGCTACAACAATCATTCACTAACCAGATGTCAATCTTAAACAATATGGTGGCCATTCCCTGGCTACAAAACTTCAACTCACCAACCCCATTTCACTAACAAGTAAGAACTTTTAGTCATATATTAACACTTCCCAAAATTTCATAAAATCAATAATTTCTAACCGAAAGTAAATGAAATGCCAAAAGTTATAATAATGACAAAGCATGATATGAGATAGTGTCTTGGATTGTTAATTTGAAAGTATTTAACTACTTTGTAACTAAACATATACTAATGCAACTATTACCTATTTAATACAGTAGTGTTTATTCACTTTAAAACTAAACATGTACTGTCCAGACACTCAATAACTGAATACAGAAAAACTGAGCCAAACTTAACTCGGGCCAAAGTCTAAACTGATCGAGTACAAAACTTATTAGATATAAATGGATGACTTATCCATTATAAATTCCCTACTATCCAATTACAGTACTACACATGAAAGAAGGCAAATCCAATAAAACTAGCTAATACTACGCATCATTAATCAAAAACTATTGCTTCTGTATAACATTATGATTGCTTTAATTACTTAATTAGGAAATAATTTCTATACATAGCAAAAAGCAACCGAAAAATGTTGAGCCTCAATAACTACTCACAAACCTTTCCCGAACTTAAACAAAACTTAAATACATAAGCCCCTTGTATTTGTACCAAAAACATGTAACAAGATTGAAACGCAAACCATTCTCATAGTATCAAAAACTATCCCTAATTTAACGAGTGAAAGCATACAAAACAAAGAAAACATAAGTCAAAAGGCCTAAAGGAACAAAAGTCAAAAGAGGTATGACAGCACCATAAGTATGTGAGCTCCCACAACTCAAAGTCCCAAGTTTAATCTGGGCCACATTAACAAGTGCCATCATTAAAAACCCACACCCACAAACCGACCCGACAGCAGAAACCAAGTACCCGACCCGAAGAGCATTCTTGTTCACATGACACATGTCAAATGTGAACACCATAAGACGTCGTGTATCGCATGATGTCTTGGCAATCCTGATAGCTTGTTTGAGGCTTAAAGCAACAAGGCTTGAAAACAAGAAAGAGCTGAATGAGTAGACATGGAAGCAGATTAGATCTTCGGCTATCTTTTGACTTGCGACGCAGTTTGGATCGTTGACCAGGCTGTTGTTTGGATCGGTTGGTTGCCAGGCGAGACCGATGAAAACAGCGAGTGTGAAAAGTGAGTTGACGTTGATTATGCCATCAAGTGCTGTTATGTGGATCGATGTTCCGAATCTGGGTGACGATGATGATGATCCATCTGCATTGCTGATGTTCATTTTGTTGATGATTTGGAAATGAAAGTGAAAGTAGATTTGCGGCTTCGATTTAGGGAAAGACAATGACTGTGGCGAAATGTCCAAGTACTGTATGTTGGTGGAATATTGGGCTATGAGGTTAAGTGTATGGGAAGGTGATTTGGACTTCCAAAGTATGGGTCCAGTTTAGTAGAGGAGTTGTTTTTACGAATCGAGTCGAGTCAATTTAGACCAAAAACGATGCGACTCGCTGGGTGATTCTTTTTTCTCCTGACTTTTACGAGTTGCAGTATGAATTTTGAACGAGTCAAGCGACTCACAAAGTTATGATTGTTGTAGTTTGATAATATAATTATCTATACTATATTATAAAGCAGATTTCCCTAGATTTTCAACATTGAACTTGAAATTTTCAATATTGATTTTAAGTACTTTCCCAAAATGTCCTTTTTATCTATTCTATATTTACCTAAAATAACTATAATACTCTTTCTCTCTCCTCAAATCTCAACTAATCATCTTTTTTCTTTCTCCTCCATAAATCATTTATTCCTCCTATTCATTCAAAATCTTTTATCTCAAAAACCGTACATCGATAAATTATAAAAATTGTATGGGTGTTCTTAAAATTTCATACTCTTTCATTAGAGATGTCATTCGATATACTTTCGACAAATTTTTAAATCCGAGGGCGGAGCCTTTACGGCTAAGGCATTTGACTATCATACTTTATGACATATCAACTCCTATAACCTATCACACTCTATGACCTAGGTATCATCACCACCATCTCACCGCCGCAACGCGCGGGTACTTGCTCTCATATATTATATATCATAATTTATAGTTACATTATTTTGTATGTTATAAACGTATTTTTGATCCTTTTAGTACAATTTGTAGATAAACGGTAAGTTTATGATTCAAAAGTATCGAATGTATAATATTTTGGTAATGTATTTAGATAATCAACTTATATTTTGTTTATAAATACGTCACATATATAATTATACGATATTATATACTATAGAAAAATGTCCTGACTCTTACGAGTCAAGTCACGTTTCGAGTCACGAGTCAAAAAACAGGTTTTCGAGTCGAGTCAAAAGTTACGAGTCGACAACTATGACTACGAGTATTATTTTAGGGATAATAATAAAACCTAATTGGTATGCCTAAAAACCAACTTAATAATAAGATTGTGACACTTGGAAGTTTCAATGGATAAGATTAAGAAAGAGATTAAGTCAAATACACATGTCAAGGTTTTAAGTTTTAGGTTGTTTTTTATGCACAACTTTAGGTCTATTTATTATTTTTCTTATTTTAGTGTACTCAGGTGATACTCGGTCGACAGATATTGTTATTAAACTCTTTAAACCCTCTTATTTTTGCCTGACCTCCTTATGGAAGCAATCTTTTTACCTCTGGATAAGGCAAAACTGACTACATCTCACTTTCCCCATACTCCACGCTTGGATATTGGGTACGTTGTTGTTGTATTATTATCATTTCTTTGTCATGGAATATTGTTTTTGTAACAATGTTTTTGGCAGTGACAAAATGTTTGATTAATCAACTACTGTAAAACCAGACATATTTTTTCACAAGTTTTAAAACTACCGCATCATATCATCATAATCATAATATATAATATAAATAGAGTATGCATATTGAATTAGCATATTGTAATTTCATTCTCATTGAATATAGTTAACTGAAATAAGATAAGACATTCAACAAGCAATTAATTGAACTTTTAGCATCATTCACATTAACATAGACACTAATATTAGATTTTAGTACAACTAAAATAACAATAAACTCAACAATCCGTTTTCTGTAATCTTCTTGGTGTTCGGTTCTCCTTTTGGCTTGATGGACAATCTATGCTACTGCGAGAAGGCGTCAGATCTCCATTCTTTGTAGAGACACAACCAGCTGGACCTTCTAGACTCCTGACCCTTGTTTCATGACCACCAAGATAACTTGTTAAAGCTCGCCTAACCCCACAACCTCGGCTAGGTGGCTTGTTACTGTTTCCATTGCTTGTCAAGAAAGGAGTCCTGTCTGCCTTTGCAGGGCTCACTAATGGTCCAGGTGAAAACTTTGGAGTCCCAAAACTAGGTCTGTATGGGGAACCTGAGGTGGTCGACACTGACACCCTTTTGTGAGTACTTGTGCTGACTCTAGATGGCCTATTCTCTGATTGTCTAGACAAGTCATCTACATATAGTAGATCATCAATGCGTGCCACAATGTTGAATGCTAAACTCTCCAGGACTCTTGAATAGCTCTCTAGAATTGATTTTCCTACATCCTAAAGATAGAAAAAGGCGTCAACAAACTATGTTACCTTCTTATGCAATAGACAGTTTCTAAAATGAGGGGAGCCTTGCAGAAAGTACCTTGTTACACTGAATCTTGGCAGTGTCCAAAGATGTTTGAGTTAATCCAGGAAACCGGTGCTTCAAGCAAATTAAGAGGGTTTCAGCTCTGTCAGCTAGTAGATCTCGTTTATGTCCATCTGCCATCAGGTCCTTCACCATATCCCATGATGTTTTAGGTGACGGTCTTGAGTGAGGTCTTCTACGCCATATGTAGATTGCTGCCTCCACGCGGTTTGCAATTTCTAAAGCAGCATGTTCAGATGAAAGATCAAGGCAATCTAGCAATATTTCTGATGAAAACTGCTCGGATATTATATACTGATAGATCACATCTCCTAGGCAAACTTTCCCATTCTAAAAATAAGATACAAAATCCCATGTGAGAACTAAAGTTAATATCACGGAATGATATCTTTCTTTTGGTAAATATACCTTTGGAAGGGATTCCAAGTATGATTCAGGGACTTCCATTTCTGATAAAGAAACACTATTGATAGCCATGGCAGCTTTTAGAATCTGATTAGCTGATTCGCGTTTATGGTTTAACTTTTTTCGTGTATCTTCTTGTAGACCACCAGCAGGGACACGAGGCACAGGTAGCCACCACTTGTCCTCTTGACGTTGTAATGGTTTATGAAAAGAGGCTAAACTATCAGGTTCTGGTGTTGTAATCCCCTTGTCAACGTACCAGAACTCGGTGTTAGTGAAACCATCTAGTAGTCCCTGTGATATCAGATCATAAACTCAAATAATGTTTAGACTCCAGTCCGTACTATTTGATTGATGAGAAGAACTTGAAGATTGAAAACTAACCAGAAGCATGTTGTCTAGTTTGCGAAGAGCTGGAAGGTTGACAAAAATGTCTGATCTTTGTCTGCATCTCATTATCTAATGTAACATGATTTATAAATTTTGTTATTAAATTATTCATACAGGTTTTTACTTAATATGTCAAATTCGACCCATTTATTTAAAATGGGTCGATTCTGGATATGTTATATATCTGACAGATTATACTATATTTTGAAAGATAAGCTGCATAGAAGACAGCTTTGGTGTGAAGTACAGATGGTTGCCGAAAGTGTTCTAATGCATTAAACGTCCTAAAAATTTTAAACAAAATAGTTGGTACAATTATTGACACAATATAAGTTTACTGGTTTTAGAAAAGTTGATATATCTGGCTTAAAATGTGTTTCGGGTCAACTCAGCTCAAACAAAAACATGCCATTTTTGACACATTACACAACCAACCTGACCCACCCAATTTGCCACCTCTTGTTCTTGCAATCTTTAAGTCTCAAGGCAAATGGAAGAATTACCTCAAGCTTATTTCCATCAGCTAATGTTTGCCAAGAAGGTTTAAATTCGACAATGTGATCACTAACACAAAGTAGGCATTCCATTTCTCTTTGCCACATTTGTTTCTTCTCGGAAGGCAAAGGTTCTAATCTCCACAATTGACCAAATGCAGTGGCTGCACGGAGAATATATAAATCTCAACTGAACTAACATCAATTTGCAACTACCATAAAGAGACAGAAAAAGAAAACTATATTCACCACTTACCGCAAAGATTTGTTATGGCATTTGAAATTGCCAAAGCTGTGCAAACCCCTTTGCCACTTCCAGACATGTCTTCACCAAGTAACAATTTACTAAATCTCTCTTTCATCATCTCCATATCTACTCAAGGTTAGTAACAAACGATAGTAAATAGATATAATAAAGAAGGGGTAGAAGTAAAAAAAAAAAAAAAAGAGCAAATGGAATCATCACTAAAGTGATAAAGCTTGTAACTTTTTTTTAATCGCAAAGTCTTGAAAATGCCCCTAATCCAGCCAACACATTTCAAATTCAAATAACTAACACAAAGACACATTTCACAGACTTGAACTAAAGTGAAGTTACAAAATTTAGTCTTTCCCACCAAATCAACTTGAATGTTACTTTTTATTTCCCTCAAGTTTCAAAACGGGCAAACGGAAAGAGATTCATGTTCTGGCTACGTGGGAAAGGTCGAGTATTTGCTCTTATGTGGCCTAACCGGTATTCCTATGTCATTTCCTACATTTTTCTCTCCAACATCTTCAAGTACAATATACCAAAAGTAATTTGAAATAATATATGTATAGCCTATAAAAGAAAATTAATTTCCAAGAACCAAAAGTACAACATACCTGAAACTTTTGTATTCATTTCCTTGACTTTGGATTCGCCTTTCATTTTGTCTTGAGGAACACCAACACATTTGCTCATCACCTGAGCCTTTCTAATAGGCCAACCAAGAGGTGAAGGTGAAGAATAACACTCTTTAGAAAAAGTTACTGAATTTGAACTTGTTATCCTGCTCTCAAATGAACCAAATTCAAATTCATCCTTTTTTGCACTTTTATCATCTGAATTTTCCATTTGCACCTCAAAATTCCAAAACTGACAGATTTTTCTTTACCCTTTTCACCTTTAAGATAAACAACCAAGATGAAAACTTTTTAGTACTCTGTTTCTTTATCCTTGCTGTGGTAAATATTGACCATAGATAAAGAATGTGGGCTTCAATTAAAGTAGAGAATACCTCACAGTTTCCAAAATACAAAGAAAAAGGTGAAAATGTTTTGATGAAGTTTAAAGAAAAAGGCTAAAGTGTTGATGTTTGAATCAAAATAATGATGGGATAAAAGGGCAAAAGAAATAGCCGTAGGGAAGTGTGCTTGGTAGCAAAATTCAACACATAAGACTGTTACTTTTGGATTTGGTGGGATTTGAATAAAAGGACAAATTAAATTTCGTTTGGTCCTGTTTTTCTACCTTGTGAAATTTAAAATTGTGTTCCCAAGACTACATTTTAAAGTAAAGTATATGTCAATGTCAATGTCATCATATCATATTATTAAAAATTTTCAGTTTTCGTTAACCTTTAAGTTTTTTTTTTTTTGTTTTTTTTAACGAAAAGTAGATTATTACTTGCGTAATACGCAGAAAACATATATAATCTCTAAATATATATAAAAGAGAAACCTTAATTTATAATTGGAGAAGTATGGACCTTGAGATGGAATTCAACTTTTAATTAAAGTCATTAAATTAAATAATGATATCATATACCTTATTTAATTTTTTTAGGTTTAATTTTATTTTAATAAATTTAAATTAGTATTATTTTTTTATTTAAGTTTGTAGACATTAATAATTATTGTTTTTAATGATATAGTTATGAAAACTAATATTTTTATATTTTACATTTTTTTTATCTTTAAAATTAATTTTTAACTTTTTTACAATAAAATTTTCTTTTTTAATATAATACGTTTTTATTAAACTATATTAGGAGGCTTTTTAGACTATTGTTTAAAGAGGATTTATCATTTCCTTTTTTTTATTATAATAATATCTTATGAAAGTTATATTATTTGAAATACATTTATAACTCAATTCATGATATAGTTTACACTTTATATCATATATATATGACACAAAATTTTATTAAGATTAAAGTCAGAAAAAAAAACCTTTTTAAATATTATAATTTGACAATCTTTCCTTTTTTTAAAATCTAAACAATTATCCGAAATAAATAATATGTCTTCCTTCGTTATATAAAAAAAAAATGTTAATTGAAGCAGGGATTCATTTAACGTGGATTAAAAAATTGTAACTTTCATGTCAAAAGCTCATCTTGAATTTTATAATAAGTGCATAACTATTTAATGAAGCTTAACGAAATTCGCAAAACCCTAACAAATTAATAATATATCTTCCTAATCTTCCTTTTTAAAAATGAATCGTCAACGTAAAGTTAGCGAATTTGTTAGAGGCTTATGCCTCATGGCAAAATCCAAGACTCAAAATTAGTGGATCACGTGAGTTTGGGCCTGTGGAGAATTTGGGCCTTACAAGCTCCCCACGATCCGGTGATAGTCTGAATAATGTCTGATAGATAGAGTCATAGAGAAGCCGACATTGACTGGAAATTATATGTGATCAAATCAGAAATCATAAATTAGTTACCTGTAAAATCTGCAATGATATTATTATTATATCTATCATACCATACACGAAAACGCAGGAGAAACACCTACCTCTCTGTCTCTCCCGCGTCAAAAAAGATCCTTAATCCGTTTCCACCCCCAAAAGGTTTTTGTTTTTTTGCCCTCCTTTTCTTTCTTTCTTTCTTTTTCTTTTTATTTATTATTATATAGTTGGGTCAAAATTTATGTTGCTTGGATGCTAGTAGACTAGAATTTTATATTAGTTTAAATTCATGTATTTATTGGTTAATGTAATTTTATGCTTTATTACTCAACTCATTAGGATTTGAAGTCTTGATTTTGCACATACATAGATAGATAGATATAATTCTCTGATTTTTATGTAAAATGAATGAGAATATGATTCGTAGACATACATATATGATACAGGATAGAATTTTGATCCGAAAACAGTTGGAATTTACAGAGATCCCTGTTTCCGATTCATGTGGCCGATACATATGCTTGTAAACAAGCTACTAAAAGCCGAGCAACGCCAAGAGGAACATGATTTATGTTTGGATGAAACCTTCAACTTCAAATGGTTTTTGAGAAATAGGAATATAAATGGCCACTCACATTTTATTCAAGTAAGTGACTTTTGGTTGACATTGTGTTTGTATCCGATAAAAATAGTTATATGTTTGGTTTAGTGTGGTTTTTGGTTTCGGTTTCATATGTTAATTGTCTACTTCCTGTGGTGTAGGTCCCTCACATAAAACAGTTGCGCTCATGGGATTGTGGTCTTGCTTGTGTTTTAATGGTTTTGAGAACGCTTGGTCTCGATCATTATGATCTCCAAGATCTTGAGGAGATCTGTCGTACAACCAGGTATCTCTTCTTCTCTATAAAGGCATCAGTTTTTGAGAAGGGTAGAGAGGTATAAAGAACATGAGGATTTTGGATAAAATCGTATGAGTAAAGTTTTGACATGATTTAAAATAGTCATGTTCGAATGGTTTTGGTAACTGACATATCTTGTTTCACATTCAGAATCCACTTATATGCTGCCACAGTTAATAAGTATGTTCACTACCCTGTATGATCTGCCATATGCTTGCCAGTAAATTTTAATTTTAGATCTCCTAAACGGTACAACTTTACTTAGCTCGACAGGTTAATTTCCTTTTGATTTATTTAAGTCCCTTTGCCACCGGATCTAACAAGATTAAGTATCTAATGTATAAGTGCGGAAATTCTTATACAAAAGCAATCAACACAATATATTAACACGAACACGAATATGAATATGAATAAACTGGAACCGTATATTACTTCATTAATTGCAATTACAAGTAAATACCAAGTTCCTAAACACGAGAATATGAATAAAACAAAAGCTAGAAGATTCACGAGTTGCAACCAAAACTCTCTCTCTCTCTCTCTCTCAAACCTAAACCTTACATCTATATGTATAGGCTTAAACATGGACCGGGCCGGGCCGACGTCTCGTGTAGGTCGAGCCCGACCAAGTCAACATGTTGACCAACTCGAGGTTGACTTTATTATATGAAATAAAATAACGTTTATTACAAGTACATATTCAATAGACTCAAGACAAACTTCTATAATGATGTTGTCACCCGGAAATGCACCAACAGACTCCCCCTTGACATCAGCATTTAGAAGTTTTCATCGATCTTCAAAGTCTTCACTTGTAATGAGTATAAATAGTAACAGAAATGTCCAATCAAGCACTCCTTAACTATTGCTATCACTTATGACAATCATTAGTTAAAAAATCTGCAATCAACAAATTTTCGTTAACTAATAATATTATGTCTTCTTTTGATAAGACTTGATCTTTATATACTACACACTGATCTCCAAACTGCAAAATCTCTGTATCCTTATGACAATTAACAAATCCAATACTCAGATTGTAATTCTCCCCCTAAACAATAACATCCAAATTAAGTTCCAAGCAATATTATCATGCCAAACATCATCACTTCAAAGTAATACAGACATCATTGCCTCCTCCTGCATTTCGGATATCATCACTCCAGACATTATGCAAAATAATATCGCTCAATCTATTTTGATCTTCAAGCTTAACCGACATATGATAAAGAAGTTGAATCTCCAACAATCAACATCGAATTTAATCAGCTCTCACAACGATAAGAAATTCTGTAACTTGAATTTCAGATATGCAACACTCACAAGATCCATGTCTTCAACCAATAGTGTCAGACTTTGTCTTATCTTCATGAATCCACCAATCACCTGAAGTCTTTCATATCAAATATCCCCCGCAAAGTAAGCATCTCCAAAATACACAGAGAACCACTTAATTTGCAACCTCTTCACTAGTCACCGGATTAATCATCTCTACATCATTGGCATTAAATAAAGGTTTGATTTTCAATTACTCGGCTACAAATGATTAACTTTATCACAAAAGCTTTTCGACAAAATCCCAAACACATGTTAAGCAAAGATCATGAACAGTTTACTCGGATTTTCAATCACGGTCTTCAATCTTCATCTGATTCATTTGAATCACCTAATCTTAAATCATGCGCCTTTGATCCAAAACTAGGTCGGACACATGTCACACATATTCAAAACCAAAAAGATACCATGACTAAACCCTGTCGAAACACCATGATCTTCATTGCTACGAACATCCAAGAATTTTGCATAGAAAACATGGAAGCTTTAAATTTTTATCCCTCCCTTTTCTCTACAAAATTCTTAAAACAACCTATATTTTTGTTTTTGGTTTCAACACATCTCCCAATCTCATCTTCATCCCACGGTTGTTCACATATGCAATCCAGAGATAACACAGTAGCTCATTGCCAAAACAACATCATGACACAATTGTTCACATATACAATCAAGAGATAACCAAGTAGCTCCTTGCCAAAACAACATCATGACACAATTGTTCACATATACAATCAAGAGATAACACAGTAGCTCCTTGCCAAAACAACATCATGACACAATTGTTCATATATTTCAATCAAGAGATAACCCAGTAGCTCCTTGTCAGAACAACCTTTTTGGCCTGGTCTTGAATTCCTTCTAAGATTTCTCAGAATCTTCTATAAAGGATAGTACTCTAGCCACCATTGATTCGAGTTGTTTAAATTTAGAACCTAAAGTTGATCAAGTTTTCAAGTCTAATGCTTTATTACAGAAATTGAACCAAAACTCAAAGAGTTTACAAGTTCAATATTCCAACAAGCTTCGGCCAAAACTAAATCAAGATTACAAGTTCTTGACAATTCGAAAAGTGATTAATTAGAATCCAAAGTTGATCAAGTTTACAAGTCCAAAACTCGATTAACAGATATCAAACCTAAACTCAAAAGAGTTTACAAGTTCAATATTCTGGCAAGTTTAGAACCTAAACATAATCAAGATTGCAAATTCTAAAACATCCCTTTACTCGAACAAAAGATACTTATATATATAGTGCACGAACCTTCGAACACAAAATATCAGAAGGTTGGTCGAGCTAGTAGGAGGTCGAGGTCGAGCTTGAGGTCGAGCTCGACCTGGTCGAGGTCAAGTGATGTTACCATAACCATTGGAAAGTAGACTCATTTACGAATTCGTGGCCACTTGAATCGTCAAAAACGGAGTTACGGTTTGAAAGTTATGGCCAAAACAAAATCAGCACGTTTTTCAGCAGTCGAGCTCGAGTGGTTGAGCTTGGATAGGTCGAGCTTGACAAGGTCGAGCTTGACTAGGTCGAGCTTGACTAGGTCGAGCATGACTAGGTCGAGCTTGACTAGTTCGAGCTTGACTAGGTCGAGTTTGACTAGGTCGAGCTCCAGACTAGGTCGAGCTTGACTAGGTCGAGTTTGACTAGGTCGAGGTCGAGCTTGAGAGGTCGAGGTCGAGCTTGGGAGGTAGTCGAGCTCGACCTTGGAGCTTGGAGAGAGGTCGAGGTCGAGCTAGGAGGAGGTCGAGCTCGGCTTGACTTGTTCGATCTTCTTTGAAACGGATGTAGCTTGATTGCACCAAAAAACCAAATGAAACCTCCTTGATCGTGGTTGAAACCTTAATCCCGAACCAATAGAATACCTCCGTTGGCTCTGATACCACTTGTAAGTCCCTTTGCCACCGGATCTAACAAGATTAAGTATCTAATGTATAAGTGCGGAAATTCTTATACAAAAGCAATCAACACAATATATTAACACGAACACGAATATGAATAAACTGGAACCGTATATTACTTCAGTAAATGCAATTACAAGTAAATACCAAGTTCCTAAACACGAGAATATGAATAAAACAAAAGCTAGAAGATTCACGAGTTGCAACCAAAACACTCTTTCTCTCTGAAACCTAAACCTTACATCTATATATATATAGGCTTAAAAATGGACCGGGCCAGGCCGACGTCTCGTGTAGGTCGAGCTCGACCAAGTCAACATGTTGACCAACTCGAGGTTGACTTTATTATATGAAATAAAATAACGTTTATTACAAGTACATATTCAATAGACTCAAGACAAACTTCTATAATGATGTTGTCACCCGGAAATGAACCAACAATTTACATGCTACTGTTTTATAGTAGATTCTCTATTTCATTTGAATGGGGAGAAAGGTCTACTCTCTGATATAAATTTGAAATTACGTATAAAATTAGAGAACGCAGTATGCTTGTATCAATGTTGAACTAATAAATGTTTCTTTCTAATATAAAAGTCATGGGTGGAGCGATATTACTTTTAGCTACAAAGTTATTACTTAGTGCCTCATTGACGCATATATATTATACTCCAGATGCTGCTTCAAATAACATATAACAGATTAACAGGTGATTAAGCATTACAAAGTATTAATGGGGCCGATCGGGCAAAACAAATGAGGCATACCCTATCAACTAAAAATGCAACCGACCTTATAATTTTCTAACCCGGTAGAAAACAAGATATGTATGCCGTTGCAGCTAATTATAAGTGACAGCCTTATCCCACCCAACCCTATTATGAAGGACAGCCTTATACTAGCTGTTGACCCAATTAAGAAGGACCGTCTTATACCACTTGTACCTCATAACTCTCCTTAATACTTTTTTTCTAATACATTATCAGAACGCAAACATCAAATCTACTTGTATAAATTCATTACGAGAAAAGGTTACCGCGATTTCTCATCTATTGCAACCTAAATGTTCGTACCAACGTATAATTTACCTGTTTGATTCTTAACTATCATAAAAAACACTAGGAAAGGTAATTGGGGGAACCCTAGCCCGCATACCACAATTGGATACCCCTCGACTTACCTCGTATGAGCCATATCATGCCGGTACAATACCTCCATCCTAATTCCCCGCATGATCTGGGCACCCCAAAGGATCGAACCCGCACCTTTAGAAACATAAAAAACAGGAACATGAACATTTATGATACTTTATTACTAGTGAGGGCGTGCTTAATTTTCTCAGCATATAATAGGCTTTAACACTTTATTTGAACTAGCAGCAAGAATACTTAACCATTTCTGATAAAGTCTTCGTGATCTGTGGTTTTGCAGTATTTGGACAGTGGATCTAGCATATTTGTTGCAAAAGCTTTCCATTAGTTTCTCATACTTCACTGTAACGTTAGGTGCTAATCCAGATTTTTCAGTGGAGAATTATTATAAGGTACTTTTTGGCCTAGCTAACAGAACTTGTATATGAGTCTTCATTCGCCCTGCTTACTGAAATTTTATTATTTAGATTTTCTATACGCATACTAAAAGTTATGTTTTGCATTACACAATACTCACGTTCATCAATGATACTTTTGGGGTTGATAAAAGTTGTGTTCTTATTATCTCTCATACTAAAAGTTATGTTTTTCATTACACAATACTCACTTTTGTCAATGCTATTGTTGAAGTGTTGGGGTTGATAAAAATTGTGTTACTATTATCTCAGAAGAAGTGCATCAATTATATTCATGTCATTGTATAATATAGAAGATACGCAGCTTATCATATTTTTAGCCTTTACGAATCATAAATACTCCAAAACCATCTTGGCTTTTGTAGGAGCAATTGGCAAATGATATAGGGAGAGTAGATATGCTATTTCAGAGATCAGTAGAAGAGGGGATAAAAATAGAGGTACAACCTTTGATTTGGAAATATGGAGTTCTTTAAATTTATCTGTGTTGTAAAGTCATCTGGATTTTATTGTCAGTTACTACTTACTGGATACTTACAGAACTTTAAATGCATATAATAATTAAAGGCACTTCTGCTTGTCAACAGCACAGGTCAATTAAGGGAGAAGAAATTGTCTTTTTGATCTTATCTGGAAAATATATCATAATTGCTTTAGTTGATCAGTGCATTTTGAGGTATGCTACTTAGAGTTCATCTTTGTTATTTTGGTAAAAGGGATAGCACTTGTCAGATTTCATAGACTTAAATGGTTACATAGAGTATGAATGATGATAGTCTTCCAAATGGAAACGTACTCACTGTATGGAGAGACATGCTTCACCAAAAAGTTGGGCCAGTAGGTATAAACATAATAAAATTTCACAAGCTTTCGGCATACCCTCGGTTTGGAAACAACTGATAAAACGAAAGCATATATCAAGTAAACGTTATACAATCTTTTCCTTGATCCACTATGCTGTTTTCAGTGCAATCGTCCATCCCAAGCAACTTCCTTAGTATTAATCTTACCATCACTAAATCTGTTAATATAGTTTCAAAGTTGTTTTCTGATTTGCTGAAATGTGATATTTATTTTCCGCTACACATAGTAAATTGATGCTACAAGAACCGGGAATCTTACAATGCTCATTAGCAATCTTCCTTGGCTCCTTGGGTCCAAGAAATGTACAGCACCATATCATGCATCTGGGGTAGCATTTAGCTTCATTCAAGGCTTTTATTATTATCCATACCCTGAGTAGGTTGAACACATTCAAAAGTTAAACGATGATGATAATGCTCACACTTTGCAATTTGATTATGGTCCCACATCTTCACTCTATCTTGCACTGTCCCTTACATGTGACAGCCAAATAAAGTCCTGTAGTAGCTAATTTGTGCCCTTCATCGGGAATATGTCTGCTTGCCGCTTTCAAATGTGCCAATGTAAAAGCCCTCCCGGACTGCATTGGTCAACCATGCCAAGATTGTTCGTCTGTCCTTCACTCAAGATAATCTCTTGTTTCATCTGGCATCCTAAGAAACTCATGCCACGAACCATGTATTTCGTTTTCTAATCTCCACTGGATTATTTTGAATCTACATTGCAAAATCATGTTAATTAGCTACTACTATCTTTGCAATGATGTATTTTTGTGTGGGGAAGTACATAATTTCCTATGAAGAACCTTACCTCCTATAACTAATTTGATGTTGTAGTCAGCCTTGGAAGGAAGATGTAAGTATGCCCCGATTTTATACTGACACTGCAGCATATACTGGTAAGAAATGATGTTGATACTCTAATAAGAATAAAAACTAAACAAATTAAATAACTGGTTCAATTCCTTTACAGGCCATTACGTTGTTATTTGTGGCTATGATGCTCATGCTGATGAATTTGAAATTCGAGACCCAGCCAGCTCTAGGTACAAGCATTTCTTACCTTTCGTCATACATATCCCTGGCTATTTAATTCTTTGTTATAAAAAGTTCAAGAAAATAATTGTTTCTTTTAGCATTTTTATATCTTTTTCTTTGGTCAAATCCAGGTATATTGTAAATTTCAGCATCGGGTACTCTGCTAAAGTCTAACCCATACAGACGATACTGATGCATTGTAAAATGTGTGAACAGGAAAAGTGATAGGATCTCATCAAAATGCTTGGATCAAGCTCGCAAATCCTATGGCACAGATGAGGACATCCTCCTGGTATTGCATTCCTTATAAATGCAAATGACAATAAGCTTCATTAGTTCCCAATTTTAAAACCCGATATTTCATCACCCTAAATAGTGCTAGAATCTGATGAAAATTCTGAGTCTTTTAATAAGATAAGATTTAAACATGATTTGGTTCAAAAATTATACTGTCATTTACATTCTCGTATTCTTATATGCAGATTTCACTGATGAAAACCAGCAACTTAAACACGGCCTGAATATTGAACATAGTACAATTTCTCATATGCTATTAAATTGTTCGAATACTATGTACCTGATTGGCTGATTATTACCACTTGCCATTTACACATTGTAAAACTATAAAATAAGTACAAGGGTGTGTTCACAAATCACAATCGTTTATAGAACTATACGTCTATACACGTGTGTGAATGCAACATATCCATATGTATAATGTTATTTGGTTGGCAATTATAATAAATCATGTATAGTTGGTATTTTGGTGTTTGTGTTATTTGCAATTTGAGAGAAACATGTTACTTGCAACAAGTTCATTCGATACCTTATAAACATTATCAGAATATTATTGGCGCGTACTGGTATTTACATGTGTAGAAACTATCCACCCTTAACCAAATCAAATTGTAGTAAACATTGGATTTAGTACTTTAGATCTATATAGTCTAACTGGGATCCCCATGACTCTTTTCGATCTCTTTCTTTGACTACCTCCATGATGTTTACTTAGAAAGGTTTGCACTCATCCGACATCTCTTGTGAGGACATCAAATCACCAGGACAGCTTTTTGGTGGTCTGAAATTTACTTTACGGGTTAAAGGAGTAAGACTATCTGCAATGGAGCTATCCTTGGGTGCTCTTAGGTGTGTTTAGATATCTTTTGCCGTTGAAACTTGTCCAAAACTAAAGATTTTTAGAATGATGCCTTTACCTAAGGGCATGCCATTACTTGTTCTTACCTAATATATTTTTGCTTTTAGTTGGAGGTAAAATGATATGTAAGGATGTTTGTATAGATGAAAATAAAATTATAAGATTTGAAGGATTTATAAGGATGTATAAGGATTTGTAAGGATATGATGTGGCAGTTCAATTTCGCCTAAAGACATCCTTAGCATCGGAGATAACTTAAGAACAACCAAAATAACAAAATATTGATGTGTGTTGTTTCTTTGTCTTGTTATGGGAAAGAGAATTTGCCAAAAGTGGTAGTTTATTATAAAAAGATAAAGAAGGGAGTGAAACATGGGACGACACAACGGAAGAAACAATGTCGTCAAAGTGGTGGTGTGTACGAGAGATTCCGGATGTGTCCGACAGCTTTTATGCTCTTGGTCTTGCACCTTTCTCATTTTCTAATCATTCTGTTACCATATTTGTTAACTCGTAACTTTTGACTCGACTCGAAAATATGATTTTTTGAGTCGTGACTTATAAAGGACATATAATATAGTAAATTATATATATGTGACGTTTTTAAAAGCAAAATATAAGTTCGTTATCTTAATAAATTAATCAAAATATTACATATCTAATAGTTTTGAGACATAAACTTGTAATTTATCTTCAAATTCGCAATAAATTGATTAAAACTACATAGATAATACACAAAATAATGTAACAAATTAAGTATAATATATAATATATATCCATAATATTAAACTACAATAATTATAAGTTTGCGACTCGTGACTCGGTCCAAGTTCAAACAGCGACTCGTAAGAGTCTGGACAAAAACAAGTCGACTCGTTTTTGGTGTAAATCAACTCGACTCGTTTTTTGTGTAAATCAACTCGATTCGTAAAAGTTAACTCGTGACTCGTAAGAGTTTAACAATTATATCTATTACTAGTATATCAGAGGTAAATCTATATATCATTGAAACTTAAAAGAAATTTATTATCATATTTTCAAGATTAAATTACACGGATCATCCATGTGTTTTCTCGCTTTTTCAGCTTTCATTCCCCAAGAATTTAACCATAATAGGCATCCTGAAGGTTGTCATTTTGTCTCAAATTAAATCATTAGTTATTGCCGTTCCAAGAGGAAAAAAAAATCATTAATTAAGGACAGGAATAATCCATGTAATTTACTCAATTTTGGTAATAATCCTACTAAATTACTAATCTCACAATATCATGTCAAATACAATTCACTAATTTAATATCTGTCATTTTATAATCATTAATTTTGCAAAGTGTTAAGTTTTAATGAGCGATATTTTAAGTTTGTAATACTGCTCCTAATTAAAGAACTATAGTGGTTTTTATAAGCTTGTGCTTTTGACAGTGATATGTCAAATGGCGAAAGCTTTTCTCATCAATATAGCTTTCTGAACGGTAAGAGATTAAAATAATATATATATCCATATCTATATTTGGTATGGAACATCATAAATAACTAAACGAAAATGACCAAACTGGTTATTTGATGAAATCATAAATACAAACATTAATGTCAAACAACGTACTATCTATGTGTGTATTGAATGTGAAAAATAATATTATCACTTACATATAGAGTTAGTATAGACCTCGTTACACATTCACTTGCTTGCCGGTATGTTCGTTTTACATGCTATGCTTCATTTTACAATTTGTGTTGTGTTGGTTAATTTATCTTTTCTTTCAAAAATTTAATCATCTTTCCTGTAGTTATCTCCTTTTTTCTTTTTTTCTAAATTTTACAAAAGCAATCCCAAATACATACTTTCTTTTAAAACGATATGAATAAATATATATTGTTGGAAAGTAGGATATTGTATTTAAATACATAATTATTGTATTATTACACTTATTAAAACATAATTAATACGGAGTATGTTCATGATTGTTGCAGTTGAAAAATATAACTACATGTAGCATATACCAAACCCGGGTACAGGAGATTATGGGTAGATAATAGTTGAATGCATGTGCAACCATTGTTGCAATGGCCACACTTATTTCACAAAGCACACAAACAAAATAATTATATTTTGTACATCTAAACATTATTGTTCTATCTTCATGGAATCCACTTTAAGTTAACAACTATTCTCACATGTCCTTGATACATTTTCTAATTAGCTTCTTTGATAGATGATATATATATATATTAGAAACAAAAATCAGATAACATAAAAGTATGTCAAGTATTTATTGTTAGTGTATGGTACAAAATCTGATGATATGTAGATACAGTTTTTTTAAGGTTTCTTTTCAACTAATCTTGATTCTAATATCTAAGTCCATTAAAAGGGAAGAGTCTAACAAAGAGTAATCAGGTAAACTCTCTACCGGCGGTCTTTACTCTGTGGTATTTTTGATGTAGTTCCATACAAATCCCGAGGAAAGCAAAACGAAAGAACAAAATTCAGCTCGAAAAAAGAAAAACTCGAGCCAAGTCGATTCAATAGTAGATACACAGCCATTATGCAACGTTTTCCACCATCAAGGGATTCGCGAGTCAATCAGTTCAGCAATAATAATGCTTCCTGTCTCTGTTAGTGATCCAAATATAAGAAAACGAGAAAATAGAATTGAAAATGTCATTGATGCTTTCATAATTACAATTGTGTAGAGAGTTGTCCTTCCATCGCCACCATTTAAATGTAATAGCCTTTAATATCTTGCGCTTATATATGCTTGATGATAGGAAGACCTTCATTCTAAGAGACCGTATCCTTTTTACTTTGATTCACATTTTCAACTCGGTGTATATAGATTTCATAACTAATTTTCAATTTCACCCTCTTTTATATTTTGTCTACTATTATACGGAGGTTTCCTCAAGTTTTCCAACTTGACTAGTCATGTTGGAGAGATCTTAACTATTGAATTTTAATCAAAGGTCAAAATTCAAAGATGATATTTGAATCTTGATTTTTGACTTTAATCTAATGGCTAAGATTTGTTTAACTTGACCATTCGATCAAGTTAAAACAAATTTGAGGGAATCTTCTCCTTGTAGGATTAGGAGTTATGAATTTGATCGATTATTTTTTCTTTATAGTATTTTGATTAATTGATTATATATGGGTTTTGGTATTCCCAACAATAAAGATTTGTTCTGATCTCAAAAGTGCTAAGTATCATTAACTAGTTATTCTTCTTATTGATATCATCATTACAACCATCATATATGTCTCCAAGCCGTCAAGTATTAACCATGCTTAAATGTCAAACCATCGTCGTATGTTTCCTTTTTTATTAAAATTGTAGCACAATATTGATGGTGATCCCCATGTGGATAACAAAGGACACCTAGGATGTTATTGGTCGAGTACTTTCTAAAAGTACCTTAGGTTGGCCCTTGTATTGAGCTAATTGCGGGTTTGTATCTCGGCAAAAGCTATCAAAAACAATAGTTAGTTTTTACCAATTAGATAAAGGTATCCAATGTTAGTTAAATAAAATGAAATATGATGGCCTTTGTTTTACAATATCTTTTCCTTTTGGTGTGTTTTCTCATGCTATTTGGGCACAATTCTGTTGAACAACATGAAATTATCTATTGCTATATATAGCTATAGTAAGTTTTCTACTTTACCCTTTACATTTTAACATACATAACATCACTTCTTTTTTAATGATACACCATCACTTCTACATACATGCACTTAGTAGTGTAAAACAAAAATTAGTTTAGGCCTTAAAAAAAGTAGTATACATCTCGTCTCCTTTTCTCAAATGCAACAATAGCTTCACAATATAAGGGTTATGAAGTAAACATTAAGTGTGAGCCTGGTCTCTTCCTTTTTGAGAAAAAAAGATAATGTTGAGCTATATATATGAGTATGAGTACATGGATGAGTTGGGGCCTATGGTTGGTTACATGTTTCAAATAAATTAAGATGCAACTACCAAAACCAAAAGGTAGTTTGCAATATGCTGATGGTTCACCCATCATCATCATCACTCATATCACATGCATGAGTAGGGGCTCAGTTTATAATTGTGGAAGGCTCACATCATACTCAATTACTACATTAGTAAACCAGAAACGAAAAAAAAAACATTTATAAACATCAACCAAACTAGAATTTAGCCTCTACCAAGACAAGATGTAAGGATAGTACACAACCTTTAAATTGTTATAGCATATAGTATGTTCCATGCGAAAGTATATAGTTTGACCTTTTCAAAACAAAATGGATTAAATTATTAGCATCTTTTTTACCTTAGACAACAATTTGCCCATTTAAATTGTTATAGTACAATAGTCTTATGGTTTGTTCGACAGGAAGAAGTGAAAACGAAATGCTCAAAGCCAGACCCCACCTGCTTATTATATGTGGAACCAAGAGACTATATATATATATATATCTAATACTTCTTTGATAACGACTGTTGACTGGCGGGAAAAATTATAAATCATTAGAATTTCGTTTTGGAGGCAAAATAGAACAAATGCAACCTTCAGGTGTTTTAAAAATATGTTATTTGGTATTAATGTATTTGTTTTATCATAACTTCGTGCTTTCTTAAAATTTTACCATAATAATCGGCATCAACAATATGGCTTGCATAGAATCTTTATAGACATAAGATTATATGGTGATATATCAATAAGTGGTGGTATTAATATCATTTCCTATCTATAATAAATATATATTTGTATTAGATATTTTAAATCCGGATTTTCAACCCAACCGGTTACGAATTGACCAATTTGGGGACCGGTTATCTCACCACACCTCTCTATCAATCAAACTTTTCTTTCCTCTATATCGGATTAGAAGGTCAGGGGAAATGACCATTTGCCCACCATCCTCCTGAGTCCTGACTACATTTACTAATTAAAGTTCATGAATTTATTTTTGAATTTACTTACAATATATATACATATTATACGAATTTTATTCTGGTATTGATATGTTATTGTATTAACAAGTGATAAAATGTTGGAAATTTTAGATATACATATACTTCTTCTGTTTCATATTAAATGTTTAATTTAATTTGTTAATTTCTTTTATTTTTAACTTTGACTAGAAAAATCTTTATATGTGTTATATAGGAGTTGATTAAAATTATATCAATAAAAGTATATTTAAAATTCAATTAAATCATATAATTTATATAAAACGTTATATAATACAAATAAAAAAATTTATGATCAAAGTTAAAAATAAAAGAGTTAGATAAGTCAAATTTCAAACATTTAATACATAATGAGAGGTGTAATTAATTAACATAATTTTAAGATTTAAAACTTTTAAGCCGTGGAGGCGTGGAAAGCCTATAATATTTGGCCATGTTGGCCAGCCATGAAAGTTTAAAATGTCTTGATGTGAAAGTCAATCGATGGTTATTTTAGTGCCTTTTAATATTATTCCACGATATCAAAGTTCAATAAAATTCAAATGGAAATGCAACAATTTACCGCTATTTTGACGATATTCAAATTTCCGTCCTCTCCAATTCAAATCGAAGGCACCAACTTCTTTCTTTAATCATATAAACATGACAAAAAGATTGTTGCATATTTACATATCATTTTGAAATTTTTATATTAACGATTTAAAATTTTAAAATGGCAAATTAACTATAAATAAAAGTTTATAAATACGAGACAAAGTATCCGCGCATTGCGGCGGTTAGATGGTGGGGTGATAGGTCTTAGAGTATGATAGATAATAGTATGTGATAGGTCATAACATGTAATAGCCAAATGCCTTAGCCGTTTAGGCTCTGCTCTCGGATTTAAAAATTCGTCGAAAGTATATCGAATGACATCTCTGATGAAAGAACATAAAATTTTAAGAACACCCATATAATTATTATAATTTATCGATGTACGGTTTTTGAGATAAAAGATTTTGAATAAATTAGATGAATAAAATGATTTATGAAGGAAATAGAAAAATAAGTGGTTGGGATTTGATGAGAGAAAAAAAAATGAGTAGTTAAAATTTAGTATTAATGTTGAATGTTGAAAAAGTGAAAGTTCAAAAATGGATTTACTTTGTAATATAGATATGTGTCATTATGAAATATGAGAGATAGAGAGTCTTTTAACACTAATATCAATTTTATAGGTAAAGTTAAAATAACTTTAACCATTATATTGAAATCAATGGGCAATATTTGAACTTGATTTAATCGTGACCTTTGATTTAAAACTAAGGTTAAGATTGTTTCAACTTTACCTATAAAGTTAATATTTAATTTTAGAGAATCTATATCCTAGAATATGAAGAGTAAAAATGAAAAAGATATATATAATTATATAATCGGTCCATCTTACGTTATAAATAAATTTGTAAATAAAGATGAGATTCCTTCAAGTTACCCAACATGACAAGTCAAGTTAAGTTAAAGAAATCTTAACCATTGATTTATAACCAATGATTAAGATTAAAAGTCTTAAGATTACTCTAATTTAACCACTTAAGTTATTTTCAACTTGATAAGATTTCATCCCTTACAAACATTTGTTTGACAACTTAACATTTTTAAATTTAAAACAATAAAATATATAAGTATAGCTTAGTTTATAATTTGAACTTCCATAGAATAACATATGTCTATAATAAAATGAGTTGGTAGACTATTGATAAGGTCATAGACATTAGATAAATTTATCAGGGTTCAAATCTCACATGCTATATTGGTAGAATATGATTATTGGGAGGTTTTTTCGAGAGTACGAATTTTCATAATAGACGTTCGTATTTCGAGTTCCGCATATTGCCCAAATTGATATCATCAATGTACATCTTAAATACTAATTATAAACTCATTGTTTAAAAGACAAAAATACGATTCCTTTAATATGAGTAAATTTAGACAAGGTTCATTTGCCACCACACTTCTTTCTTGTTGTTTCTTTTAAAGAATAAAATTTTTATTATTTGCCTTTTTTTTTTCTTTTGACTTTTTTGTCCCTCCTGTTTCTTTTTTATTATTTCAACCCCCTAATTTTATATACTTTATGTTTTTCTTTAAACTTTTGTAATATTTTTTTTTTTTTACCTTTATTACATTTAACATTTTTTTAATAACTTTTTAAAATGTTATAAACTTTTTAAAATGCATAAACATTCGGGGCGGACGCACCTATACAATAAATAAAATACCCTTATTTCTTCGTATTGAAACCTGCAATAAAAAAAGGAAAAAACATCATACAAATATACAGATATTACATACAAATATATATACATATGAAACAAATGAAAAGCAAAAAAGAAAAACATTATCGAAAACCATCACTCCTGAAAAGAAGGCATGCACCATGTTTTTTAAGGATATGCATCATATGTATATGTATTTTGTGTATAAGAAAACTCACAACTCAATTATTTTCCATTGGTTCGGAGGTCCATAGGGTATGCAAATGCATACCCTGTTGTCCATGTGCGTCCGCCCCTTATGTTTATGGCTTAAAAGAACAATCATCTATATCTATAACTCCTAATAAAATATCTTTATTTCTTAATCCTAATTCCTCTATATATAAACTTAGAGGTAAGTATGGATCGGTTTGGTTCGGTTTTTTGCTAAAACCGAAACCATAACCGATCCATTCGGTTTTTAGAAAACCCAATCCATTGGATTCGGTTTTTGTTCGGTTCGGTTTATCGGTTTTTTAGTTCGGTTTCGGTTTTTGTTCGGTTTTTATTATAATTTTTTTTTTAACTTTTTTGTTTATTATGTTATAAATTTAATTTTCAGTTGTTAACAAAAAAAACTATGATATAGAAATTAAAATATAAAGATGTTTTTTATCGACTAATTATATTTTTTAGGTGTTAAAATTGATATAACTTTTATAAAACGAATTCATTTTCTTGTACGTTTTCATCTAAAACATACAATTTATATAGATTTGTATACTAAAAAGACAAAAAGTTTAAATATATTAACATATTTACAAATTATAAGTAATAAATATAAATGTAATATGACATAAATATTAAATAATTAATATATAATTGATTCGGTTCGGTTTTTGATCGGTTTTTTGGCAAATGAAACCGAAACCCAAACCGATCCGTTCGGTTTTTAGAAAACAAAACCAAACCAATGGATTTCGTTCGGTTTTTGGTTTTTTCGGTTCGGTTTTGTCGGGTTTTTTCGGTTTTTGGTTTTCCGGTTCGGTTTTTGCTCACCCCTACCTAAACCTAATCTATACTTTTATACTTTTTATTAAATAAAACAACCCTCTCTTTAAAGTTATGAAGGAATCTAAAATACCATTAATGATTAAATTACAGTATCAGTCATTTATATAAAGTATATCCATTAACCTTTTACGTCAATTGCCTTTACATCAACTATCTACACCACTCTACGCTACCCCAACGACCAACATTCGTCCCCAACACCACAACTACCGTCGCATTACGCGGGTACCGTGCTAGTTATCAATGAGGCATGATGATCGGAAATTTTTCTATAGGGGAAAGATAAAACTTTCTAAAACAATAATTAATCTAAATGTGAAAAGATTAAAAATAAGGCTTAGCAGAATTTTTTTTACGCTAATTTTAGAAAGATAAATCAGAATCTCATAAGAACCTCATAACTAGATTAATATCTTAACAATTATTTTGAAAATACTTCAAAAACATTCACAAAAATTAAATTTTCAATATTCGCGCATGTTTGAGTTATACACTCGTTTTCTCATATACTTTAGAAGTATATAACTCCTTCGCAATGAACTTGTTTCCTTCAAGAAAGTTTCAAGATTATTGGTACGTTTCAATACTTTAATATTTAAATTAGTGGAAACAAGTGTTCAATTTAAGTTAACTTTATAGTAATGCAATGCAATTAATACAAACTTTAGTTAATGCAATCACCCCATCATTTGTATATATTGTTAATAATGAATTTTAGAGATAATTACCATGTCTTCTATCGTGGGTTTATTGATTCATGTGTTATGTTACGCGTGGTGTATCCCGACCAACATTTTTGGTATCTCGACCATATAACTCCAAAATAGTGTGGGCCCCCTGTTTGTAATGATAAATTTGGTAGAGTAAAAGCGGCCCTCTGTCATTAATAGTCTGGTCGAGTTACTAAAAATATGGTCGGGATACGAGACGCTTTATGTTATCAACTCGTATATTAGATGGTCACTAGTGTCAGTTCAAAGGGTTAATAGATTAAGAGAGTTTACTACGAGTATAACCTTTAGGAAAATGGTTCAAAGTATTTAAGAAACAGGCCTAATTCAAACTTGATACAAAAAAAAAAAAGTTTTTATAAACTAGCAAAATCCAAGCAGCAGGATTAATGCGGGAAAGGTCTTACGATTTCAGCGGATAGTTGTAGCAAGTTGCAAAGAGTTTATTTTAACCTAATTTATTTTTCGTTATAATTTGTTTGACAAAATTGTTAAAATTGAAGATTATAATTATAAATCTACCAATAAACTAAAACATGATTGACATGTGCTTGAAAAGACACGTGGCGTAATTCTTGATCGACTCAATTTATTTGTATTGTTAAATTAGCTTTTTTTAGTTGTATATAAATTCAAGTTCCTTATTATACTTATAATTAAACTCTTTATTAATACAAAAGATACTACAACCTTATTTGATTGGTCGTTTTTTCATTAATAAACTGTTTCTTTTTCTTTCTCAATTTTTCAACTACTATTACTTACACTAATTACAATAAGTTATTAAGATAAAAACTTCAAAATTTTGAATTTACGATCTAAAATCACAAGGCTATTTGTCATCATCCACTATGATTACAAGTTCTAATTTCGATGTGGTTCTAAAAATTTAAGGTAAATCTAAAACTCTAACTAAACACATATTATATTTGTCATTACTGTTTATTATAATTTAGTTTCGATCATCGATTTATCTTAATCACAATTTATTTTATACTCACGAATCATGTATGATGCATATTTGAATATCTTTATGATACAATCAATATAGTTACCGTACATCGTACTGATATTAAGACTAGTTATATTATATATAGTGTAAAATAAACATATTAACCTTTTTAGTAACTGAACAAAGCTTACATTAATAAAACTATAAAGCAGGTTATCGTTACAATGCCAATACAAATAAAACTTATGCGAAAGAGTAGTTAGAATTGGTCTCGTATAAAACACACTCATCTTATCTATGATTTCTCGTTTTTATTACTAAGAGGCAAGGGTGTAGTCGGCAAAAACTCTCGACAAAAACCATCGGTTAATTCGGCACATCGGCAATACTATAGCACGTGAATCGGCAACTTTTGGCATGCTACATCGGCTAGCTTTGGGCGATGAAAGTGAACGTTGGGAGCGTCCTAGTAAACCGTTTTTTTTGTTTTTTTATGAAAAGTGAACGTTGGGAGCGTGCTGTGACCTTTTTTTTTTTTAAATTTTGTTTTTTTTCCCTTTTCCAACTCATATATACACATACGCATATTTACATATTTATCAAACAACTATACATATTTATCACATACAATCAAACACCAAACTATCAAATTTCATAAGGCAAAATGTCTGACGATGAACTACCCGTGTATATAATCCATGAATTCTTGTCGTCGTCGTCATTGTCATCGTCTTCTGGAGGCCTCGAGTTTTTGGCTTCTGTTGCTCTTGCAGCCTTAGAAGAAGACACTGCATCTTCTACACACGAAGATATATTTGGAGCGATCGGTACTCGACTCGTGAAAGATTGATGAACATGTACTTTGTGGATGACCCGATGTTTGAGGACGATGTCTTCCGTACGAGATATCGTATGTCGAGGAGGTTGTTTTTGAAAATCTTGGAAGATATCACTGCATCATTTCCATGGTTTCGCTCTTCGGTGAATGCGGCGGGTATTAAAGGGTTCTCGGCAATTCAAAAGTGCAAGTGTGCGCTACGGCAACTAGCGTACGACAACCTCGCTGACAACTATGATGAGGGGTTGTCGTTCTCTAATAGAACGACACATGAGTGTCTAGACAACTTTTGCATCGCCATAAAGTATCTTTAAGGTGAAGAGTATTTGCGTTATCAAACTATCCACGATGTTGCGCGTTTATATGAGGCGCGTGAAGCCCGACATCATTTTCCTTGCATGATCGGTAGCATCGACTGTACCCACTAGACTTGGAGAAATTGTCCACATAGTTTGCGTGGGCAATACCACCAGGGTGATCATGAACGCCCGACCATCATACTTGAGGCCGTTGCTTCATATGAATTATGGTTTTGCCATGCGTATTTCGTTGTTTCAGGCTCAAACAATGACATCAATGTTTTGAAGCAAACGCCATTGTTTATTTCCGAAGTGAATGGGAAGTCTCCTGAGTACGGCTTTACCGTAAACGGGCACCGTTACAACAGAGGATACTATCTAGGGGATGATACCCACCTTGGTCTTGTTTTGTGAAGGCGTATGTTTACCGGGTCGCTCGTAAGGAGCAGATAATGAAGAAACTTCAAGAGTCCGCGAGAAAAGATGTTGTGCGAGCATTCGGGCTTCTAAAGAACAAGTGAGCTATCATCGATCGACCTGCACGGATGAGGGACAAAGAAAAGATCACTAACGCGATGTATGCGCGTGTTATTTTACATAACATGATCCTCAAGGACGATGGTAACACGATATCATCGATGTACATCAACGATCCTCCTAACGATCTTCGTGCTACCAACCTTAATTTTCTCTATAACTTACGTAACGAAGACACGCATTACATGTTACGTCGTGATATTACGGAGCACGTGGGAGATCTAGATATCGATGTTTAGTGATCTTGTTTTTTATTTTTAAGTATTTGTGTGTTTTATGTTTTAAGTAAATGTATGTTTTAATTAATTGTATTTTTAAGTATTTGTGTGTTATAAGTATTTAGTTGTATTATGTTTTTAAGTTTAATAAAAGTTTAAGGTTTGTTTTGTAAATATTTTGAATTGGTAAATTGGCAAAAAAAAAACATGACTATAGCATGTAGTTTGGTAAAAATTGGTTAATTTTTGGTAAAAAAAGACTTGGACACTTGTCGGCTTTTAATTGACTGATTTGTTGCTAAAACTTACCAATTTACCACAAGTGTGGCACTACACCCTTGCCCTAAGGCTATGTGGAGTGAGGCAACCCCAGCCCCGTCGCCGCCCCTTTGCCGCCGGCGGGCGGCAATTGCCCAAAAACTTGCCTGCCGATCAATTTTTGCCGCCCCCTTTGGTTATGTTTTCAAAATTTTGTGCCGTTAAAACGACTAGTTTTTGTTTAAATTTTTTTTTCTACTTTAACCATTTTCCATACATTTTTCATTATAAATACCCTTCTTTACTTCTTATTTTATACATACTTCTCTTCTTCTTTCACTTTTCTTTCTACAATATATAAAAATCATTCAAATGGCAAGAGTTTGGACCCGGTCCGAAGAAATAAGTTTGACACGAGCTTGGGTCGAGGTGTCAAACGACCCGTTGTCGGATAACTTTCAAAGGAACAAAACGTTCTGGATGAAAGTAACCACACTTTTTCTCGAATATGAAAACCAACCATCGACATATCGAGATTCCGATGCGGTGTCCGCTAAATGGCGCCGCGCGCACAAGCATTAACGTATTCAATATGATGTTCAACCGTGTGAACGAAGGTCACAACGATGGACACGATGCAATGGTTGCAAGGGCTTTGACTGAGTACAATACGGTATCTCGACACAACGGTTTTCAATACTTGGAGGAGTGAGAATTGATCCGAAACAATCCGAGACTTAGAGATAATTAGTCGTTTAGTTGTCTTGTGTGATGTTTGGAATAAGTTTTAGTTGTATTGTTTGTTTTTTTATTTGAAATAAAGTGTTGAAAAGTGTTTTTATATTTTAGTATATGTTTTTTATTACATATAAATTTATAAAAAATAAAAAAATAAAATAATAATAATAATAAAATAAGGGAGAGGGCTTCTTTTGAAGGAAACCTCTGCTCCCCCTCTAATAAACTTACAAAAGAATTATTTCAAGGGATCAAAAAAAAAAAGAAAGCAAGAAAAAACAAGGGTGGAAACCTTGATAAAAAGAAAGCAAAACCTGTCTCATGAACATTCTCTCCACTCTCTTCAATTTCTTTTAATCTTGGGGGACCCATATATATCTTTCCCTTTCATTCATTATTATATATCTTCTCCATCCGGCAAACACACTCTCTCTCACTCTCAATTCTCACTTCCCCCCACATTTCCTTCCATTCCCAACATGTCTGACACCCTCCCCGACCTTTCCTCTTGGCTCCCGTCCGACTTCCTCTCCGGCGACTTTGACCACATCAAACCACCCCACGTCCCCAACCGCCACCACCACCATTTTCCGTACGACTTTGCTTCCTCATCTTCTACTGAGTCAGAAAGCGACGACGATGAACTCACTGGGTTGACTCTCCGTTTCACTCGCTCCGTTTCCCTTCAAGAACGTCTCCATAACACTTTCCCTTTTCAGGTACTTACCATTTTTTTCTTTTCGTCTTTTTCTTGTTCTGAAACATTTTTTACTATTTTTAGTATACTTTTTTTTTTCCATCTTTCTAATATAATTATATATATTATTTTAAAATAGAAGAAAATGGGTTTCTCTGGCTCTTGCCCAACGACGCCGTTTCCGTTAGACAACGAGTGGGAACAGGTACACGCTGCGGCAGAACGAGTAGCCAGAATGAAAATGCAAATAATGAACACTACCTCAAACGACGACGTTTTGGCTAACAGAGTTGATATTGTACCTCCACGTCACCTGGGACCCACCCAAACCCACCACCACCACTGCCATCATCTCGACTGTTCCATCTGGAGGTCTGAAAATGAAGACCATCTCCGGCTGCTACACTTTCGTAACAGGGTTTCTCTCAACGGCGGTGGGTATTTACCCACCGGCCGGCCGGTGGGTTTCCGGCAGTCTGCATGGCCAACACTCCGTGTTGAAACCCCCCGACGTCATCAAAACGCTCCTGTCAAGAAAGAATGTGCCGGTACCGGAGTCTTTCTTCCCCGGAGCTACTCTCCTAACCCACCTGAAATTAAGAAAAAAACAGGTAAATATTTTATTTCAATACTTTTTCTTTTATACTCACATTTTACTTCTCATTTTTATCCTGTATTTGTCTTTGTTTTTTTTTTACAAAAATTTATTTCTGATTTTTTTTTTCAAAATTCGAATTTGGATTCCGATGATGTTTTTTAGGACCCATTTCTGTCCTTTTCATTTTCTATTTTCATATTAATATCATTATTAACTTAGTCTTTTCAATAAATCCATATTTGTAATATATCCTTGAACTACTTTAATCAATTATTACTATACTATTATAGTTTGACTTTATAGCTGCTAAATCTATGATTGTGTTTTATTAGTATAGTATTATTTTAATAATTTATATTAGGGAAAATGATTTATGATGTTAGATGATGTTGTTCTTCCAAACTCACTTAAAATCAATTTCTACCCATGTTAAAAAGCCCCCATGATTTTAATGTTTGTGAGACTAACATCATCCTACCAAAATAAACCTTTATATTATTGATTTATTAACAGGAGGAGGAGGATGTCATTTTCCAGCAAATAGAGTGATGAACAAAAACATGAACATGATGGGGCCCCCTCAACCAACAAACATCCAGCAGTATCCTTGCTCTCAGTATCATCATCCACCCCACTACAATATCACACGTGACGAGCTTGAAGAGCTTGTAATGGCAAGAAGAACTGCAATGATGTTAGCCCAACAACGCCGGATTTGCACCAGCCGTGTGGCCCCACCTGAACCACAAATGGGCCAACACCACCCTGAAGCCCTTCTCCCTCAAGAATGGACATATTAGTCTCCGTTTTTCCATCAATCAAGAAACATAGGTTACAAAAAACATTATCACAAGTAGGGATCTGAAGAGTAGTATTACCAGTATTATTATTACTATTAGTAGGAGTTGTTACTATAAATGAAGAAAAATAAAGGTAGGTTTTGTTTAATGTAGGAATTTGGGGAAAAAAAGGCTTTTGTTGGGGGTTTGTTTTTGTAAGAAAGGAGAAAGTGTAAGGGGGTTAGTAGTGATAGAATAAAATGATGGTCTTGAGAAGTGTGGGGGCTATTTGTTTGTTTTTTTTCTTAAAAAAGTGAAAGGGGGTAATTTTGGGATATGAAATGACTGGAAAATGGTCTCTTTTGTTCATTTCAAAATTTTAATAAAAGGGAGCCAAAGTTTGATTTTGAATGAATTTGGCTGGTTTGCTTGCTTCCCTCTGATCTTTTTGTCAGTCTCTTTTCTTTTTCCCTTCTCATATGCTTCTGAATTGTCCTTTACAACTTTCCCTTTTATTATTTATAATTTTGTTTATGCATAAAGTGTAATTTGAAATCTGCAAGTAGTGTATATATAAATATTATACTAATGTTATAATTAATATTTATATACAAAGTGTAATCTGGTATATATAAGTGAATTTAAACTGTGGTGAGTGAGTTTGAAATGACTATGATTAGATGTTTGGTTAGGAATGTTACTATTTATTGTTTGAAAAAGGTTTGGTTACAACGTCATATAAAATAAAATCATTTGTTGGAGTGCGCTCCCATGCCTCCGTTTGGTAAGGTGGAGATATTTTACGTGTTGTTTTGGTGTTGTTGCATTGAAGACTGTTTCAAACTCGTTTCGTTATACTACTTCATAGCCTAGGTTGTATTCTTTTATTTTTAAATTTTGGGCAAATATCTACTCCCTATTAATTTATGTGCAAAAGGATTCCCATTTTTGATCGTTATACGATACGGATAATGACTTTCAAATTTTAATAATCACTTATCAAACTTGCAAGGTTTCCAAATTTAACCGAACAAGCCAAAGCATATTTTTGAAATGGCAAAAGCATAGAAACCTTATAAATTTGACTAGCAACTTCGACAACCTCTATGAGCTATATCCCTCTTGAAAACTACTTTAAATTTTATTTAGACCCAACGCTTTCTTTTGCAGCTGCGTACAAACACACAAATCAGAAATTTATTTATTCATTTCTCTGCAGAATAATGGTGAAGTAACAGTCAAGAAGTTTGGAATGTCTAAATCCTAAACTTATACAAAAACCGACTCTAAATTCTAGACAAATACATGGTTCTCGTTCAAATTAAAAATATTAAAGTTAAATAATTAAAATAATCATTTTTTTAGTGTAAATCGTTGTGTATTATGAAAATCTTCGTGAATCGGTGTATATACGTGCCATCTATATTTGGGAATCGATTTTATCATGATCTAATGGTCAAATCCTTTCTTATTTGTTTTATATTAATAAATGTTCTACAATAATCGTCACTATATATAGTTATACAACCTAGATGTTATTGGTAGCTTTAACATTAAGATTGTAATGGTGTAAACCAAAAGAACACCAATCCATTGAATTCGATTTTCGTTTTGGTTTGTTTTATTTTATTTTTTTGATTTTTTTTTCGGTTTTTGCTTCACTTTTAAATGCCAACACTCTTATGCTCCACTAAAATATTTATTTAGCAGTTTTAAACTACCTTCCCCTAAATTACATCAAACATTACAAGACCGGTTCAACTATAATATGGAGTTAAGCATGTGATTTGGGCCTCCAAAACCTAGAGGCCCCCAATTTTTTTGTAGCATGTGGGTTTTTAGTTTTGTATACATCATTAATATCAAATTAGTGGCTGGAAAAAAAAAACCCCGCCTAATAAGAAAAAAAAATAGGATACGCAGAAGTCAAAATGCAGCCTTATTCATCTTTATAAAAACTGAAAAGCCTGCGATTATGACGGTAACGTTTGAGACTCGTGATTATAGTGAAATCGAAGGGCTTGCAACCCTTTTTATGATTGAAGTTTTTGCTATAAAGTTAGATACAACTGCAAAGTAGTGATTAAAAGGAGAGGCTTCAAAGTTCACCAATTCCTGTAAACTATTTATGTAAATCTGAATCAGCAGCGCTGCGACGACACCATTATTAACCACCAACGGCAGCGGCACACTGGTATCAAGGTAGGCCCCCAAAGTTGATCTCGTTTAAGGCCACCGAAAAGCTTGAGCAGGAACTGAATATTGGATTGAACTAATTGTATTTTCCTTTGTTGTAAAATTATAACTGTAATCATTTTGGTAATTTGAGTCATATGCTCATGTAATGTGGCTCGAGGTGGTGGCGGCTGCGACGATTGATGGCGGCGGCGATGGTAACGATGGTGGGGCGACAATGGTGGCGAATGTATAAGTAATTGATGTTAAAGGAGATGAGTATTTTAGTTCAATTCCTTAATCTAGATTTCAAAAAAGAGGTTACTTTTATGTATATAATAAAAAAGTAACCTCTTTTTTGAATCCTTAATCTAGTACGATCCGACTAATCCATATGTCCCAATTCCATTTTTTATGGATCAGCCTAAATTAACTTCACATCTATAGTAAAAGAAGGATTCAAAATTTTATGAGATGCTAACTGTAAGGTGAGGCGGTATGTTTATTAACTTTGTGCTAACTACTAACAATACCCTCGGATTTCTTTTTTTTTTTTTTTTTTTTACTTTTTGATTTCAGCTCATATATTAATGATAGAGCTTTATATTGGTTGATTTATACCATTATATATTTGCTTATCAGGTTACATGGGTTGCGTCATGGGTTAGCGGTTGTGGGTTAGGGTTAAACTTTCTGATATGAAACTTTTAGTGGGTTGGGTTAGGGTCAGAGTTTTTCAACCCAGCAACCCGAACCCGGACCCACTGACCGCCCTAGCGTTATTTTCCTAATTTCCCTCTTCTAGAGATATACTGAATTTGATAAATTTGGGCCAACGATGTTACCAGGCCATTTAATAGATTGATCTTTTCGAGTTGCTGAGGTATTTGGGCTTTGAATGTTACAGCTTACAAGTGTTCTGTTCTTTTGGATTAAAATAGCCCAGTTTATGCTTTTATATACGTATGAATATACCTATGGAACTTGCAATCTCTGTGTTCGTATGGCTGATGACAAATTATTTTGGGAGAATACCACCATGTCTCATAACTTTGGATATATCGACAATGGTATATAATACATAAATATTGCAGACGGCCAGCTGGGCCCAACTTTGATACCATATATGTTTTATATAAGGACACTACCAAAATGTTGCCAATCACATGGAGAACCAACCAAGGAGCACCGTTGACCGGAATCGGAGAGTAATATTGTTTCCGTTGCCATTTCAAGGCCATATAAACCCCATGCTTCAGCTAGCTAACATACTCTACTCCCAAGGCTTCAGTATTACTATCCTTCATACCAACTTCAATGCACCAAATACTTGCAATTATCCTCATTTCACTTTTAAAGCAATCCTTGATAACGATCCACATGACGAACGCTATTCTAATTTACCGTCACAAGGCTTTGGTGCCTTTTCTCGGATTTTTGTGTTCAATCAATACGGTGCGGATGCATTACGTGAAGAGCTAAAACAAATGTTAGTGTTGGGAAAAGATGAACCCCCAGTGTCATGTTTGATCACTGATGGAATTTGGTACTTTACGCAATCTGTTGCTGATAGCTTTAACCTCCCACGGCTTGTTTTGAGAACAAGTAGCTTGTTTTGTTTCCTTGTTTATGCTTCAATACCTATTTTTGATAATCGCGGGTACTACAAACTTGACAGCACCCGTACGTTTGCCCACAAATTACATATAATTACAAGAAACTATACATCTCTTTTAACTTTTAAATGAAAAACTTTTTCGTGATACTTTTTTTTTTGATTACATGGATTCAAGACCTGGAAGATCAAGTGGCAGAGTTCCCTGTGCTAAAAGTGAAAGATATATTGAAGTTGGGTATCAGGAGCAAGAATGATGCCGGAGGGGAGTTGATGGGTAATATGGTTAAACAAACAAAAGCATCTGCAGGAATCATCTGGAACTCTTTTAAGGAACTCGAAGGACTTGAGTTCGAAAGGGTTTCTCATGACTTCCAAGTACCAAGTTTCGTGTTACCGTTCCCCAAGCATTTCACATCATCGTCGAGCAGCTTACTAGAACACGATCGGACCTTTTTTCCATGGTTAGACCAACAACCACCCAATTCTGTGCTCTATGTTAGTTTTGGTAGTGCTGGTCAAGTAGAGGAGAAAGATTTTTTGGAGATAGCTCATGGGTTGGTCGATAGCAAGCAGTCATTTTTATGGGTGGTTCGGCCTGATTTTGTTAAGGGCTCTTCAACATGGCTTGAAACTTTGCCTGATGATCAGTTCCTAGGTGAAAAAGGTCGAATTGTGAAATGGGTACCTCAGCAAGAAGTGTTGGCTCATAAAGCAATTGGGGCTTTTCTGACTCATAGTGGATGGAACTCAACACTGGAGAGCGTTTGTGAAGGCGTTGCAATGATTTGCTCGCCTTTTTGGGGAGATCAACCGTTGAATGCGAGATGCATGAGTGATGTGTGGAAAGTTGGGGTGTGTTTGGAGAATGGGTGGCAAAGAGAAGAGATAACAAGTGCAATAACAAGAGTAATGGTGGATGAAGGTGGGGAAGGCATTCAAGAGAGGGCAAGAGTTCTAAAACAAAAGCTAGATGTTTCTCTAATAAAGGGTGGCTCTTCATTCAAATCATTGGAGTCTCTTGTTGATTATATTTCATCCTTCCATGTTAATAAAAATTGATACATGATTTTATTCCTTGAAAAATGATATATAATTTAGTATGTGAAAAATCATGTTTTTAGCTTAATACTTAGAACAACATATCTACCAATATAGCTAATTAAAAAGGGATTATAGCATTCTGTATGCAATACATGACACAATCTTTAAGCTAGCCTTAGATACAACATACTTTTACAATAACAAAACAAAACATGGGAGACATATCTAACAGCAATGTCCTAACAAACAAAACACTTACAACGTTAAAAGCTAATTTCTTATACACATGGGATGATAAGTATCTAAAAATGTATTAAAATTTTCTAAACTGATGAAGCAGAACTAGACTTCAACCATCTATATGGAGGCCACATATATCTGGATGTATAATATAGTAAATTTTTAGAATTTGAAAACATATGATGGTTCAATCTAATATTCGATATTTACTCGTAGTACTGTACGTATTATTTTAATGAAGTAGTGGATTATGCTTTCAATACTAATAAGATAATCTGACATTATTGCCTTGTATACTCTATCAAATGCAATTTCTTCCAATGGATTTAGATTTATAAACAATTAGACACAAGGAAGATGCTCAAAGATGGTGGTTATCGTGACACTGACTAAAAATAAAATAAATATATAAAACGTTTTACATGATAATGATATGGGTCCAACTGGCCAAGACTCTTGACCATATTAATATATATACACTGACATATAATATGTACATATTTGCTACAAACATACAAACACATCGGCCAAAGTTACCCATGGAGATCCAAACGGCCGGGAGCACCATGTGCCGGAACCGGAGAGTAATATTGTTACCTTGGCCATTTCAAGGTCACTTAAACCCAATGCCTCAGCTTGCTAACATACTCTATCTACTCCAAAGGCTTTGGTATCACTATCCTTCATACAAATTTCAATGCACCCAAAACCTCGAATTACCCTCACTTCACTTTCAGATCCGTCCTCGACAATGATCAGTCACTAGACATGCGTACGTACTTTTGTTCAATCTTTTTTCTTCAAGCAAAATTGTGCAGATGCTTCATGTGACGAATTGGAGCCGCTGCTACAATCAGGAAAAGACGAGCCCATTTCGTGTTTGATCACTGACGCGGTCTGGCACTCTGCACAATCGGTTGCCGATAGCCTTAATCTCCCAAGGCTTGTTTTGAGGACTAGTAGCTTTTTCTCGATGGTTGTTTATGGTTTAATAGCAACACTTGATGATCGTGGTTTATTCAAACTTGACAACAACGGTAATACATCTATTTAACTTTAACCCGTAACCCATTATGCGTATCCAACTTAGATCCTTCGTATATCCATATAAGTTGCCATATCATTAGCCTTTACTATTGAAGTTGACTCTATTTCCAAATACTTTTCATATTGTTACAAAAGAACTCTTTTCCTTTTACAGATTATGATGATAATCTCATTCGTAAAAAGAAGCTTATGTAACTTTTTTTTCAACTTTGATGGGATTAAGAATTGGAAGAGCAAGTGGCAGAGTGTCCTGTACTAAAAGTGAAAGACATCTTTAAAATGGGAATTAAAGTCAAGGACGGCCCGGTCATGCAAATGATGAAACTTATGATGGAACAAACAAAAGCATCATCAGGAATTATATGGAACTCTTTCAAGGAACTTGAAGAATCCGAGGTTGAAACGGTTCTTCTAGACTTTTCAGTACGAAATTTTCTGATACCATTCCCCAAGCATTTTACAGCGTCGTCAAGCAGCCTACTAGAGCCGGATCGAACCTTTTTCCCATGGTTAGACCAACAACCATCCAATTCTGTACTGTATGTTAGTTTTGGTAGCCTTAGTCACCTAGAGGAAAAAGATTTCTTGGAAATAGCTCATGGGTTGGTCGATAGCAAGCATTCGTTCTCATGGGTGGTCCGGGTTGATACTCCCGAACTTGTTAATGGCTCAAAATGGCTAGAATCATTGCCTGATGGGTTCTTAGGTGAAAAGGGCCGAGTAGTAAAATGGGCCCCTCAACAAGAAGTGCTAGCTCATAAATCAATTGGAGCATTTTGGACTCATAATGGATGGAACTCGACAATGGAGAGCATTTGTGAAGGTGTTCCTATGATTTGTTCGCCTATTAGGGTGACCAACCACTTTCTGCAAGATACGTGAGTGACCTTTTAAAGGTGGGGGTGTATTTGGAGAATGAGTTGCAAAGACAAGAGATATCAAGTGCAATAAGAAGAGTAATGGTGGACGAAGAAGGCGCAGAGATTAGGGAGAGGGCAAAAGTTTTGAAACAAAAGTTGGATGTTTCTTTAGATACGGGTGGTTGTTCGTATGAATCATTGGAGTCTCTTGTCGGTTATATATCTTCGTTATGACTGCATTGAGTCAGCCTGTTTCCTATAAGAATGATTGTGTGTTTAGATGATTTTTATTGTATTCTTTGTTTTGATAAATGAACAAATTATATTAACAAAATATCTGACATAACCCTTGTGTATTTACAATCCATATACCGGTGTATCTTTGTGAGTACCAGATAAAAGGAGCTACCTATGTGAGCATGAAGTTTAGCCGCTTCAAGAAGTTGGGACTTGGCTTTGACATGTTTATGAAGGATAGGGATATAGGCTAGTAAAACGTATGTCAAGATAGAACTACTATGTGTGTAAACTTTTGTGTACATTATCTTCGTGTATTCAATAGAGTTCCCATGGTTCAATCGTTACGAAACCATGAAATTCGAATATTCGGAATGTGTAATGTACTAATGTGAAATTCAATTGTTACGACATTTAATTTATGCAAAAGTTTGAATGTTTGAGATGGTTTTTAGTTAATCATGGATTACACTAAAATAGGGGAGGATTGTTGGATATTTTAGTGTAATTGGATTAAATTGTTTGATCAATAACATCATAAGAATACATCAAATAGGATTGGTGGTGCGGAGTGCACGTCTATTTGAATTTATTATGACCTTAGGGGCGAAAGGTACGGGGGTCCGGGGGTCCGGGGGCAGCGCCCCTAGGAGGGGGTCCAAGGGGCAGAGCCCCTGGCTGGGGTCGAGCTGATTTTGGCGACTTACGAAACATGCATAAATAACTGCCGATTAGGCAGTTTATGGGCTATGCGTTTTATAAATATCAAATATATACAACCCGTATCACATTTCCTGATAAATCTCTCTTCTTCTTTCTCTGGTTCTTTTCTCTCAAATATATACACACAGAAACTTCTTAATCTTTGATTGTATCCGATTGAATAGTTTGGGTGAACCGCCAAATTGATTCAATCTGAAAGCGTTTACGTGCCTTCAAAGATTGATCACATCCGGTTATCTGTTCGTTTATAGTGAAATTTCCCAACACCAGAGGCGGATCCAGAGATTTCAGTTGGGGTGGGGGCAAATAATATAACTTACTTGAACATCAAAAGAGCTATGAGCATCTACAAACAACAACAACAACGATTGCAAAAATGATCCAAACTATAGCAATAACAGCTGCAAAACAGGGTCCAAACAACACCACAATGGCTTAAAAACAGCTTCCCAATACTGCAACAATAACAACTACAGTTAGCTCCCAAACAGCACTAAAACAAATGCCATAAAACACCTAAACACCGCTAAACAGGTACCCAAAGACATTAGGAAATAGTTCCTGGTAGTACCAAAATAACTGCAAAACATAAGAAAAATAAAAACAACAAAAGAACTGCAAACTTAGCAACAACAACAAAAAAAAAGCAATAAAACAGAATGTAGGCAACAAAAAATAGCCAAAAAGGCAAAAACAATGTTTCTTTCATTAAACCAAGAAAAATAAATTAGAACTTCCTACAATGCGTTATCTAACTTGTGGAATCGAGCCATTACATCTTCAATCTTAACCAAGTTAGCTTCGTACAAGCTATTGCTATTGATAGAAACAAATCAAGAATGTAGTCATAGAGATTCATAATACCTCATAACAAACTCATAGAATTATACGAGTACAATTTATTTCAATAATTGCAACTTCTCAAGTACTCAGGGTACACAATTTTAACAAAGTAATATGAATATTAAGATTTACAAATTGTAAGTTTAATTTGGATTTCGGCTTACCTTGTTCGTATTTAGTATAATACTAGATTTTAAACTCGTGTCCAACACTGGACATGAGGCTTATGACATTATTAAAATTAGATATTAATACATGTAACTCATAAAAGCTTATAAGTTCAAAGTTAAAAATATATGTAGAATTTATGTGTTTAATTCAAATGTCAAAAATGTTAAGATAATAGAAAGAAAACCAATGTAAAAAAATAATATTGGAAGCATATACCCTTATTCGGCAGTTGAAAGACTTTTTTATAGACGAAATTTATTGTAATGTTTTTTCTCTTCTCATCTTTGTCACATATTAACACTTTAGAGCCCCTTCTCGACTTAACTCGAGATACTGCGATGTACAATTATTCTTGTGTGAAAGCTGGACTTTGTAGATAGAAACTAATTTTAATAACATTGTAAAATAATTATTTTAGTTATTTGTTTTTTATTAATTAAATAAAATTATGTAAAAAACTAAATGGTGACATCATCGAGAGTCAATTTGATGAAATCGAGCGATATAATTGGTTAAAAAGTCATAAATTCAACTGTCTCTATTAATATTAAAATATTACAATTAGTCAATTACTATTAAGATCTTGATATATTTACATTAAATTTAATTTATTATTAATTATATATATATATATATGATAGAACATATCATTGGATATATATTAGTTATTATTTTATTGGATAAATATTAGATATTATTCTATCGGATATATATTAGATATTATTATTTATTTATTATATCGAAATTATTGGTAAAAAGTGTAAATTTGTGATGAAAAACAAAAAAAGTGTAAATTAAAGTCAAAATTGAAAACAAAAGTCAACATTAAGAAATCGAAAGTTATGATTGGTCGATAAGTTATTAGAGTAACCGTGCTTTAGTATAATAAAAGATATGGACAGGTGAGAGGCGACAAGCCGACAGCTAATTGAGCAAGGGAGGAGAAAGGATTGTTTTATTTTTTGGGACCGAGGTCTGAGGGTCGAGTAGAGGACTAGAGGGAATTCCAAAAATGGGCTTAGGACACTAAAAACATTTGGGCTTTGCAAAGAATTTACATTAATAACTTTTATTCTTTGGGCTGCCATAGATCGAGGTCACTGCCCCCAATATATTGCCCTGTTTGTGACATTGTTTTATGTATGAAAAACGTGGGACATGAAATAGTTCGATAAATGCATATAACATGGCAAGAAGTACATGATCGATTTTATTTATAGTTTCCTTAAAGATTGCATATCAACCAAATTACATGGAGAAGCAATCAACGAGCATCGTTAGCCGGAACCGGAGAGTCATATTGTTACCTTGGTCATTTTAGGGCCACCTAAACCCAATGCTTCAGCTTGCTAATATTCTATATTCCAAAGGCTTCAGTATTACCATCCTTCATACCAATTTCAATGCACCCAACACCACCAATTACCCTCACTTCACTTTCCGATCAATCCTTGATAACGATCCTGAAAGCCAACGCTTATTGTTGTCAGAAGGCATCCTGATCAGTTTTGCTAAGAACTTCATATTCAAACAAGATGGTGGAGATGCATTACGTGAAGAGCTGGAACGGTTGTTAGCTTAAGGTAAAGATGAACCCATATCGTGTTTGATCACTGATGCGCTTTGGCATTTTACACAATCTGTGGTTGATATATAGCCTTAACCTCCCAAGGCTTGTTTTATGGACAAGCAGCTTGTTCTCTATGGTTGTTCATAATTCAATATCACGTCTTGATGATCGTGGTTTCTTCAAACTTGACAATAGTCGTAAGTTTTTTCAATCTTTGCAACTTTTTCCTTTTTTTGTTATCTTGAAATATATTTTTTTTCGTAATGAGAAGCTCATTTGATTGTTTGATTTTTGATGGGTTTAATATTCGGATGAGCAAGTTGAAGAGTTTCCTTTCCTATATGTACTACTTTATAATACACTAGAAGAATACCCGCGCGTTGCAGCGGTAACAATTTTTTTTTTTTTTACCGTCTTTAGTAGTTTTTGCATGGTATTGTAACAAATTAGTCAAATAAGAGACCATAGTTCTAAGATCGGGTTTCATGAAGATATGCCATTGGTTTGTTGGATCAAACATTATCAACAAAATGAATATAGGCAAATGGCCCATCATTTATATCTTAAGAACCATAGGACCTCTGTACAAATGGAAACAAAATCATAATAAATACGCTACATATGATGATGGAAACCAAGATGGCCTAACATCTATAAATACATTACCAGCATTCACATATCATAGTTCTTCTTTCACTTGAAACTTCTCTTCCATGCCATTCATTACTTTTCGTTCAATGTAAATATGATAGTTAATCTTCAAAATCACATTCATTTCTATCAAATTTACATGCAACTGATGTATATCATAAGATGAACTAACCTTTAAATGCATTAAATTTACTCGTAGGTAGGCCATTATATTACCTTGGAGTTCTTAGGAAGCCTCCCGCTTTTGTTGCTGTCAAGTGTCAACAATATCATTGACTTTCTTTAGTAGGATGTTGAAACCAAAATTTATCAAGCATGGTGTGTTTGTCCCCGAATCGACCCAACCAATTTCGAACCAGCAGCTTATGTTCTGTAAAAAACATGTAGCTATACTACTAATCAATATCATATAGATGTTGCCTTGTGTAAAACATGCTATAATTGGATTACCATGACTGAAATGAGGTACATAGAATGAATACAACACGATAAAGAGTCAGATGAGCACATATGAAATGGACACCACTCGGCTATTTGGCGAGCATCATCGACCCTGTCACAATACAAAAACAGTCAGCATGTGATTAAAGATCTTTTAATAGAAGTAGCAATTGTGGCCATGATGACCCATATAAATATAATTTTGGTCATACACATTATCAAGTAATCTCTACCCAGTAAACAAAATAAACAAATAAAAGTATCCTGGAATCTATTAGCTCAAAGTCTCAAACCGCTTTATAATGCTATATGACTATAAGTTTTATTTAAGTTGTAGGAAATTGAAATTGCCTTTTACGAATAAAACTAATCAATATCATAATCAAAACAAAACAAAACAAAATCATTAATTAAAATATTCTTCCAAAATGAAATACACATCTTTTGATTCATCAAAACAGCTTATCAACACCAAAATAGCTTATCAATGTCATTAAAAGTCCCTTTAATATCTCGAGCTACTTGTTTGTCCAAAAAGTGACACCAAAGTAACTTTCTGCCGTTCGGGAAAAAAGAGTGACACCAACTTAACCAATGTGGAAGGGTATGGAACAAATATTTTCAAACTTTACACATATATAGAATTCAAAAATCTTATTCATATAACAAAGAAAGAATTATCCAACTATAGACTCAAACACACATAATCTCTCATCCTACAATCAAACATCTAGCACAACTCATATTAAGTTAAAAAAATCTTCATTTTTACAGAAAAGGTGAATCAAGTGATATAAGAGGCAAATATACCATGTTTTAGCACTTCATTGTCTCGACCAAGAGATTCAGTTGTTGTAGGAAAAGAGCTTCAATAATAACAAATCATCATCCTGAAGCGGAAAACAATTTTATAAACATTGATACATACATACATCTATATACTAAACTAATCGAACATCTATCATTTATCTACTATATTAAAGCTTGAAATTTAACCTTGAAATGTACATACAACAAAGAGAGAAAGGCGAAAGTTTTTTTCAAGCTCACATAGCCCCATCACCCTCTCTTCTGCAGATTTGTCATAAAAGTAAATCTCTTTGACACATTCCCTGAAACCATTGGGTGATCAAGAGTTCAGAAAATATGTATACATGGGTTATACATAACTATGAACCATGGTAGTTAGTCACGACTCACGACATAGCTGAATGTATACAATGTGTGTATGACCATCAAGGTGTTCAACTATACTCCCATTGTAGAAACATAAGTCTTATCTGCATTTGGAATATAATTACCAGTTATTAAATTAAATATATATATACAATAGCCTCAATAATAATAGGGAACAAAAGAATCTCTTAAATCTTACTCTGTTCCAAAAATGCCAAGTAACATAAAAGTTCTAACAACAGCCTCACTAATCTAAAAAACCCAAACTCCTTTATCGAACATACCAAACCAAAGTTACTAACTAATCAATCATACACAAACTAAAATCATGTACATTAACAAAGAAAGAAACAAATTTCAAAACCCGACACAAATAAAAGCCTCGATGAAGAGACCTGAGTTTTATACTATGGTTAGCTTCTTCCACAACCCTATAAATCAGCCACATTTTATTTTCTATTTTCTATTTGAAAGGGCAAAGACAGATTTCGTATGAGAAATTGAGAATGTAAAAAATAGAAAATTCATTGAAAGGAACGTGTGCAGTTAACAGATTTGAAATGGAAATAAAAAACAATAGAATGAATGTGGCACAGATGGTGTGTGTGATGGCGGTGGGTTTAGTTCCGAAGATACAGGTAGCATATGTTTCTGCCATTTTATTTAAATTTATTTAAAAATCAAAATACAAACCCTAATAATCACGATTCAAACAATGAAAGAAAAAAAATCGATTGAAATTAATTGGTTGATTGCGAGGGTTTTATGGTGAGATCGTGGTTGCCGGCGAGTGGTTCCGGCGATAAAGTTGCCGACAGATATAATAGCCGCCTGTTGTGGTGGTGATGCAAAATATGCCGGCGATGGTGGCTGATGGTGAAGATCTGAGAAGTCCGAGAGAGGGAAGATATCGATATGCAATTATCCAGAGTCTGTCTTTTTTCTCTTTGTTTAGGGGGATGAACGGAGGAGGGATGTGGGAGGAGAATGGTCAAGAGTAATTTCGGTATTTTAAAGACGGAGATACTAAAAATAAAAATAGCCCTTTTTTTATATAAGGTAATATAGATATAGTAAATTTGTATCTTAACCTATTTTACATTTATATCATTTTATATCGAGAAAAATGAATATTACGTTATCAATTTCCCATCACCTAAGTTTAGGTGTAAAAACTTTAACATATTAATTTTTTAAATATTTTTTTTGTCTTAAATAAATAATTAGGCCCTTATGAATTTTATGTACTGAAATATTATATTATGACCTAACCTTAATTATGAAAAAACCTCATATTCTCATTTTTTTATATTTATAATAATTACTTTTTGCTAACGAATATTTTGTTATATTTAAACTTTTTGTTTTGTAAATATACAAATCAAAATCATTAGTATGTGTTAAATGAAAAATACACAACAAAATCAATTAGTTTATAAACAATCATACCAATTATAACATATAAAGGATATACAGTAATAAGTTAATAAAAAATATTCTTATATTTTAGTTTCTTTATCATACTTTTTTATTAATATTTGAATGTTTAATTTATAACTTAATAAAAACGAAATCAAAATTAAAACAGAATCAAACCGAACCAGAAACTCAACAAACCAAACTAAACCAGATTCAATAGTTTTGGTTTTTTAGAAACCGATAAGATCGATTGGGGTTTCTATCTTGAGCCAAAACCAACCTATACCTAGTCCCAATATATATACGTGACAACCTCAACCATTAGTCATGGTGACAGGTCCCAACACATGATGTATACAACTTAGAAACTAGCCACACAAACCATAAAGAAAAGTGAGTATGGGACTGTTATGCATTTAACTTGGGTAAAAACCCCTCACATACCAATATTTTAATATTTTGAATAAATGCTTGGCTCCCCATGATTTTTATGGTTTAAAAAAAAAGTATATGAGAGATTTTTCCTAACTTAGGTGTCTAAAAATTTCATATTCCCTCCCCCCACCATTCCCCCATATATATATATATATATATATATATATAAGGGGGAGATCTCTCATATAAGGGTATCAGAGCCATTTTGATTTTTAAAATAAGGGGGAGATGGAGAATAAATCCATTTTAATAAACGATTATGAAGAATCTAAAGAAAACATGACTGAAATTTTAAATTTCAATGAAAATGAAAAAGGTTTTGTATCAGATTACATGATTAGTTTTGATCAACATACAAAAATTAATAAGCTTAAATTCAAGCTTGATTCAAGACATGTTTTTAATCAGTCTGGATATTTACAGAGTTTAGTTTCAAAAGCTTTTACTCGAAAAAATTAAATCTTTTACTGTTTTAATACTGAAGAACTTTCAGTAGATATAAAAGATACTTCTGGAGAAGTTTATTTACCACTTTTAACCAAAGGTGAAATAGCAAAAAGGCTATTAAGTGTTAGACCAGATTTAAGAAAGTCTCTTAATATGGTTCATATAGGAGCTGTAAAAATTCTCCTAAAAGCACAATTCAGAGATGGAATTAACTTTCCAATAAAAATGGCACTCGTTGACAATAGAATTGTTAACAGACAAGATGCTCTATTAGGGGCAGCACAAGGAAATTTAGCATATGGTAAATTCATGTTTACTGTTTATCCTAAATTCGCATTACATAGAGAGTCTAGAGATTTTGATAAGTCTTTAAGCTTTATACACTAATGTGAATGAACTGACCTTATAGAACCAGGTAATAAAGTATTTACGGTTAATTATTTAATCGCATATGCTATTACAAATAATACTCATTCAATAGAGTATAAAGAAAAAGAGAATATCACAATGGAAGATATATTCTCAGAAATTGGAACTGTAGAAGGCAGTAAATTTACTGAACCATCACAGTTACAAGAAAATTGGGCAATGAATATTACGCGAAATAAAAAGGTTTTACACCAAAGGCCTAGATATAGTCTTTCTAATTCTTTAAGATTAAGTGAACCTAGTTCATCTGAAATCTCTTCTGATTTAATGAGATCAATGTCTGAAAGAATAGACAAATATGGAGAAATCCTCAAAGAGGTAGTAGGAATTTAATATGTCCTCACAACCAATTATTGAAGTCTTGTCTATGATAGACGAAGAAATTAGTCAAGAAGAAGCTAGGATATTAACCTATCTTACTAGAATAAACCAGCTTAAAACCAATTTTATGCTGAATACAAAAAACAAGGCTTTTGCCATAAAAAATCTTAAAAGAAGAATCTCATCTTCTAAACAAAAAATTATTGATTTAAAATCAAGAAGAACTATTATTTCTACAATATGAGTTCTCTAGCAAAAATCGAAGAATTAATTAAAAAAGTAGATAATTTATCTACAAATGAGAATTTAGAAGCAATTGTTGCTAAAATCATCCAAGATTTATCAGAAAAAATTGATAAAGTTGAAAAAACACAAATTCTAGTTGAAACTCACAAACTAGAAGAAACACAAAAACTAGATATTATGGAAGAATCTAGTCAAAATAGTCTTTCTAAAAGAAGATGTCAAAAATATACATTTCCTAACTTTAATGTTGGAAATTCTTCATTAGGAGACTCTACGAATCCTAATGCATTAACATGGCCTTTTGGGTCAAATTCAAAAAAATATGGATATCATTAAAAGATAACCAACATTAATGAGTTCTATTACTGAAAAGTTAGAACCAATCCTTATTAAATGAACACTACATTTAAATGGGGGGATGATAAAGAAATTCATTCTTATGAAAATCTTCAAAAAGAATTAGTTTATTCAAATATAACTAATCCAAATTCCATTTATGTTAAAGGAAAAATCTTTTTAAAAGGATATAAAACAATTACATTACATTGTTATGTAGATACATGAGCTAGTCTCTGTTTGGCAAGCAAACATGTTATTCCAGAAAATCTATGGGAAAATACTCCTAAAGAGATTAAAGTAACAATTGCAAACCAAGAATCCATTAAAATAGACAAAGTTTGTAGAAATTTAGTTGTCTATTTATCAGGAGAACCATTTCCCATTCCTACAATTTATCAACAGGAATCTGGTATGGATTTACTCTTAGGAAACAATTTCTGTCAACTATATGGTCCATTTACCCAATGGCTTGATAGAATATCTTATCATCTTAATCAAGAAATGATTTTGATAAAAAAGATAACAAAGGCTTTCCAAGTTGGAAAACCAGATTTTCTTGAATCCATGAAAAAGAATACAAAAATCAAACAAATTCCCGGAACTAATATAGCTCAGGAAATTATAAAAACTGAAGAAAAATGTTTCTTAATAGACATACAAAAATATCATATGATAGAAAATTTACTTGAAAAAGTATGTTCAGAAAATCCAATAGATCCTGAAAAATCAAAAAATTGGATGAAAGCATCTATTAAATTAATAGATCCAAAAACTATCATTAGGGTAAAACCTATGAAATATAGTCCTCAGGACAGAGAAGAATTTAGTAAACAAATCAAAGAACTTCTTGATTTAAAACTAATCAAACCAAGTAAATCTCCTCATATGTCTCCTGCATTTTTAGTTGAAAATAGAAAAAAGAAGAGGTAAAAAACGATTGGTTGTTAACTATAAGTCAGTTAATAACGTCACAATTGGTGATAGTCATAATCTTCCTTGCATGCAAGAATTACTAACTCTTTTAAGAGGAAAAACAATATTTTCTACTTTCGATTGCAAAAGTGGATTTTGGCAAGTATTGCTAGATGAAGAATCTCAGTTATTAACTGCATTCACATGTCCAGATTGTCATTATCAATGGAAGGTAGTTCCTTTTGGATTAAAACAAGCACCTAGCATATTCCAAAGACATATGCAAAATGCTTTAAGAGGATTAGAAAATTATTGCACCGTCTATGTAGACGATATTATAGTTTTCTCAAATTCTAAAGAAAAACATTATTTTCATGTTTTGTCAGTTTTAAAAACAATTGAAAAATATGGAATCATTCTTTCAAAAAAGAAAGCAAATCTTTTTAAAACAAAGATAAACTTTTTGGGTCTTGAAATTGACCAAGGAACCCATTGTCCACAAAAACACATTTTAGAAAATTTGCATAAATTTTCGGATACTATTGAAGACAAAAAGCATCTTCAAAGATTCTTAGGCGTATTAACATATGCTGAAGGATATATTCCTAAGCTTGCAGAGCTTAGAAAACCATTACAAACAAAATTGAAAAAAAATTATGTTTGGGAGTGGAAACTATCTGATACAGATTACATTAAAAAGATAAAGAAAAACTTAATCAGTTTTCTAAAACTTTATCTTCCACAAAAAGAAGATTTTCTTATCATAGAAACTGATGCTTCTAATAAATTTTGGGGCGGAGTTTTAAAGGCTAAAACCACAGAAAAAGAAGAAGTATGCAAATATACTTCAGGAAGCTTCAAACAAGCAGAAAGAAATTACCACAGTAATGAAAAAGAATTACTAGCGGTAAAAAAAATACTATTTCAAAGTTTTCTATTTATTTAACTCCGGTTAAATTTTTAGTAAGAACAGATAATAAAAATTTTACTTATTTCCTTAAAACAAAAAATTTCTGGAGATAATAAACAAGGACGTCTTGTCAGATGACAGATGTGGTTTTTAAGATATTCCTTTGAAATTGAACATCTTGAAGGAACAAAAAATGTCCTGGCAGATTGCTTAACCCATGACTTTCAAAATGTATAAGCAATAATGCAGACACTTTTGTTATAAATAGCATTCAAAAAGTCTTTGAATAAAGAAAAAGACATCTATTTTCCATTTTTAGAAAGGGGGAATAATGAATGAGCTTAAGGCATTTCGCCTAAAAGAAAAAATTCTTTTGATCGAATTAAAAGCTATTCAAGAAAAAATAGCTCTTTATGACGAAAGTCTAACAACTGTTAATTCAGAACAGGAATCCGCAAGGATAAAATCTGAGTCTATTCCCTCTCAAACGGTAAAGGGTAAAGAAAAAGAAAATCCGTTGACTCCTATTGCTTTGAAAAAAAGCAAAAAGAAAGTTAATGAAGAACTACAATCTTCATCTAGTCCAGCAGCAAACGGCTTTGGTAAAGACACAAAAAATCCGTTGATGGCTGATAGTTTGCCAAAAACTGGAACAGTCTCTCTCAGACCAAGTTACGCTCTACAAGAGCCCACAAACTCCAAGTATTATGTCATTTTCGAAGGCGAATACAGAGGAATTTATGAAGACTGGGGAATTGTCTCCAAATATGTTACTGGAAATTCTTTTCCATACAAAAAATATAAAACGCTGTTACAAGCCCAATAAGAAGCTACTCGCTATTCGGCACAATTTGGAAAGAAAGAAATACCATTAAAGGTAACCTTCTACTAAACCATTGATGAGCAAGTCCAAGCGATGAAGAAAAAGCTTTGTAAAAAGCTAATAGCAATGACTAAAAGTCATATTACGATTATTGCTAAGAATCTTCAACAGAAGAAAAATAATTCTAGTGGTCCCTCCACTAATAAAGAATCTCTTTATACAGACGAAGAAATATAAACCCAGCACATGTAGCTGTCGATCAAGAAACGTCTTGGATGACGAAAGAAGAAAGATAAAACTCAACACATGCAGTTGTCGAGCAAAAAAACGTCAGGGATGACGACTTTTTATTTGTCTTGTAATAAACCACTTCCATTATATAAGGAAGATGGATCATTTAGTTTAGGGCATCTCAACTTGTAATCACATCCCATCCTACACACACCCTTCACATTTTCTCTCATTGTAGAATATGATAATTAGGGAGTAGTTTCTCCATTAAGGAGAAATAATGTAAATTATCAAGAAGTTTCTTATCTTCGGATAAGAGACAGTTATGAAATAAAACTATATTTTCTAGTTATCTATCTTTTTTTCTAAATATTTGTCATTGTTAAACCTGGAGACCCTGAAGCCATGATGAAGTACCGTTTAGGCAGGAGGCCGCTAGGGAAATATTGGTTGGGTTTGGTCACTAGCAGAAACAGAATTCAGAAGATATAAAGAAAAGGTACGTTACTCATAACTGTTAAAACAACTTTATATGGTAATTTACTTATTCTCCTTAAAACTAAAAACTTGATAAAAATCAAAACATATAAAATTGATATGCAGACAAACATGTCCATGTTAATTTTGCAACTCATAAATTTGGTTATGCCAAGAATTAAAGGTTACTCACAAGATATGACTAAAAGTCTATCATTAAGTATGTGGTTCACCACAATTATGACTAATTCAATCTTTATGATTGTTTACGTCAAATTAAAGAAAGGCTTTATTGCCAATAAAGACTAGAAATTTGTAAGACTTTGATTAATTATGGTCTTATATTCAACATCCCTCAAAGAGGAAATACATCGGGTTAATCAAGAGATTATCCGTACAAAAAATATAATTAAAACAATACATGATTCTATTATAAGACATCCTATTAATAAAAGCAATGATATAGAACATCTATATAGAATTGAATTTCATATATTTAGATTAAATGAAACAATGAAATGCTTGACTCGACAGATATTTTAAATATGAGTCTACATCATAATTTCTTAAAACAAGAAATTAAAAGAATTAATCAAGAGATTATTCTTAATAAACAACTGATCCAGTTGTTATCAGATTTCGGTTATCCGAAATCCAGCCTACCGGCGAAGAGATATAGCTCAAATAATTGAGTTAAAATTCTATCTAGTTGAACTAGAACAAGAACTGAGACTGTTGTCTCTACATATCTTTTAATTAAGACCATTCCACACTTCCAACTGATCCAGTTGTTATCAGATTCGGTTATCCGAAATCCAGCCTACCGGCGAAGAGATATAGCTCAAATAATTGAGTTAAAACTCTATCTAGTTGAACTAGAACAACAACTGAGACTGTTGTCTCTCTCTCTCTCTCTCTCTCTATATATATATATATATGGTAAAGTTATTTTGAGAACCCTTTTTTTGCGAGAACCTTTGAGAACTTTTCAAATCAAGCCCAACCGATGATTGTTCTTTACATGAAAATTGTTTTTTGATTGTTTTCTGAATAACTTATGTGTAATTTTAAAGTTTATAATTGTGTGGAGGCAGTGATTATCATCTGTTATACATATATGTGATTATGTGGAGATTTGGATTCTTGATCACAAGTACACGTATATTGCTATGATCACATGTATGCAAGTCGATCACATGTAATCATAGCAATATTCGTGCATATATGATCAGGAATCCAAATCTCCATATAATTGTATAACGGATGATAATCTATGCCTCCACACAATTATAAACTTTAAAATTACACATAAGTTATTCAGAAAACAATCAAAAAACAATTTTCATGCATGTAAAGAAGAATCATCGGTTGGAGTTGATTTGAAAAGTTATCAAAGGTTCTCGGCAAAAAAAGGGTTCTCAAAATAACTTTTCCCTATATATATATATAGGGGAAAGATAATTTGAGATAAACTAAAAAAAGTCCAAAAAAGGATCATTGATTTTCGTAACTTACACACCACCATTATCATCTACTACGATATACAAGACTTTTTTGTAAAAACACTAAGACTTTCCGGCGACGGGCCCATGTGTAAGTTAACTTACACATGATTTTTCTGTGGGCCCGTCGTTGGAAAGTCTTAGTGTTTTTACAAAAAAACCTTACACATGATTTTCTGGTGGCCCGTCGCCAGAAAGTCTTAGTGTTTTTACAAAAAAACCTTGTATATCGTAGTAGATGATGATGGTGTACAAAAATTAATGGTCATAGTTGGTCCTAAAATAAGATGTGGTCTCAAAATATCTCACCCCTATATATATATATATTATTTATTTTTTCAATTGTTTTTAGAAAGTGTAAAAAAATATGCTATAATTGTTTATGTTAATAGTGTGTATGAATATTTAACATTTCTAAAAGTGAAAAATATATTTTACAAAAAATTAGTATATAAGTTAGCAATGCATAATTATAATTGTGAATATATAACTGCCCGATAATAATGAAACATCAACTCTTTATATTTCATAACATCTTAATTAGCTCGATAATTTGATACATATGTTAATTAATGCATAAAGTTTTATTTGTAGGTATAACTTAATTATGGCTATTTCATATATCACTCTCTCTAATTAATAATTAAGTCGTACTTGACGGCCTATATATGTAGATAAGTACGTTAAAGTTAGGATCGGATTATTTTGCTGACAACTGGGAGAAATTTATTCCAAAATGACACACGTTATTGTTAGTAGTGTTTGGTAGACCATAGTTATTAAGTACAATTTGGAGACAAGGACACTTTGGCATGCCACAAAATCAAGTTCGATATAGCTAGGAAAGAAACTCAAAAGAAACAACCAGCTGAAGTCAAGTGACGAAGGTACTTACGTTACGTAGAACATTTAACATCCATATATATACTGTTGTTGTTGAATTTGGTGTAGCAATCGACTATATAGAATATATAGCCAAAAAAAAACAGAGAGTACGTACAGTACAACAGCATCTATATATATATTCAGCCTGATTCCTGAACATAGAGACCAAGGGAATTAATCGGTACCGATTAAAATAACAGCAACCGATGGCAACTGATCACCACAAGAGAATAATATTATTTCCCCTGCCTTTCCAGGGTCATATCAATCCCATGCTTCAGCTAGCAAACTGTTGAAATATTAATGTATTTCTAGAAACTACTAGAATAAATTAGTCGTAGTAAAAGTTAGAATTAACTAGGATTATCTAGAATCATTTAGATATTTGGTTAGTGTTTAATTACTAGAAATTTCTAGATTAGTCTAACCGACTTTGAAGGCCTATAAATATGGCCATCTTGTAACATATGGATGTAACAATAACAACATCAACAACTTCAATCAATAAAATCTAAGTTTATTTCTATCTAGTCCATCACATATTCAAACTCTTCTAAATCCCCTCATCATCAATTAGCATCTAAACTATATTTAAGCATCACATAAATAACTAAAACTCATAACAATTCTAACAAGTGGTATCAAGAGCCGTGTTGGGCGTTTACTAAAAATACACCATGACTACCGTTGGTGCATACAATATTCCCGTTCCTATCTTTGATGGTGACAACTATGACTTTTGGAGTATCCGAATGAAGACATATTTCCAAGCACAAAGCTTGTGGGATATTGTCGAAGTCGGGTTCACAACTCCAAAAGATGTCGAAACTCTGCCTGCGGATCAAAAAGAAAAACACAACAAAAATGTTGTGAGAAATGCTGCCGCCCTAGGCTACATTCAACAAGCCGTGACGCCATCTATTTTTCCACGTATCATGGGAGCTACAACAGCCAAGGAGGCGTGGAAAACTCTTCAAGAAGAATTTCAAGGAAGTGTCAAGGTGAGATCCGTCAAGCTACTAACCCTAAGGCGAGATTTTGAAAATTTAAAAATGAAAGATTTTGAGACCGTCAAAGATTACTACTCTAAAATCAAAGAAGTAGTAAATCAAATGAGAGCCTATGGAGACTATATAACCGACAAAAGGATTGTTGAAAAAATACTTATTAGCATGCCTGAAAAATATGATCATGTCGTTACTGCTATTGAAGAGTCAAAAGACATTGAGACTCTTTCAGTAATAGAACTAATGGGCTCTCTAGAAGCATATGAGGCTAGACTGAGCCGGCGAAGTGATGACTCACTTGAAAGTGCCTTTCAGTCTAAACTCAGAATGAGGTCTCAAAAATCTAACAGTGAGGGGAAAAGAAATTTTGAAGAAAAATCAAGAGGAGGAGAAAAACCCAAAACCGGGTTTGATCAGAGAAGAAAAAGCTACCCTCCATGTGGTATTTGTAAAAAGACAAACCACCTGGAAAAAGATTGTTTCCACAAAGGAAAGCCACAATGTAATAACTGCAAAAGATTTGGACATTTAGAAAAAGATTGTCGACTAAAACAAAATCATCGAGCTAACTACACGAAAGAAGACGGAGATACACCGGAGAACAATAATCAACTATTCTACGCGTGTCATGCTGCGAATGAACAAAAGGAAGATATTTGGTTCATCGACAGTGGCTGTAGCAACCACATGACCGGAGATGAGAAATTATTCAGCAGCATCAACACGTCAGTAAAGTCCCGTGTCAAATTAGGGAATGGAGCACTCGTTGACACTAAAGGAAAAGGTACGATAGATGTCCAAACTAGTAACTGCACGAGATCCGTCAAGGATGTTCTTCTAGTTCCAAGCTTAGCAAGTAACTTGCTAAGTGTTGGCCAAATGATGGAGCATGGCTACTCTTTACACTTTGAAGATGAGACATGCGTTATTCGTGACAAGAAAAATAATAACAAATTAATTGCCGAAGTCAAAATGGAAAATAGAAATTTTCCACTTTGTTGGCATTACATCAAAGACACGGCCATGAAAGCTCAAGTCGAAGAATCATGGCTATGGCATCGAAGATTTGGCCACTTCAATTTTCACGCACTAAAGTTCCCCAACAGAAAAATATGATGAGGGACTTGCCTGGCATAGAGGAGATCACTGATACATGTGAAAGCTGTATGATGGGCAAGCAACATCGAAAACCTTTCCCTCGTGATAACGCTTGGAGAGCAAGGAGTATTCTAGAATTGGTACACACTGACGTATGTGGACCAATGAGAACTCCATCTCATAACCAATCCAGGTACTTCATCCTCTTCATAGATGATTATTCTAGAATGACCTGGGTATACTTCATGCGTGAAAAATCAGAAGTTTTCACGATATTCAAGAAATTCAAAACTTTCGTTGAAAAGAAAAGTGGCCATTATATAATAACACTAAGGAGCGATAGAGGAAAAGAATACACTTCTAGAGAATTTAATAAATTTTGTGAAGATGAAGGAGTTCACCGCCAACTAACAGTTGGTTACGCTCCCGAACAAAACGGTGTCTCTGAACGTAAAAACAAAACTGTAATGGAAATGGCCAAAACTATGATACATGAAAAAGGCCTTCCAAACAGATTCTGGGCAGAAGCTGTATACACGGCTGTATACTTGCTAAATAGATGTCCGACGAAGGCTGTGGAAAATAAAACTCCGATAGAAGCATGGAGTGGAAAGAAGCCATCAGCAAAACATCTACGAGTATTTGGATGTATCTGCTACATCCACATTCCAAAGGAGAAACGTCACAAGCTCCAAGAAAAATCAGATAAAGGAATATTCTTGGGCTATAGCACACAATCAAAAGGCTATCGAGTTTATAACCTAAAGTCAAATAAGCTCGTGATCAGCCGAGATGTGGAGTTTGATGAAGAAGCTTCTTGGAATTGGGAGAAAGAGAAAGTTGATAAACAGATATATCTTCCAAAAATATCTATGGAGACTCCTACTCAACAACCACTACAAATAGAAGATTCTGGAAGAGATGAAAGTACAGGAGAAACGAGCCCCACTACACCAACTTCTTCACCGTCAACATTACCTTTAACACAAGAGGAATCAAGTTCGGAGTCAACACCTGGAAGAGTCAAAACATTAACTGAAGTCTACGAGACTTGCAACTACACATCTCTAGAACCTGAAAGCTATGAAGCTGCTGCCAAAGACGAAAAATGGGTGACAACTATGAATGAAGAAATCAAGATGATCGAGAAAAACAATACATGGGAGTTAGTTGATCTCCCCAAAAATAAAGAAATCATTGGAGTTAAGTGGGTCTACAAAACAAAACTTAACCCCGATGGTTCTATTCAAAAACATAAAGCAAGACTAGTGGCTAAAGGCTACTCACAACAACCTGGAGTCGACTACAATGAAACTTTCGCACCTGTAGCTCGACTTGATACTATAAGATCACTTGTGGCATTAGCAGCTCAAAGAAGATGGAAGATTCATCAACTAGATGTGAAATCAGCCTTTCTAAATGGGTTTTTGGAAGAAGAAATATACGTAGAGCAACCACAAGGATTCATCACGAAAAGAAAAGAAGATCAGGTTCTCAAGCTAAAGAAAGCTTTATATGGACTAAAACAAGCTCCACGAGCTTGGTATAGTCGTATTGACAGCTACTTCACAAGTTCTGGATTCAGGAGGAGTGAAAGTGAGCCTACGCTCTACATCAAAACCCAAGGTAACTCTGACACTCTCATTCTTTCCTTATATGTCGATGACCTAATATATACGGGAAATAATGAGAGAATGATACAAGAGTTTAAACATGACATGATGAAAACATTCGAGATGAGCGACCTTGGATTGATGCACTATTTTCTTGGCATCGAAATTAGTCAAGAAAATGAAGGCATCTTTATATGCCAAAAGAAATATACCGAAAACCTCCTGAAAAAATTCAAACTATACGGTTGTAAAACCGTAGCCACACCATCAGTTGCCAATGAGAAGATGAGAAAAGAAGATGGATTTGAGAAGGCGGATACTTCAAGATTCAGAAGTCTCATTGGAAGTCTACTCTACCTAACAGCTACAAGACCAGATATTATGTACGCAACAAGTCTGCTATCCAGGTTCATGCAAAACCCTACTCAGATACATTATGGAGCTGGAAAACGAATATTAAGATACTTGCAAGGTACCATGAACTATGGAATATGGTACAAGCCCACTACAGACTCAAAGCTGCAAGGATATACAGACAGTGATTGGGCCGGATCGGTGGATGACATGAAAAGTACTTCTGGATACGTATTCACACTTGGATCTGGAGTAATCTCATGGGCGTCTAAAAAGCAAGATACAGTGGCACAATCATCAGCAGAAGCCGAATATGTTGCAGCCGCAAATTCAGCAAATCAAGCTATATGGCTAAGGAGAATTCTAGAAGATATGGGCGAAACACAAGATGAAGCTACAAAAATATTCTGCGACAACAAGTCCTCAATTGCAATGGCAAGGAACCCCGTGTTTCACGGAAGAACAAAGCATATCTCCATCAAGTATCACTTTCTTCGAGAAGTGTCGGCAAAGAAAGAGATTGAGCTACACTACTGCAAGACTGAAGAACAAGTTGCAGATATTTTCACTAAAGCATTGCCAAGACCAAAGTTCGAGTTCTTGCGTAACATGCTTGGAGTAACATCGAAATACATTAAGGAGGAGTGTTGAAATATTAATGTATTTCTAGAAACTACTAGAATAAATTAGTTGTAGTAAAAGTTAGAATTAACTAGGATTATCTAGAATCATTTAGATATTTGGTTAGTGTTTAATTACTAGAAATTTCTAGATTAGTCTAACCGACTTTGAAGGCCTATAAATATGACCATCTTGTAACATATGGATGTAACAATAACAACATCAACAACTTCAATCAATAAAATCTAAGTTTATTTCTATCTAGTCCATCACATATTCAAACTCTTCTAAATCCCCTCATCATCAATTAACATCTAAACTATATTTAAGCATCACATAAATAACTAAAACTCATAACAATTCTAACACAAACATTCTACATGCCCATGGAACTTTTAAAATAACTATCGTACACACCGAATACAACTCTCCGCCAAACCAATCAAACTATCCTCACTTCACCTTCAAGTCCATCAAGGACAACTTCTCCGAGATCGTAAATCAGTTGGCTTGGAACCCAGACTCCAGCTTTTACCTTAAGCACCTAAATACAAGCTGTGTAGATCCTTTTAGGGAATGTCTTGCCGGGTTGTTAAGAGAAACCGATAAAGAGCCGGTTGCTTGTGTGATCACAGATGCTGGATTCTACTTCACGCAGGCTGTTGCGGATGAGCTGAAGATTCCTCGGATGGTGCTCCGGACAAGCTGTCTTGGCTGCGTTCTTGCTTATACCCGTTTACCCTTTCACTCTAAGATGGATTGCTTTAAACTTACAAAAGAAGGTCAGTGTTTCCATATCTTACGTACACTATTCTTCCCACATTTTCTTATAAACTATCATTAATTAGTTAAAAAATAAATATAAGGAGGTTAATTAATTACTCGTAATACGGAGTAACAAGTAGTTAATTAAATTTAACTTAAATATGTGTCTTTTGTTTCAATAAACCTTTTAATATGCATGATTTAAGTCTTTAATTAACCATATATATGCCAATCAAAGTTGGAACTTTTTTAAGCTTGTTTGCGGAACCCGTAAGTTAACAATCTTTTTTTTCTTAATTTTCTAGATAGATATATGTTCGAGTTTCTCAAATTCGGATTTGAAGAAGTAATATATTAAAAACTATATAAAAAAGCACGGAGTAATTTGTTAAGATAAACATTGTGTCTACCAAATCCGACTGAAAATAATAAAAATAAATAATTGTACCTTGTTTTTATTATTTCCTTGTGTTGATTGTGGAAGGATTTTTGCCAACATTTGGCCGGGCCTGAGGGATGACACACAATCCAATGTATAAAATGAAATAAATAAGATGGTTGATTAACGTGTCATGTTTTCAGCCCGTCATCTCGTTTATTGAAGTTGAAAAATAACGTTTAATTAATGAGAAATGATCCCTACATAACAACTTTTAGCCATACATAATATTGTATGCATTATACAATTATACAGTACAACCATATAATGCATATATTTGTTGTGTTAGTTATGTTTTTCGAACCGTACTCACCCAGAAAGTATCATGAATTACCAGAATAATTATTTTTAACTCAAAATATTAATTAAGGAAAATGATCTCTACACAACTTATTTTTACCATACACAACAAATATATGTATTATATGGTTGTACTGTACAACTGTATAATTACTAACCCAAGCTACTAGGCGGTGGCCTGGTGAGTTAGTTATGTTCTCCGTACTTTGACTACATGTATTTCGTGCACTATATATGGGATGTACGGACCAAATCTTAGTCAATAAGCCATGTCGATCGGCTGATTTTAGTCAACAACATAGCACGAGTCATCAAATGTACATTCCACTAATGAGTGGTATCTTAAAAAAATTTAAACTTTTTATAAACATGTATGTAGGCCTATATTATTAGAGAATTAAAATGAGAATTTGCTTTGATCTTTTGGGTCCATATATATATGCATGTTTGTAGATTCACAATATGAATCATCAGTGGAAGAATATCCAATTATGAAATATAAAGACATCGCAAAGATCACTATCAACCCACAAGGCACGGGGGACTTCGTCGGCAACATGCTTAATGAGATGAAGGCGTCATCAGGAATCATTTGGAACACCTTCAAAGAACTCGAAGAATCACAACTAGACACGATTTCGCTAGATTTTAAGGTTCCAAACTTCACCTTGGGCCCATTCCACAAGTACTTCCCTGCATCATCGAGCAGCTTGATCCAACAAGACCGAACCATTCTTTCGTGGCTAGACACCCAGCCTCCCAAGTCGACCATATACGTAAGCTTTGGAAGTCTTGCAAATATAACCGAGTCCGAATTTCAAGAGGTGGCTCATGCGTTGTTTAAAATTGGTTTGCCATTCTTGTGGGTGGTTCGACCTGGAATGGTCCGTGGCTCAGAGTGGATCGAGTCATTACCTGAAAGGTTTCTAGAAAGAGTGGGTGACAGGGGACGAATAGTGAAATGGTCTCCTCAACAAGAAGTCCTAGCCCATCCAGCCACCGGGTGTTTTTGGACACATTGTGGATGGAATTCAACACTAGAGAGCATTTGTGAAGGAATTCCTATGATTTGTTCACCGTATTTTGTAGACCAACCAATAAATGCGAGATACGTGAGCGACGTATGGAAGATTGGCGTGTACTTAGAGGATGGGCTTGAAAGGGTGGGGATCGAGACGGCCATCAAAACAGTTATGATGAGTAAGGAAGGTGAAATGATGCGGGAAAGAATAACTTCTTTGAAGGAGAAGCTAAATAACTCTCTCCTTGATGGTGGTTCTTCTCATCAATCATTGATAAACTTGGTTGATTATATTTCAACACTCTAATTAAAATGATAAAATTACATATGGTTCACATGTACGTAATTTGTACCACAAGTGTTTGTTATAACAATTTAAGTTTACAGAAAAATAATATTAAAGAAAAGGGTTTATTTTCTTTACATATGCAATTCAATTATATGCATGTTTATATGGTTCGCTTCAAAACTTTTAATTTATCTTTTCATTTAATCCATCGTTTACTTTTTAACTAGACGTTACATCCTCACACTAAATTTTTATTAAATAATGCATGAAATATTAGATATACAACGAAGATCACCTAAACTGATTAGTACGTACGTGATGCTCGACGAGATTGATGTTAATAGCATTTTTTCTTTGATTGATTGATGCCTTTTTATCTTTGTATTTACATGCCATCTTTTATTTTTTGTGTGGATAACCGTATTTTCGGCTTTTGGCTTTTTTATTCTTATTTATTTTTAGAAGCTTACTACCTTTAAATTCCTTATTAGAATCGAACCGTTTTTATAAGCTTACTACCTTTAAATTCCTTATTAGAATCGAACCGGCAATAAACCCTAATAAATACACACTACAACAAATTAATAGAAACAATATGAAACATACACTGATACACCCATTATTAGGCTAACTTCAAGCAACAATCTGATCATTAACTTTGGATATAATCGGTTGATAATTCAAAAACACAATCAATTAATACAAGATTATTCCAAAAACAACAACAAATCAATAAGTAACTTCATCTTTTTTCCCTATTCATTAGTTACAAATATATTTAATAAAAAAAACCCATTATCAATATCTATAAAATAAAAAATAAAAAAAAATCTCAACAAACAACAGAATTTGTAATTTTATATTTTATGTATAGAGATATTTTATATTTTATGTATAGACCGCATTCTGGGTTTCTCTTCAACCATTTTCTGATTCTTTTTAATAGTCCAATTTTTTATTATATCAGTAGCCTTGTTGAAGATCAACATCACTTTAAAAAAAGAATTTACAAAAGTTGAAAGAAGATTTAATTGGGTTAATTATGGTGCTTAGGGTTTGTTTTGCTTCAAATTGAGGAGGGTTTGTTTGGTTTTGAAAAAAAAAATCTCATTCATGGGATTCGAACCCGTGCTCATAAATATAAAAAGCAAGATATTTACCACCACTACCAAAGAGAACTTTGTTTACATTTTGCTATACTCTATATATATAGTATTCTGTAACTTTTTTTGACTTTTTACTGTTCACATCCAATTCCTTTATTAAAGAAGATAATATCTTCATTATTTTATTTTGTTTTTTATACACCAGCCCAGATTAGAGTGGCGACAGGCCCAAAAGAGTTTAACTGGACTAATTAACGAGTAGCCCATTATGAAAAGTAGCTTGATGCCTTGATCAGATTAGAAGTATTGAAGTAGGCTCAAAATTTCTAAGAAACCCAATCAGAAAGAAACTATGTGAGATGTGCACATACACGAATAATGATGCTCATGCTTATGAGTTCACATGATGTTAACAATTTCCCTTTTCACTTACAAAGATAATGATCATAATGTTGGGTTAAGAAATGTCATCGAAATATTAATAGTTCTCGCAGTCCAGACATGGAAGAAGAATACATCATTTTTTGAGCTTATTGGAAATATAGAACTTATGAAGTACGATTTGAACCCGATCCGAACCGATTTGAACCAGTTTTTTAGTCTAATGACGTGGACCGGTTTGACCGGTTCTTTTTGCCAAAAAACGAGCACAATCCGATTTGAACCCGATCTCTAACCGGTCCGAAAACCCAAACCGGTGGGTTTTCCAAAACCCGATTTGACAAGCAACTACCGATTTGACAAGTATATTATAAAAGTACCTAATTGTGTTTCTTACGATTAAAATTCTAAGTAGGCTAGCCGTGCAATTAAATGTTTCTCACTTGAATTGATAGCAGGTAATCATCCCATTAAGCCTCTAACTCTCCACTCGGTTGAAAGTGAGACCAAGTTAATGAGAAAAACGATACCTAGAGAAAAACGATATAGAAAAACAATTAGGTACTTTTATACTAGAGATGATAACTATTTATAATATACGAGTACTTGTCAAATCGGTACTTTTATACCCCTAGCTAAACTGAATGAGAAAAACGATACCAAGAGAAAGGTCAAACTATATATTGAAATGTATTAAAGTTAATACCTACAACAAAAAAGTGAAATTTAAAATACAATTACAAATTCGAGTATAGAAAACACACTAGATAATGTTATTTTGCCACAACTTTCCTATTTCCTCAAAATTTTCAACTTTTTGTTTATACGTACATGAATATTAGATTAAAATATATATATGTAGGACAATCCGAAGTAACTCAAAGTCGGTTTCCAAGTTCCAAACCAGAGCAAACCACTCATGTGCCAATACTGACATATGTGCATGTTTATAAGTACCCCCAACAAGAGAAAAGATAGGTATCCAAAAATATCTATATCTATGAATATTTTTTGAAAAAAATAGATAAATTAAAAAAGTCTACTAGTGGTAACCGGCGTGGAAGTTATTTATACTTCCGTGGGGCTAATGAATTGAAGTTGACATGAGTGAAACTGTGAAAGTGTTTAAACATAATACTAGTATATTACTTAGGTGTAGTGAAAATTATTGGGAGACTTTCAAATCTTACCATCACATAACTTTAAGGGCGTGTTTGATTTGTTAAGGGATTGAGAAATGGTTTCAGGTATAACCGTAAAAACAACATGTCAATTATAACTCATTTTCTTTATGTGATATATGATATTTCATTATTTAAGGAGGCGTTTAATAGCAGTGAATCATAAAGAATAGAATTAAATGAGAGAATGGAAACAGTAATGAAAAAGACATTAATGGAATGATTTCTTTGTTTGGTATAATCAGATAATCAATATAAAAAATAGAGAGGTGATTTATTTTTCTTGTTTGGTTATACTATTGAGTAGAATGAAAACGAATTTTATTTTTGTTAAGAATAATTTGTTCTTATCATCTACAAAGTACAAGAATATATCTATGTTGGTGTTCTTCATAAGTCCAACAAAGCATCTCATAATTTGTTATAGAACTTCTTTATACATGACACCCAAATTATAAAAACCAAAAGTGAAACTAAAACATACAAATTGACAAATCAATAATACCTACCAAAAAATGAATATTTGAGACATGTAAATCATACTCCTTACGTCTTATTTTAAATGTCTTATTTTGACTTTTTAAGTCTTTTTTTTAAATTACCGTAAATATCTTTATTTGTATTATTTATTAGTTTGATGAAATGTATATCAATTAATGAAAAATATATCTAAAACTCAATCCATTTTTTTAAAAAATTTTTATAGCAAGTGTTATAAAATATAAACGAAAATATTTATGATCAAAGTTAAAGATAAAAGACTTGACAAGTCAAATAAAATAGAACGGAAGGAGTAGTAAACAAGTATAAATCGAAACATGTATATATATCACAAATAGTGAATAACATATTAAATTTAAATAAAAAAAATAAAAAATAAAATGATAATATATAAGAAATAGTAATATGTTAGATAGATCGAGTTTTAATTTACACCAAAAGATTTTTCTTTGATTTTGTTTAAAAAGAAAGATGAAAGATGACTAGAAATATTAATATCCATCAAAAAAAAAGAAAAATGATAATTGATAAAGGTAGGGTTCAAATCTTGTAAAATTGTGCAAGGCACATGATTTTCATATTTATATCCTCTTTTTTAGATGGGTATTCATTCACATCAAGGATGGGTCGCGTCTAGTTTTGCTCCTCTCATTCCTTTCTCGGATTTTTTCTAATTTTTTTTAAGAATGAAATTAGTGGAATGGGAATCATTTTCTAATTTGATGTTTCCATTCCAATTGCCAATCAAACAAGTGAAGATAGATCAGTTCCATTCCGATACTTTTTATTCGCCTCTACCAAACACATGCACCTTAAAGATACGCAAATTTGACAATTAAGTAATTACCACCGTTTGACTTTAGAATATATATATGCAAAACTGGTTTATTTATGGCACCTTAATTAAAAGTTAAAATGTCGAATTTGAATGTATGAATCACTATACGACTAATGCTGGGTTAATTTGTATATTACATTGTTTAGTTGAATGACCGACAACAGCACGTTATTACCTTTTTGAAATCCTGGCCATGCCAATGATTCAAAATTTCAAATATCTTGCGGATCATCTTTCACATGCATATCTTTGTTTTTGAAATCTATGTCTCTCATGCAATTAATCTCTTGGACCAAAATATTTACTGATTTTTTGGTGTTACATTTTGAGTTTTAACTATTTTTTTATATTTTTAAGCTGGCTAATTAAAGTACTCAATTCCAACGAGTAATTAAGCCTTTTATTTCCACCGTTTTATTTCTATGCCCAATTGCCCATGCATTTCATTTTCTTGAATTATTTTTTTATGAAACGTGTCCTTAATTTTTAGTTCAAATCTCTTTAATTACCTTAATTCGTACATGATCATCAGTATTTATTACCCACATTAAATGTAACCAAAGTGCAGGACTAACTCAAATTCCATACGTCGTTCCAACCATGCATATATAGCAGACCTTGCATGCATGTGGATCGAGTGTGGCCACTCCACCTAACTATATATCATTTGGCAATATACGCGAGCACGCACACGCACACGATCGATTTTCGTGTTTATCTATATCCCTTCTAAAAAGAATAACATTAAAACATTAAAGATGCATTTGGTTGTAGAAAACAACCCTTGTTTTTTATTTTTGTTTTTTAAGAAAACATAGAAAATATAAAACGCGTTATAATGATAGTTTTCTAAGAATATTTTCCAAGAAAATAAAAAACAATGTTTTTTACTTTTCAATGGAAAACTTGAAAACATCTTTTCATTGTTTTTTATTTTCCATTTCCCCCTTCCCTTCCTCTCATATCCTAACATGTTTAATTTCTAGTTTTCTAATTAGAACGTGTTTCAAAAGTTTTATTTGTTTTTTAGAAAATAAAAACCCTTCTCATTTTCCAGAAAATTAAAAATGAAAAATCATAAAACATTTTCCACAACGAAACGCACCCTAAGCACTTTTCTAAATATTTCTAAACTACCCCTCTTTAACTCACGCGCGCACTTTCCATCTCTTATTTGTTGTTAATGAGCAGCTTATAATCGTCTTAATTTTCTTTTAATTTTTTTGTTTGATAGCTTGATGGAATACATGGCATGACCTAGCCTAGATGCGGAGATGAAAGGAAGAATATTTTAAACATCTTTTAAATTAATATCGTTACGGCATCTCACGTGCTATAAATTGGAGCCGCTGCAACACGCGGGCACTAGGCTAGTATAATTAAATATATATATATATATATATATATATATATATATATATATTATATATATATATATATATAACTTCAACACATGCAAGAGTACTAGTATATCATTGGAGTACTATCAATAATAACGTCCGATCGACACTACGAATTAAGCAGCCAGCATATATATATCATCGATCATGTCGTCCGCTGATGAAGTACCAGCAGCTGGAGGTGGCTCATCAAACAACATTAACTACCGTGGGCAGCTGGTTCTTTTTCCGTTACCATTTCAAGGCCACATCAACCCTATGCTTCAATTAGCAAACATTCTACACGCTAAAGCAGGGTTTAAGAACATTACAATCATTCACACGGATCTCAATTCTCCAAATCAATCAAACTACCCACAATTCACCTTTAAGTCAATCTCAGACGGGCTTTCAGATGAAAGCTGCAGCTTGATCAATCTAGATACTAGTAACTCTGTCATCAACTTTCTCAACAAAAGCTGCATTGACCCTTTCAAGGCCTGCTTGTGTAAGTTGCTGGCACAAGTAGTAGAGGATGATGAGCCACCAGTGGCATGCCTGATATCAGATGCACTATGGCACTTCACTCAATCTGTTGCTGACAGTCTGAACCTCCCACGTATCGTCTTACGAACTAGTAGCATGTCATGCATCCCTGCTTACGCAACCTTTGTTCTTGGTCAACAGTCCTACTTGAAAACAAGCAGCTTAAAACAAGAGCTTTCACTCATGACAGAAAAAGACAGACAAAGTATCATCTACAAAGGTGACTCCGAAGAGGGAAACAAAGAATTGATTGCTAGCATGATCCAAGAAACAAAAGCAGCTTCAGGGATCATATTGAACACGTTCAAAGAGCTCGAAGAAGCTGCATGCTTGGCATTAACCCAGGATTTCCGCATTCCGATTTTCCCTATAGGCCCTTTTCATAAGTACTTTCCGGCTTCTTCTAGCAGCTTGCTAGAACAAGACCGAGGATCTATTTCATGGTTAGACCTCCAACCAATAAGCTCTGTAGTTTATGTGAGTTTTGGAAGTATAGCCCAAGTGAGCGAAGCAGAGTTTTCAGATATGGCTTGGGGTTTGGCAAGTAGTAACCAACGGTTTCTATGGGTGGTTCGGCCCGGTTCGGTCTGCGGCTCTGAATGGCTCGAGTCATTACCAAAAGGGTTCATGGAGGAAGTAGGTGAGAGAGGATGTATCGTCAAATGGGCCCCACAACAACAAGTGTTAGCTCATAAAGCCACAGGAGCGTTTTGGACTCATAGCGGATGGAACTCGACATTGGAAAGCATATGTGAAGGGGTTCCGATGATATGTTCTCCTTGTTCTTATGATCAACCCATAAATGCGAGATACGTGACGGATGTGTGGAGGATAGGAGTGATGTTAGATAACTGGCGGATGAACAGACGCGAAATCGGAAGAGCGATCAAAAGAGTGTTTGATATGGACAACGACGAAGGTATTGAGATGAGACAGAGGTCTAAATCTCTTCAACACAAGGTGAACCTTTCTCTACAAAGAGGTGGCACTGCATACCGTTCACTGGAGAATTTAGTTGACCATATATGTAATCTCTCTTTCTAGCTAGCTATATATATATATATTTGTTATTCGATCGATGAAATTCCATCAAACCGCGGGTATTATGCATGTGCTTAATTCTTATTAAATTATCTGAATTGCTGTACGTTTGTTTCAAATTCAGTCATTAAAATACAATGAAGTTTAAAGTGTGTTATGTTTCACATATAAGGTTTGTCAGGGTGGGGCTAAAATGTGTACTTGCTTATAGCTAGGTTTGATCATTATAAAATCAATTCCACGTACTTAACAAGAAAACAACTACCTTGCTGTTCCTCTTCCTTTTTTTTTTTTTCTTCTTCTTCTTCTTCTTTTTTTTTTCTTGTATATATATATGAGCTATCCGCCTATTTTGTTTTTCATATACTAATTAAACATTAATTATAAAATAACTTTATTTTTGAAAAAATCCTTGTCATCATCATTGAAAACATTTTGCTTATATTAAAATTTAAATTAAAAAATTCAAGGTTTCTAAGTTTCTCAAATATCAATCTATCTATTAATTGACTATTGATCGATGGTAGTTGATCACTCAATAGGTTACCTAACCCTTTATGTCACATTAAAAATTTACAACTGTTAAACACGTGCATTAGTATCTATCAAACCTAATATTGTTTCTTATACTTGAGAATTGAAGTAAATGATAATATGAGGTTAGCTTATTTAATATTCCAATCTATCCTATTTTAATTGTTCTATTTTGACTGTTTAAGTCTTTTTCTTTCAACTTTGACCGCAAATATCTTTGGTTGTGTTATATATTAGTTGATGAAAGTTATATATCAATAAATATACATTTAAAACTCAACTAATTTATATATAACACAAACAAAAATAATTATGATCAAAGTTGAAAGCAAAAGACTCAAAAAGTCAAACGTAGACACTTAATATGGGATGAAGGGAGTAAAATTTTTTGTCTTTTAGAAATATTTAAACCATGTTTAATCCTTAATGCTAATATTTCTTTTGTTTAAGAAATTATAAAATTACAGTACATTTATGTTGCGATTTAGATGGTGAATTGAGATGTTATATTTTATAGGATGTTATATAATGAAGTTCAGTTGTCTCAACAAAGAAAATTAATCTTACATTTATACAAACATATATACTCTATTCATGAAAGAAACAAATACTATCATATTTTTTAGTTTGTAAAGACCATATTTTCATTTAGAGATAAAAAAAAAAATAAAAGAAATATGTAGATATTGTATGTCGACTATGGCAATCATCTAAGGCCTCTCCCTAAGGCCTTCGTCCACCGTTCGTCAATGGGTCTTCGACAACGAAGCCTTAGGGAGCTATCTCGTCGACCGCGAATTCTTCAACGCTATTCGATCCATCAATGTGTAAAGACGAGATAATGTGGGCCAACTGGTAACGTAAACTAAAAAAAAAATTTGATTTTTTCAAAAGTACGTTTTCAAAATGTAAATGGCTAGTTTCTTTTTTTTTCTTTTTTTTTAACTTTTCATATATATATATATATATTACCTTTTTACTCACCTTCTTCACCACTTTCTTCACAACTTCTTTCATTTTCTTCACAACTCCTTTCATTTTCTTCACAATATCAACAAAATCTTTCACTCCCACTCCATCTCTAAACCATGTCAAACAACGAAAACCAAATTAACGACATTTGGAATCGCTTTCTAGAAAACCCGATGTCGTCTATGTCGTCAACTAACCAAAGCCAAACAAGCCATGCTTCAACCTCATCCAACCCGCCCCCAATGGGTCTTTCACCCACTTGCCTCGTTAACCCATATTCTCAAGCGTATTACAATCAAATTGGTTACAATCCAATTATGGGTCAAAATTGGACCGAGTCTCAACGTTTGCCGTTAGTCCAAGCCCAAATGCAAGCTCAAATGCAAACTCAAATGGCGTTTGACTTTCACCACCACCAACAACAAAGACCAAGAATGTCACAACCGCCATTGATTATCAATGAAAATGTCCCCGACAAAGATAGTGTCGAGTCTGCCGATGATAAAGGTGAAGATGAAGTTGTGGAGGTGGGTCGTGGGAAGAGACGCGCCACAAAACCGAGAGAGAAAAGGAACTGGGAAAATAATGATACACTGTTGTTGGCAAGGTGTTGGGTGCATTGGTCGCAGGACCCGGTGGTGGGTAATAGTCAGACGGAGGGTGTTTTTTGGAAAAAAGTGGTGGAGATATTCAACAGCAAAACGGCATATGCACCATGTACCAAGAGCCAAATACATGGCAAATGGAACAAGATTAAAAATGGTGTTAAGGAATTTGGTGTGGCGTTGAAGAAGGTTAGCGAGTAAGGCCGACAAAGTGGGGCGGATGAGCGACAGGTGACTAACGCGGCTGTCAAACTATACAAGAAACAAATATGGGAGAAATATTTACCAGAGTTGCTATGACTTTCTTAAAAACTTGTCCAACTTTTGGAATGAAAACTAGGCCACGAGTAGTCGACAAGCTCCGGCGGTAGATGTGACCGCCGATGATGTTCTATTAGGCGGGACCCCCATTCCGACTCCCAATCCCACCCCTCCACGGCCCCATTTGAGGCCTTATTTGGGCCATATCCCATTAGGCGACCACCGAGTCGTAACGTTAGCCATAGGTTGTCTAGTTCATCCGATGCCACACCGGGTCGATCTTTGGGTTCTGAAACGACTCAACAGATTAGTTCTTATCTTCAAGAACGAAAAGATGCTTTGTGACGGGCCGAGATTAGAGATGCCATGAAGTTTTGGCGAGACCAATTCCGACGGGCTTGTCGCAATACGACTTTGAAACACATATGAGATATCGTCAATACTTGCAAGAGAACTTCAGTAGCTCGTTTTATGCACCGGCGCCACAGCCGGGTCCTAGCCACGACCCGGTGGAGGACGAGGACGACCAGACCGCCGACGACGAGTAGTTTATTTTTTAATAATCGTAATGTTTTATTTTTCCTTGCAATGTTTTATTTTTAAGTGTGTTATGTGTTTTATTTTCAGTGGTAATGTTTATTTGTAATGTTTTTTTAATTTAGTTGTAATGTTTTATTATTAATAAAATTAAGTTTCGTTTTAATTTTGTGTAAATATAAAATAAATAAATAAATAAGTGTGGAAGAGGGGTTATAGGGAGTGATTGTGGATGAAGAGAGAGAAAAGCTGATGTGGCAGTGTGGAAGAGGGTAAGGATGAAATGCCTTAGGCTTTCAGGTCCGACGATTATGATGATGTCGTCGAGTGTGCGGTTGCTATGTCCGTTAATCTAGCGATGCGAGCCGCGGTTAGAGATAGCGAAGCCGAACCGCGACAGCGATTTCGGAGGCGTGTCACGCTTGTACGTAACCTTGCAGAGGCGCAAGAACGGTTGATGCGTGACTACTTTGTTGATGAACCAACTTACTCCCCGAGAATTTTTAGGCGCCGTTTTCATATGCAAAAGGGGTTGTTTTTGAGGATTTGTGGTGATTTGGAGAGAGAGTATAGGTATTTTCAGCAAAGATATGACGGTGCCGGGAAACTTGGTTTTAGTGCAGTTCAAAAGTGTACGTCTGCGATATGACAACTTGCTTACGATGTTAATAGCAACTTGCTTACGATGTTAATAGCGACTTACTTGACGAATACTTGCATATGTCGGAGAGCACTTCGAGGGAGTCACTTCAACATTTTTGTTCAGGTTTTGTTTTTTATATACATAATTTATATAGTTTATATATATTACGTAATTTATATATATAGTTTATATATTACGTAATTTATATATATATATATAGTTTATATATTACATACATTTATATATATAGTTTATATATTACGTTTATTTATATATGTAGTTTATATATTTATAGGTATAGTTAACTTGTATGGACCTACGTATCTACGAAGACCGACTTGGGCTGATATTTAGCGCATATACAGTGTCCATGAACAAGTTCATGGTTTTCCCGGCATGTTAGGTAGTATAGATTGCACGCATTGGGCGTTGGAGATGTGCCCCAATGAATGGCGAGGTACTCACACACGTGGTGATATTGGACATCCGTCGATGATACTTCAGGCTGTTGCTTCTTCCGATTTATAGATATGGAATACTTATTTCGGACAGTAGGGGTCGAATAATGACATAAATGTGTTTGAGTCCTCTCCTATTCTTGAAGAGATCGTTAATGGTTTGGCGCTATCAGGTATTTATTATACACGTTAGTAGAAACTTATATTAATTTTTGTTGTGTTACTAATATTTTTTGAATTTACTTTGTAGCTTGTTTTTATGCAAATGAAAACTACTATGCGAGGGGATACTATTTGGGTGATGACATATACCCAGAATATGCCACATTTGTGAAGACTTTTACTGACCCGATGGATGAGAAGAGAATATTGTTTAAGAAGAAGCAAGAGGCGGCACGAAAAGATATTGAAAGAGCATTCGGTGTGCTAAAGAAGCGGTGGAAGGTTCTTAAAAATCCGGCACGATATTGGGACAGGGAGAGAATGCAAGACGTGGTATATGCTTGTGTCATTTTGCATAACATGATTTTGGAGGACGAGGACAAGGCTACTTGCCAAGACTTTGATGAGGAGGATCCCACTCTAGTTCCGGGATATTGGTATACGCAAACTCCAATGGAACAACGTCTCCAAAATCTACGTGCGGTGAAGAATCGAGAGACTCACAACATGCTAACGGCGGATTTGGTTAATCATATATGGTCGACGATACCACGTGACTTCAAGCCCGTTGCCGATCCGTTTGCAGACTTTGGTGATTACGTTAGTTCCGACGATGAGTAGTTTTATGTTTAATGTTTATGTATTAGTATTTTGTATGTTTTAAAACTTTTATTTGATGTTTAGTTTGTATTTATTTTTAAGAATTATGTAAGAATATTATGTTTAGTAGTATGTTATTAATAAACAAATAAAAATTACTTATTAAAATAACACAAATTAAATAAATAAATAAAAAATGAACAAGAGTTAGGAGAAAATCCTCACTCCAAAGGAACGCCCCAAAATCAAAAGAACTTCACATGTCACCAAAAGAAGCAAAAGGAGTTTTAAGAACCCTTGCTCCCACTAGCCTTAGGGAGAGGCCTAAGTACCGTAGCCGCACGTTCTACCAAAGCAGTTAGATTCAATGGACTTGATCAATCTAACTGACAGATTGAAATCATTATTAATTGGGATGTCAGTTTTTTGTCCATTTATAATTTAATTGACAAGGACCATATGGTCCAAACTCCTCAAGGGCAATATATGCTTACATATATACATGTATTTTAATTAATCTTTCTTATATGGACAACATCAATATAGAATAACAACTAGTTTTATTATCCACACGTTTCCCTAAGAAACAAAAACATCTATTGCGAACAAAAGTCTAGGTCTCCTATATTAAGATCCGATGCACAGTGCAGACTGTGCAGTTGCTCCTATTGACACTTCAATTACAATAAAGATAGCGTATTAACGAAATAAACAAAAAAAAAAGTACTCAGTAATAGATAATAAAAGAATGCTTACCTTTATAACAAACAGAGACATTTTATTTTACATACCATCAATTACCATAAAATAGCCGCCGTTTTGTATATGAAAACTATCGTTTCATCTACTGTTCACAGTGGCATTTTTGTAATTAGTTCCAACTTTATGGTTACTTACTAGTATTAATTAATAGCCGATACTTTATGAAATATGATTATACGTACTATTTTGTAAAACAAAAGTTTTTTTTAGTCAAAAATTGATGTTGGAAGAGATATATTTCAATATAACAAAAGCAAAGGTTTTTTTTAAAATAACAATAGCAAAGATCTATTTTTCGATAAAATGTATCTATCACAAACATCAGATTATGGGAAATGATTAATCTTTTAAAAATAATAGCCTAAAAATCTTCCTAACTATTAGATGGAGATATATAAAAAAAATCAGAGAGCAAAATTAGGAAAGAAAATTAGTGGATTTACATGTCATAGTTTAGGAGAATTTTCAGACTATCATTTTAGAAAGATTAATTATTTTTTTAAAATAATTTGTTGTTAATGAAGACATAATAAAACCGCAACGGAGTGCGGCTAATTTTTCTAGTTTTAATATCGTTAATATGATGTATTACTTTATGTATAATCGGGTGTTGTCCCCAGAGATACATCTAGATGTTGCTCGAAAGACATTACGTCACATAAATAAATAATCACGTTTAGAAAACTGAAAGGGGAAAGAGGGCCCATTGGGCCACTAAATGAAGTTCAAGCTTTGCTGTCAAATTGAAAACCCAGTGACACGAAAATTCATACTTCAAAATTTAAATAAATTCGTTTATATGAGTAATGCTACAATGAAAACATTTTAAAATAAGAACATGATAAAGAACAGTTTATGCTTAAGAATTTGAGAGGCCTTAAACGAAATTAATTTTATAGGCCTAGGTTATTAACAAAAAAAAAAAAAAAAAAAATGATATGTCACACTGTGAAAGGCACTCTTATACAAAATCTATTAGGGTCCTTTCCTTATAAATATGTAGTCTCCTTTTTATTTTTCTAAAGGCATAACAATAGGTCAAAAGGCCATTAGCCAACTTAATTTTTTCCTATTTTATAATAGTATTAGCTCAAATATCTATAATACTAAGCTCACTCTACAAAATATGGAGACCAATAAAAATGGGGGCGCAAAGCAATTGCTTATCCAAGACTAGTATTAAGTGGTAGGAACACTTAATATCATCATGCATTAAAAATCTATAAAACTAATATACGCTTAACATCTTTAAGGAATCCACGAGTTGGATATTATGTGTTTATTTGCGAAAACAGAGTTGCGGAATCTCGTAACTATATATATATATATATATATATATATATATATTAATGAAACATGTAGTAAAATGATTATATTAACAAAAAAAATCAATATAAACAATGAATTTTACTATAAAGATACGTAAGAAGATGATCAACACCGAATGTTTTAAAAAGAAATCAAAAATAAGAATTGTAAAGCTCAATATTAGTTAAGTACGGAGTAATAAATTTTATTAAATGTTGAACTTCTAAAAGCTTTATTTTATTGTAGTGCAAAGCTTTTTCTAGAGAAATGGCAAAAAAGTTTTTCTAAATTTACCGTTGTAGATGTTCTTACCATAAGTTTATGGTTGCTTTAAACTGTTGGGAAAACTACAGTCTTTTGCAAACGTATCCTATTCAGATTCGTAGGGAAAGAACGGCAAAATCCATTCGGCATAAAATTCAATTGTGTATTGACATCGTTGTAATATATCTGGGAATGAAATTAGTTAAATACAATATACAGCTGAATACACAAAAACTTAATCCCAAAAGGAATGACTTGAGGAATGAAAAAATCATTTCAAATGAACATCCACGCTACCAGCAATCCAGTATCAAATCAATCTCGTGTCAATCTGATCCTGTCAAACACTGACAATACATATATTAGGTTGATCCTTTAAAACACCAAACCAACAACTATTTGAAATATGAATCATTGAATTGTAAACAAAAAATAGCAATCGAAACTTCGATGAAATTAACATGTATAAAAACTTCCCTAATCTTAGCAAATACACAAATGGTTGGACCATCCATATCGAACTCAAGATCATACCATATAGGAGTGGGTTGTTTGTTTTAAGTTTTTAACATATCTGTTAGTGGCTCGTGCAACTAATTCAATCAAAAATACTAAACTATATTGATTTACATATACCTATATAATCTAATTGACTCTGTAATGGGCATAAATAAAGGATCATATATATGTATTTGTCAATCCATATCATGCTAGTTGCTTCTCATGTAGTCATATAAATAAATAAATAAATTTAGCTCGTCCAGCAACGGGGTGTGTTTGGAGTTTGGACTCATAATGGATGGAATCAACATTGGAGGGAATATGAGGAGTTCCTATGGTTTGCAGTATTACACACTCTGAATTCAGTTACAAAACTAAAGTATAGAATGAAATTTATTTGTGTACCTGGATTAGCCATCTACACGACTGCACATAGTATTACATAGCTTCAATATCCTTGATTAAACGCTCTAAATTACAATAAGAGGATCCACCATCTATCAAGCATTGTTTTGCAAAGTTACTCATTTGATCAGCTGACCTCCTAAACTCATCTTTCCTATCCTCCATCAGTTCTCTCACTGTCTTCTCTATAATCACTTTGTCACAAGTATCCTTCATGTCCAAACCCAACTTCCATACTTCTCCGACAAATCTACTATTCACTTGTTGGTCCAAAAAATAAGGCCAGCAAATCATTGGAACGCCTTCAATCACACTTTCTAAAGTCGAGTTCCACCCACTGTGTGTTAGAAACCCACCCACGGCATTGTGGGCCAAGACTTCCTCTTGTGGGGCCCAACCAACAATGTAGCCTCTCTCTTCTGTGCCTTTAGACAATTCTGGTGGGATCTCTTTTGAATCACTGGTTACTGCATCAGGTCGAATGACCCACAAGAAACGAGAACCACTGCTCACTAGCCCATACCAGAACTCCATATATTGCTCCTTTGTCATAACAGCAAGACTTCCAAAGGAAACATAGATCACGGATTTTGGTGGTTGTGAGTCCAGCCATGTAATACAACTCATGTCTTCTTGCCACAGACTGTTTGAAGAAGGCAGTGATGAGGATGTTTCTCCCACTAGCTTGTACTTGAGATGGGAGTGCAATGGGCCAATTGTGTACAGATTTGGACAAAAAGTGCGTATTTGAGATAGTATTGGACCCTCTAAATCATCAAATGTGTTAAGTATAAGCCCATGAGCTCTTGGGTTTTCTGTACTTTCAGGAAGATAGAGATTGAAGCTTGGGTCTGACAAGCTGCCAGAACGACAGAACATTGGAAGATCACGACGTCTGAAGATCCCTTCCATGCCTGGTATGCTCTTTATTGGTGCATCCAAGTCGTTATCTACTAGAATTCGACAAACCAAATAAATATACAACACAGGAATCGTTAAAACAAGAGCAGAGATAATATAAGTAGATTATGCACCTGCAAACGGGAGTTCACCAGCTTCAATGAGCTTGGGAAGACAGAAGAAGACCCAAAGGCAACAAGCACTAATTGTACGAACAAATATAATAGGTATTCCTACCTCATTAGCTACATCACAAGTATACCCCATTATACCATCTGCAATAATACAAGTTACCGGCCTACGTGAATCTGAATTAAGTTTACCAGAAGTCAAAAGATCTTTAAAAAGGATCTTGTTTTTGGTTTTCAGGGAGTCAAACATTTCCATAAGCCCGCTCCCAGAGCGAGGATGATCGTCTGGAAGGCCATCAGATATAGTTTCTAGGTGGAAACCGGGGTAACAATCAAACCGGGACTGTATATTAGAGTATTTAAGGAGTCGGGTATGAATATGACCAGTGACAAGGAATGTGACATGAATACCCGAGAGGCACAGAAGCTCAGCTAGCTTGAACATGGAGTTCACCGGGCCTTGTAGCGGCAAGGGGAAGATCAGTACATGTGGTGGGAGTTCTTGATCCATCACATAAACTGTTTCTGAGTTATGTGCTTTATGTATAAATCTGTACAAAGAACATCAATAAATAATATAGTTACAGATTCTTTAGCTAATAGCAAACAGAAAACTTATACAAAGTGCTGTTAAAGACTAATTTATTTGTAACATAATATTGTTAACCCTACTGAAGCACATACAGAAAACTGATCTCTACTACGTATACATTAACATTTTCGGATTTTCTATCAACACCCAATGATTTTAATCAAAACCGTTGATGTCATCAATGTATTAACATTTCAATCCTACAAATCATTTCACACAACCATTAATATTTTCAACTTTTTAGATAAAATGCATTGCAAGCGAAACGTGTCAAGATCACCCATTAAGTCATATATCTCCGCTTTACTTTTTAGAATTGTCTAATGTTTATATTGTTTAAAGACAGAACAAACCCTTGAGAGTTGAAACATATCAAACTCTATCATCCAATTGTGTTTTCACCAAAAACAAAATTCCTTAATCCTTCATTCACATATTATATTATACAAAATAAATAATACGTTTGATATTCTATACATTATTCGAAAAGTATGAGAAACACCATCTTATGAGTTTAGTTGTTGGGGGGTTTGAAGTCGCTGTTGATTTCTGCAACTTATGAGTTTTGTTGGTGGTGTTTCATGTACATAACAGAAGACTCCATCATCACTTTGGTCGGTTTCAAGATTAGGGGGGGGTGGGGGGGGGGGGGGGGGGTGTTGACTGTTGACCGATGGGATAATTATGGTCAAATTATATGAGTTGGTAGAATTAGCGTTAGTATGATGTAGTATTGGGTCAACATCATTGGTCTATTTTTACTAATAACATTTACATCACAATTGTTATTGCTATAAATCCTATAATAATTGGATTATCATAATACTCTCCGGTATCATCCTGGTTAATAAGCTAGTGTATTAGATTTAGATATAGATTTTCACATGAGTGAGTAATAATCATTATAATTGAATAAGTAGAGGCTGAAAAAAGATTACCTGAGGGATTCAATATAGCAGATTGATGTAGTTGAGCTGTTTAGACAACTACAGATTAAGGGTGGAGTTCTTATGGGTAAGTCGGCCCGAATATCAAGTATTGTAGGGAAAGCCGGAAAGGGGGCTATGATTGAAATTTTACCAAACAAGAACCTCTTAATCGCATAAGTGTTCATTTTAACCTTTAAACTTTTGTAAATTTCATTTTATCCATCCGATTTTTTTCCCCTATGATCCCATCTACAGTTTTAACTTTATACCAATTTTTCATTTTAGTCTTTTAAAGGCGCGTTTAGTTAGAGAAAATGTTTTTATGTTTTCCATTTTTAGTTTTCTAGAAAATGAAAAGGTTTTTCATTTCTAAAAAACTCTTAGAAAATTTTGAAAACGCGTTTAAAATAAAAGATGGAGTTTTCATTTTAGAAAACTAGAAAGCATGTTCAAATTCACTTGTTTTCTAATTTTAGGTTTATATAAAGTTTAGAAAATAGAAAAGTGAAAACAAAAAGAAAAAAACAGTTTTCTAATTTTAGTGCAAAAGTTTGAAAAAAGAATTTTCATTTTCTAGGAAAACATTTTTAAAAAATTACAATTTGAACGTGTTTTCTGTTTTTCATGTTTTCTTGGAAAACATGGAGTATTTTTTGCAACCAAACGCCCCATAAACTTTTTAAAATTTTCAGTTTGGAGTTTGGACAACATCTTTAAACCTTCAAGTTTTGCCTTCAGTTTACACTTGACCTTTATACTTTATCCATAAGATGTGTTATACCATACTACCATAGGGACCTTATTCAAAAAACATAGAATTGAAATACTTTCTACACAAAAAGGGAGACATTAAGTCAAACTTTTGTTCTCTCCCCTATTCACATAAACGTGCCAAAGCAAGATAACTTGGAGCCGCTTGAGCGGTGTTTTGTTTTCAACGTTCATAATGATTAATGAAATTGGGCAGTTGTGGATCTAGCCACATGATGCAACCCTTACTAGAACGTAGATTAGACTACTGGCGTAAGAATTTGAGCAAATGGAACTAATTTGAAAAAGAATGTGCCAGGCTAATGCTTTAAAGGTTTTGAGTACGAGCTCATGGGCTCCATCATGCCTTTTAGCTTGTTTGATCATATGCGCAGAGGAAGGATGAGCAACGTTACTTGATCCGCACATCGTCACATCCAGTGAAGATACTTGTAACATCACCGCAGGTTATAATCACGATATCAGGAACACAATGTGCACACTTATCATTATTTATTTTTCCTGAAATAAGGATGAATTCAATCAGGATATATGAAAGAAACACTAAGTTCGATTTGGAAAAATTTAGCAATTTCAAATAACCAAAGAGAACAAGGGCTTTAAGTCAACACGGAATTAACAGATATCAACTTAAATCTAATTAGCAGTGCAATACAAAAAACAAACTCCCTCCTTGAATCCATTATAGAAACCTATTGGTTCACACTCGCCGGAGTCCAGAAGCCAAATTTTGCACATAGGATATATAAATTGGTAATTGAAGATTTGATTATGTCAGATAACCAGATGGAGCAGAAAGACATTGGAAGATCAATAAAACTAAAGAAAGAAGTAGTCATTAACAAATAAAGCATCTAAATCTCTTCAAGAGAAGTTGAGCATTTTATACATTAATCAACAGGAGTCACTTTGAATAAATTCCAGATTCATATTTTGCCAATGAAAAATATGTTATACGAATTTTCAGAAAAAAACTGATTCATAAATGGGAACTGTTAGGAATTGCAAACTATCGCATTGAAGCCAAATAGAATGTCATTAAGTGTCAATTGTTCACATTAATGAGGTCTCATAACACCAAACCTATGATACTGAAGCGCAAGGTCATAGATTGACACGTATAGATCAGCTTATAAACCGTAGGATTGCTTGGCTGCATTCATGAAACAGGGGTCCTTGGCATGCTTGATCCCAGACACACTATGGCACCATTCAGTCATTTGCAGACACTCTGAAACTCCCAAGGATTCTGTTAAACCAACAGCATGTTGTGCAATTTTTGTTTCCGCAGCATTGCTTCATCTTGGCAAAAAGGATAACTTCAAAACTATTATTCATGAAAAGCCAATCCTAGATGTTGCACCTATGTATCTGTAGCAACTAAAGGCATTTTAAAGATTATGAATAGAAATTTTGAGGAGGACAAGCCGGAGTTGATACCCAAAATGATCAAAGAAACAAAGACAGCTTCAGGGATAATACGGAACACCTTTAAAGAAATATCTAGAAAAAATGTGTTCTACGTTTTCTAATTGGGTCCATTTAATAGATACTTATAGAAGCTTACAAGAATATAAGTGAAGCTTTCGGTCATGTTCAGAGTTCTAACCAATTAGGGACGCGGTACATGATGTGACTAAGTGAGTTTTAGAAGTATTGCTTAAATGGGTGAAGCTGACAGCTTGCAGGTTGACAAAAAGCAAGCAGTGATTCCTGTGTATGGTTCAGTCACTGGCTCAGGTCAATGCCTAAAGGGTTTATACAGAAAGTAGGAGTCCTCTGAAATCATAAGAGCATCCCCCTAATCCAAGCAGACCCTCCCTCCTGTTGGAGATGGTCCAATGGTTCGAACTCAACTTTAAAGAAATGGCAGAAATCTGAATAATACAATAATCTGAATTGGTGAAAATATCTTCTTTCTCAATCTCACTTTCTCTCCATCAACTAGATGGCATCCGAGAAAGTAACTAACTATGACCACCAATAAGCTTACTATAGCACAAATCACAACTTACCAATAGCTTTTTAAAATTATGGCTTATATAAGTAAGCTTAAAAAGCTCTGCCAAACACCAAACTAGCTAATTTTATTTTTATGAAAAAACAAAAAACAAAAAAAGCTACAACAGCTTAAAAAATAACTAAAACAAACACTTCCTAATGAATACTACAAGTTTAATTAAAACCCTAACTCATAAACCAAACCCTAATTAATGAAGAAGAAAATCTGGCAATGGAAATGATTCAAAAAATTAACATAATCGCATCGATTATTACGAAAAAAAAGAAGAGTGGAAATCAAATGTATACCTGCGCATGAATGAGATCGGATCGAAGGAGAAGAAAAACAATTTGGACCATTTCTCGATTTGTGCGTGTCATCCTTGCGCAGGGGCCATGCTAATCTTCTCTGTATCGTTCCAATTTTATCGGATGTCCCCGAAGGGACGATATGGGTTGCCTCCCGGTGCCTTATAAACCCTTGACAAGACCCCTCTCTGACCGATGTGGGATACGCTACGCAAGGAAGTAGAGCATAATGTAATTAAGCACTTAAGCCTATCTTATTTCTCCTTATGCATTTTTTATTTTAAACGAAATAATTACAAAACTCACTTTCTCAATCTTTATCCTGTATTATGCATCTAATCTTTAGCTTATAAACATTAGTATAGGTTAAGTGACTCGTAATGTGTCAACCTACAACTCAAAAAAGTATATTGTGTATTGAAATCTAAATATGTTTTTGTGTGTATATATTACAATGTTATGTATTTGTCCAATCAAAATATTTTAAGAATGACATTGAACTGAATGCGGAAGCGTGGATATACACAAAGCATCGCTATATGCATAAAATAATATGAGTAGTTTTTTATAAGTTAAATTCACACAATAGATGAGTTTAAATTTCGATACTATAATATAGAGTTCGGGTTATAGCTCGATATAGTTTCAAGCACTTATCGCGATTAGTATTTATTTAGTAAATAATAATGACAAAAGAGAATTAATTAGTTATTTAATTTTTTAGAAAACAAGTGGATGTGAGTCTATATCGGCTTCTTTTTAATACTATGCACATAACTATTAGATTAAGAAAGACACATACAACCAACAAATGTGATCAACTTTCTTCATGGTAAAAAACATGAACAATTGGCATACCAAAAGGCTGGTACCCAAGTCCTCAAACCTGTCATTTCTTCTTTTTTAAGGTTCAGAAAAGGATAATTTGGTTTTCAGCTTACAAATGATATGATCAATGACTTGATTTGTTTTTCGGCTTACAAATGATATGATCAATGACTTGATCAATGAAAAAGTGATGGTCTTTTTTCTGTCTCAAGGGTGATGGGATGGGACAAAGTTTTTGATGTTGGGTCCGGATATTGCTACAACCAAGTATATCATAAGGATTAAAGAAGAAACGCAGATACTTAAATAAACTTCTCAATTAGTTTGGACATCTCCAATAATCATCATGATTTTGGTTAGAGAGAGATACATACATAGGCACATGCGAACAAATTCAATCGAACTACCCCCAACTAGTGGAACCAATGATTCCGTTATATAACATTATAACAAAAGCAGCATGAACCATTTCTGAAGGTTGCTTGACTGAGTTGCAAGATGATGAGCCTGTGGCATGCTTGATTTCAAATGCACAATCGTATATCACTTGGTTTCTTGCAGACAGTCTGAATCTCCCAAGGATTGTCTAGCGAATAAACAGCATGTCAATCATCGTTGTTTACGCAGTCTCTTGCTTTTTCTCAGTGAAAGGGGCTATTTCAAAACCGCTGGCAGAATGGTTGACAAACAGCAAGCAACGATTCATATGGGAGGTTCAATCAGGTTCAGGCTTAGTCTTTAACCTCCGTTCGCTAGAAACATGTTCAAAACTTAAAAGGAATCACAGCTGAAGTACATGAATAGGGTGTATTGTCAAGTTGGCTGCCTAAAAGTAGCAGCACATAAGGCTATAGGAGGCTTCTGGACTCCTAATGAATGTAAATTGACTCTGCAGAGTATCTGTAAAGGTGTTCCTATGATCTGCTCATCATTATGATTAAAACCAAAAAGTGCAAGATATGTAACTGACTTTTGGAGGATTTTACAGTGAAAAGGACTGAAAAGATAAATTATCAACAAATACTATCACCCAATCATATCCCATACTGAAGTGTAGATCACACTTTACATCACCCCCACCATACGAAAATGAGAATGTACCTTTTAGGCATTTGGAAATTGTCATGCTGAAGCCAAATAGCTTACACTCACTATCATGGATCCTATACAGCATAAACTTTGTGGACAAACCACACAGTTGACAGTACTAACGATATTGAAGTGGAAGGCAGCAATTTACAAAGAGGAGATGTGTTTCTTCTACCTCTCACCTGAATTAAGAGGAAAAAGCTGATGACACTCAAACCTACAAAGTAACAAATAGAAACTCGAATTATCTGTCTTAACCAAGAAAACAAAAACTAATGCAGTTACACACATGCAGAAACAGTTGCAATCGTCAAAAGTAAAGAGGGATTGAGCTCAATACCTTCAGGGTTTGAAACAGCTGATTGATTATTAATGTAAATACAAGGGTGCAACTTCTAGCATGTTATAAAGTGGAGGCAGTTACTAAACTGTCATTGGTGATGAAATGACATCCAAAGTTCCCAACAGTCCAAATAAATTTCCTAACCTGCATCACCGCTACAAGCAAAACCTAGCCGAAATAAGTTTACACGAAATGGTCCATACTTTACAGCGTAAACCACAACTTTACTTATGAGTCCATGTTTAAAACCCTGTTTGATGAACCAAGAAACCACTAAATGATGATCAACTAAATCTGCCAAAACAAAATGGGTAATGGAATACGACATTTACACATAATCACAATAATCACACCAAAAATTACTGATTTGCAGATTCGTTTACTAATGAAAGGATAAATTCCTAGGCTGCAAAAAAAATATCAGCTAGTAACCAAAATTAATTGATTTATGGGGACCATTTTGTTCCCATGTGCTCTTGTAAAGCTCTGATTTGGATGACAATAAATTTACCACCTTTTAAATATATATATATATATATAATCCATCAAAGCTAGCTCAATTGGACCACCTGCCATTACACATGTTTGTATTCCTCAAATAACTCAGGCACATCAAAACACACCCAAAAAGCCTTTAGTAATAAAGACAAACTGGCTGCCTCCATCATGTCCACCGAACCATCGCCTAACAATCGCAGACTGGTGCTTTTTCCATTGCCATTTCAAGGCCACATAAATCCCATGCTACAGTTAGCAAACATTCTTCACACTAAGGGCTTCAAGATTACTATTATACACACCGATTTCAACATTCCAAACCAAACAAACTACCGACAATTCACCTTCAAATCTATATCAGATGGCTTGTCCAAAACCATGGCCGATAATGTGAATCTGGACACTGTTAGTTCTGTCATCAACTTCATGAACAAAAGCTACATTCCATCGTTCAGAAATTGCCTGGCTACATTGCTAGAACAGGAGCCTGTGGCATGCTTGATCTCAGATGCACTATGGCACTTCACTCAGTCTGTTGCAGACAGTTTGAAGCTTCCAAGGATCATCTTACGGACCAGCAACATGTCATGCATGCTTGTTTACGCAGCCTTTCCCGTTCTTGATGAAAAGAGTTACTTCAAAACGACTATTCAAGAAGAGCCGATAAAAGATCTAGCACCTATGACAACCAGAGACATAGTAAAGATTATGAATGGAGATTTTGAGGAGGGCAAGCTGGAGTTGATATCCAGCATGATCAAAGAAACAAAGGCAGCTTTAGGGATCATTTGGAACACCTTTAAAGAGCTCGAAGAACCCGAGTTTTTAGCCATATCTGAAAGCTTCCAAGTTCCAAGTTTTCCAATAGGTCCATTTCATAAATATTTTACAGCCTCCTCTAGCAGCTTATTAGAACAAGATCGAAGCTATATGTTATGGCTAGATCGCCAACCAATAAGCTCTGTATTGTACGTGAGTTTTGGGAGTGTAGTTCACATGGGTAAATCAGAGTTTACTAATATGGCTTGGGGGTTGGCAAACAGCAAGCAACGGTTCCTTTGGGTCGTTCGCCCTGCTTCAGTTTCTGACTCTGAATGGCTCGAGTCATTGCCAACAGGATTCATGGAGGAAGTAGGTGAAAGAGGATGCATTATCAAGTGGGCTCCACAACAAGAAGTACTAGCTCATCAGGCGATAGGAGGCTTCTGGACTCATAATGGCTGGAACTCAACTTTGGAGAGTATATGTGAAGGTGTTCCCATGATTTGCTCACCTTGTGCATATGATCAACCGATAAACGCAAGATATGTAACCGATGTTTGGAGGATAGGTGTGATGTTGGATAACATGTCGGAAAGAGAAGAAATTGAAAGAGCAATCAAAAGAGTAATCATCGACAAAGAAGGTATTGAGATGAGACAGAGATCTAAGTCTCTTCAAAAGAAGGTGAACCTTTCTCTGGAAAAAGGTGGTTCCGCAAACCAATCCCTGGATAGCTTAGTTGACTATCTATTCTCCTTATGAAGTCTTAAGATTGCTACTTAACAAGTTTAGTCTCCGTATTAGCAAGACTTGCTTCAAATCTGTAACAGAACTAGAATAAGGATTGAACTTGAAACAAGGTTGTAGCATTTAAAATTTTACTTGCCTTCAATATCCTTATCGGAAGAGACAAATTACAATTAAACGATTCATCTATAGATCAACCATCATTATGTAAAATTAAGCTTTTATATGTATATAACTATATAAGTCGCTTAAAGATCATTGAAAAACTCAAGATACAACTTAACGACCTGAGGGGTGACTGAAACTGTTGGTTGACCAAAAAGGTATGGCATCCCATAAAGTATCCAAGTTTGACCACAAATATGCCTAGCGAATAAGCTTACCAGCACAAATCACAACTTAACCATAAAAGCTCTACCAAACACTGGACTAGCTAATTCTTTAAAGAAAGCTAACAAAGATGTAAGAACTCAAAATAATAGCTAAAACAAACACCCCCTAATGAATACTACAAGTTTAATTAAAACCCTAATTGATGAGCAATAATATCTGGCAATTATTCAAAAAATTAACATAATCGCATCGATTATTAAATGGAAGAAAAAGTGGAAAAATCCATACCTGGGCATGAATGAGAGGAAAAAAATTTGGACCATTTCTCGATTTGTGCGTGTCATCCTTGCGCAGGGGCCATGCTAATCTTCTCTGTATCGTTCCAATTTTATCGGATGTCCCCGAAGGGACGATATGGGTTGCCTCCCGGTGCCTTATAAACCCTTGACAAGACTTCTCTATGACCGATGTGGGAGGAGAACTAAGCATATAATATTAAGTCTATCTATTTCTCGTTATGTTCATTTTTTATTTTTAACAAAAGAAAAAAAAACGCACTTCTTCAATCTTTATCTTGTAACTAGCTTAAAGACCCGGGTAACTACCCAGGTAGTATTATGATAACTAATTATAATAAAAACAGTTGTGATGTAATGTTAAACGTGAAAACACAAATACATCAACAGTCTAGTTATATCATATGATTATATCGTACATATACATCTAGGAATGAAAAAAATATCCGTACCTAATGAGAATCCGATATCCGAACCCAATTTGACCGGGTATGGGGATGTAATTCTATTCCTCAATGGAGATGGTGACGGAGATGAGAAACTATTAATCCCCGGTCCTCATACCCGAACCCGAAAACACTAAATATATTTATTAGAATTAGTTTAAGTTTTTTCTATATATTAAAATAATTTTAAGTTTTGTTTAATACTTTTTATGTTCAAAAAAAGATTCAAACTCTTTGATAAATCCTTTATTAACAAACCTTCTTTAAACCAATATTGATATTGACTAATTTAAAAAACCCTTTTTATCGCAACAATATATGCTATCTTGACGTGATGTATGTGATTTGTTTAAAACATTTTGGAGTGAATATCATACATCCCTTCCTTAAATTCTAAAATAACATATCGTGAAGGAGTGTATGAATCGGGCCAATGGCGTAAACATTTGGACAAATGGAACTAATTTGAGAAAGTATGGGCCCGTCTAACGCTTTAAAAGTATTGAGTATGAGCCCATGGGCTCGAGGAAACTCTTCAATTTGTTTCATAATATATTTTGAGTAATTATAATAATGATCCACATCACGTGATTCCCAAATTCTTGCAAGATCATCGCTAGTGAGAATCCCAGGAACACGTTTTAATGTACTTCTCATTGGATCAAAAACTAGGGTGGGTAGATTAGAAATAACCCAAACAGAACATGGACTTAAAGTCAACGCAGTAATAACAGGAAGTTGCATCTCCTTACCAATGTCATAAACAAAACTCATGATCCCATTAGAAACAATGCAGCTCGCCGGTCACGCTCATCAGATGTCAACTTCCCAGAAGTCAGCCGCTCTTTCAGAAGCGGTTTGATGACTGTCTCAAGAGAGTCCAACAATTCTACTGGATTCGATGATGGTGAATGCTCTGGTGGCAGTCCGTCAGAGATTGTGTGAAGGTGGAAGTTTGGATATGGATTCAAGCGAGAATCAATGTGGACGTGACAACGAAGGAGGTCGTGAGTCAGGGGGATTAAGAGCAATGTGACTTGGACACCCGAGAGACAGAGGAGCTCTGCTCTGCTATATCAAACATCGGATTTATTTGGCTTTGTAGCGGTGACGGAAAGACGATGACGTGAGGGGATTGGATGATGGGTGATGGATCTTCCATTTGACTATTTCTGTGCAATATTGATAGTGAAAAACTACCAACTCATAGTATATAACAACGTTGTCACATAGTCGGACTATAAATAACACTTAAATATTGGTCTTTGTTCTCTTGATATTGGTAGTCTCTTTCTTACAAGACTTCTAGTATAAGTTTATCGTTTAAAGAATACACACACGCTTCAGTATCTAAATTGTGATGCAATCTGATACACAAATTGAATTACAAGTTTTGATACTTGGACATGGACCACATGGTAGACTTTTTCTCCAATCACTAAAATCTTTCTTTGACAATGACTTTCAGTTTGGTTTTCCTTAAACTAATACTGTTTCAATACAATTTTGACCACCCACACAAACACACACAATGACCCCAACTTAGATTATGACACTATACGTGTTGTTCAGCTTATTGATTTGATGTCGTTGATGAGCCGGTTCAAATCCATGAATGAAGATCCATCTTTTGTAATACTTTCAGCTGCTGACTTTGCCAATGCGTTTAATGACTTGATAAAGTCATTTCTCTTTAGGTTAATAAGATTGTTTACTGCCTTTTCAATTATAACTCTATCGTTTGTGTCCTTTATGTCGATTCCAATCTTCCATATCTCACTCACAAACCGACTGTTTACTTGTTGATCCACATAAAATGGCAAACAGATCATTGGTACTTTCTCTACTATGCTCTCCAACGTCGAGTTCCATCCACTGTGAGTGAAGAACCCAACAATTGCAGAATGGGCTAGGACTTCCTCTTGTGGAACCCATTCAGCAAAAAATCCTCTCTTCTTAGTTTCATCCATGAGAACTTTTGGAACTTGATTATCATCGTAATCACCAATGATGGAACCAGGCCGTTTAACCATCAGGAAAGGCTTTCCACTGTTCACTAAACCATGCCAAATTTCAAAGAACTGATCCACAGTCATCATGGCCAAGCTTCCAACACTAACATAAATGACTGATTTTGGGGGTTGCTTGTCAAGCCAGGAGAGACAAGTTCTGTTTTCTTCCCATAGACTATTTGAGACAATGGATTGAGGATCTTGAATTTCTAGTTTAGGTTCGATAGAGAGACGAGACTTGAACAAAGTATGTAACGGGCCTATGCAGTAAGTGTTTGGACAAACGTTGCGCAAGTGAACAAGTATGGATGCATCCAGTTCTTCAAAGGTGTTGATAATGACACCATGAGCTCTAGGTACATATTGAGCTTCCTTCATTATGATTTGCATGGTATGATTAGTAAGGTTATCACGACGATAAAAGTCTGGAAGATCACGACGCCTTAGAAACGCTTCTGTGCCTGGAACATTCTTTACTGGGACATCCAAGTCATCACCTGAGTCAATTTAACACATGAACATTACTTGCATAGACTTATATAGTTATATGTGTGAAATAATGACAGTAACATAGATAATAGGTTAATTAAAAGGGGTATGATTCCAACATATTCATACCATTTTCACATAATAACAAAATGCAAATGGTATAGTTATATTGAAAAGGAGAATTAAGATGTATATAAAGAGACAGAGAATAAATGAAAGTTACGTATATGATTATGTAGTATTTGGTTTGTTAATGTGGGAATAAAAGTTAATGGGTATGAATTGAAACCCATAAAATTGAGGTTCGATTCTTTAAACCCATCAAAGGGGTGGGATTGAATTTCATGTTGGAACCACGTTAGTGTGACCGTCACTGATCATGTATCATTCCTGATATGATAATTGACAATAACTGAAATCCCTATGTCTAGGTAAATATATGATGGGCGTATTTACTCTTAAAGACGTAGTATAGGGTTTCCTATTAGGTGATTGTAACTAAGAGGACTAATGATACACACATTAAACACCACAGGGGTTGAATGTGTAATTACTAAAGGGTGGTAAGTGTAATTACTCTCATTATAAATAGAGGGTAATTAACCCTAAGTTAAGGTTAATCCCAACACATAATAAACCCTAAAATTCGTGTGTGTATTCCTCTCTAATTCGTGCATCATGTTCCAGCTGAATTTATCATCCCATTATTACTCAATCACCTTGTTATGGGAACCCGAAATCAATAGCAATTATGCTTTAATGTTCTTACAGGTTCCACAGGACGATTGGGATGTTTTATCACTCCAATCGAATCATGTTTATTCCAACATTTCATTGATGATTTAAGTATTACTCATACTTTTCCTTTATCAAACATATACCCATAGTCCCATAAGGCCATAATGAAACCAGACTAAAAACCAAACTCACCGCAATGAAAATGACTTGTGAACAAACGGCTGCTTCAGCATTTGGCAAAAAGTCAAATTTATCAATATTGCGAGTAAATCCCTAACTTATTTAATATAGTTAAAGACACTATTTGTATTTTTCTTTGTAAACGAAACGAAGTTACAAGATAAAAGCTTAAACTTGAGCTATGGATGACAAATTGATATGGTCTTTATAACAATGGGCTTTTGATTTGGGTTCAACTCCTGCTCTCTTTATATTTGTTGGCGTAGGTATTTTTGGAACTCTGAGTATTTATCTTAGACATTCAGGTAGTTTAAGATTAATTAAGAGTAAAAGTAATACAATTTGTCTTTTAAAAAAATAGAAACTTAAGAGTTAATTCAAAGTTCATCTCATCTACTACTAATATTCAAGATTATCTTATTCAAATAAAAAAGGAGAATGCAATACGTATAGTACGTACGTAAGAGGCAAAAATATACGAGTATTATATGTAAGTTAGCTCACCGTTGAAAGGAACTTCCCCAGCTTCAATCAGCTTAGGAAGGCACAAATAAGTCCAAAGTGCACACGGACTCACAGTTTCAAAATATATCAAAGGAATCCCAATCTCTTCGGCAACATCAAGGGCAAACGAGAACGATGCATCCGGTATTATGACTGTGACCGGACACTCGGACTTAGAACTAAAACATCCAGAAACCATCATGTCTCTAAAAGCTGGTACGGTCACATTTTTCATGCCTTCAAACATTTCCATAAACCGTTCAGCTGAACGAGGGTGGTCTTCAGGAAGCCCGTCCGAGATAGCCTCGAAACGGAAGTTAGTGTAACGACTGAACCTTGACACGACGTTGGTGTGAAGGAGGAGATTGCGTTGTATGTGCTCGGTGTTTAGGACAGTTACGGAGATGTTTGAGATACAAAGCAATTCTGCTAGTTTTAGTGTACAATTCACAGGGCCTTGCATTGGTATAGGAAATAGCAGCACATGAGGAGTAGTAGTAGACATTTTATTTTATTTTTGGTGTTTGGAGTGACCTTCAATGACTTTTATGGTTTTTGGATTATGCTTTACCAATGACCACTGTTTGATTTATATAATACCGAATGAAAGGATTTATAAAGGTGATGTTTGTTTTTTAATTCTTGATTTTTTAAATTCCAAATCAGAGAAAAGATATGGTAGAATCAGCAGATTTCATTATGAATGTTTTTATTTTTGACTTTGTCTTTTTCTTTGTTTGTTTGGTAACACCAGCTTCATTAAAGGGGAGGTGAGACGTAAATAGTTATGCCCTTATCCGAGGAAACTATAAGAGTGCTTCCAACATAGCTTCGTAAAAAATGTATGACTAAATACCAATGAGGTTATCATAAAACTTCTATCATACATTCATATGTTTAATTGCAAATAAAATACCGTGAAGATAAAAAGAGGCCGGAGTCCAAAAAAACTTCAACAAGATTATGTACGTGAGAAAATATAAGTATGAAACTTCTATCATATGTTTACTTGCAACTGAATGAAATACACAAAACTTCTGTCTTATGTTACTTACTTAATCAATAATATGCTACTTATTTAATTTCCCTTTAAAAATAGTATGCTATTACTTAACTAATAAATTTCGATGCGTTAAATTCGCTAAAAGATTAGTTGTGTTTCATTTTTATTTTTTTTTAGTTTTAGAATTCTTGTACTCTAATATCTAGCGGCTTGTTAGATGATGTAATATTGTATTATACTCTCCTGTTCAAAAAAAATAAATTTTGATGCGAGACACGAAAATCCAAATCATCAGATAACCAACTCACCTTGAATATAAGTTCACTAATTATTACTACTATATCATTAATGGCGAGGGTTATGAACAGTGCCACGTGCCACGTGGCGTTGTTCTATTGGTCTTACCTGTATCTTGCGTTTTTCTCAGATTTTGCCATATCAGATTCCGTTAAGGTTATTTTTTGTTCGGTTTTTCTTGGTTTCCTACATAGTTTTTTTTGCTTTTGTGTTTTCTTTTGATTGGTCCACCTATACCCTGCGTTTTTTTGGATTTTGCTATATCGGATCCCGTTAAGGTTATTTTTCTTTCGGTTTTTGTTGGTTTATTACATAGTTTTTTTGCTTTTGTGTTTTCGTTCTATTGGTTCATCGTATACCCCCCATCACTATTTAGATTTTGTCATTTTGGATCCCGTTTGGGGTTTTTTCTTGGTGTTCATCATAGTTTTTTGGCTTTTGTGTTCTGAATTAATATATTGGAAACTTTTACACAAAATTTAATTTTTTCTTTGTTATTTCTATTTTCGTTAAGGTTATTTATCTTTTGGTTTTTCTTGGTTTTTTGATACCTTTTTTTGCTTATATGATCTCTTTTATTGGTTCATCATATACCCCGCATCACTATTTAAATTCTGACATTATGGATCCCATTTTGAGTTTTTTCTTTCGACGCTTATGAACAGTGTCACGCCACGTGGCACTGTTCAATTGGTCCACCTATACCCTATGTTTTTATTCCAATTTTGCCATATTGGATTTAGTTTGAGTTTTTATTCTTTCGGTTTTTCTTGGTTTCTTCCACAATTTTTTTGCTTTTGTGTTCTTTTCCATTGTTTCATTTTATACCCCGCATCACTATTTACATTTTACCATATCGTATCCCGTTTGAAGTTTTTCTTTCGATATTTTTATAGTTTTTTTGCTTTTTTGTTATTAAGCATGAGGCTAATGAACAGTATTGGTCCACCTACATCCCGCGTTTCACTCGAATTTTGTTATATCGGATTCCGTCCGAACTTTTTTTCCTTTTGGTTTTTCTTGGTTTCTTGCACAAATATTTTTTTCTTTTGTGTTATTTTTTACTGGTATATCTTATACCATGCATCACTATTTAGATTTTGCCATAAAATATTCTGTTTGGAATTTTTTCTTTCGGAATTTTTCATAGTTTTTTTGATTTTGTGTTCTCCACTAATATATTGAAAACTTTTACTCGACATTCAGTAATTTTTTTGGCTTTTTCTGTACAACAAATATTAGACATATATATTTGGTAAATGAGATAATAAACAAAAAAATGATTTAGTTCAGCTGGACTTGGACTCCACTTATGATGTAAAGGTTGTGGGTTCGAGTCCTGCCACCACTCTTTAATTTTTTTCCCAATCTTTTTAGATAATACATTTTCAACCCTTTAAACTTTACATATATAACCCTGACCTTTTTACATTTGATGATTTGGTGTATTAGTTTAGTTCACTTTGTTGAATTTTTTTTTTTTTTTTTGCTTTCAAACTTTTTTGTTTCGAAATTCTTTATATTTTTTTAGAACTTTTTGATTTATTTGTTTTCCAATTATTATTTGTTTTCATAAATTTTTTTTTGCAATTAGACACATATTTCCACCATTAACCGATTTTCTTACATCTAAAAACTTTCTGGTAAGTACCACAACATGCTTTAAACACCGACGCCGCCCTTCCTGGTAAGTACCACAACATGTTTCAAACACCGACACCACCCTTCCTGATAAGTACCACAACATGCTTTAAACACCGACGCCGCCTAACGGGCGGCACCAGAACTTTCTAGTTTCCCGCTATATCTACAAACTCCCATTATACTTCATATATGCAAAAGATAATGATACACATATCTATATACCCAAAAATAAGTCTTTACATGATATCTATGTATATATAACTAAATATCTTAGTATACATATTTCCTTTTACAATCTTATTAATGTATGCTATGTAGTATGTAACGATAAGATGTTCTCACATCTCTTGATATTGTTTTCCCATAATCGCATTTGTTTTTTAGGTTCTTAGCTAGTTAGCTTTGAACATGTGCCCCTCAGGCCTCAGCTCTATTTTATGTTACATTCTTTAACTTTTAATTTAGAAGGAAAGCTATCAATTTAATTTGAATAAGTATTTTCATTAAATAGTGTGTCAAACAAAACATATTATATTTTCTAATGGAAATGATATATATGATGCATTGTCATACTCTACCTATAGCAAGTACAAATAGTTAATCTATAGTCCACGAATGAGTTATGCATATAAAAGTAAAGTATTCGCGCAATGCGGCGACGGTGACGACGAAGAGTGGTGGTGGCTACGGTGGCGGCTACGGTGGCGGGTAACAAAGTGGTTATTAATGTAAGGGTAATTGGTGTAAACGGATGTAGTGTAGTTATTATAAGGGTCAAATGATGTGTGTTGTAAATAATTTTATTAAGAGTATTATTGGTAATATCTAAATTAGTGAAAATTGGAGGTAAATAGTTTGGATAGATATGGTTGAAAAATATTTTAATGATATTTTTGGTAGATGTAGCATGTGAGTTGAGAATGTGTTGAAAATTAAGAATAATTTAAATATTTTATAGGCAGAAAACTAAAAATGAGAGGAGAAATAATTTGTTTTATAAAAATGTATGTATAACTCATATATGAAAATTTGTGCTTATATATTTATTGCTCATATAGTCATATGCTCTCCATTTTCTAAACACAAGTGAAGTAATCTTTTTATTTTTATATTAAAACAACACTAATATAACTTTTTGTTTTGTGTTATTTTATCAAGTTTGAAAGTCTTGCTTATTATATTAAAAGTTACAAATAAAAGAGACGGTCGCTCAAATAATGGAACCAAATATCTTATCATATGAAATTATGAGTATATTATTATATTAAAATTATAGTTTGTTCTTGGGATTTAGCCCAACTGAACATTTAATGTCTCTTATTTCTTTCAGCCAAATGTTGGTCACGGGTTTGAAACCTTTGAAATACATATTGGGAAGTCTTTGCCAATGAGGTAAGGTATGAGGGTTTTCTCTAGCATTTAGTTGGTTTTCTCTAGAACGGTAATGGGACTTCTACCGCTAGTCATGCCCTCGGATTGACTGTGCTGGTGATATGGTTGATCTCTACCAGACGATTAAGAGAGAATGCCGCTGAATCCAATAATCATTGCTGTTTTAAAAAAAAAATTATAGTATCATGTTAAATGTTAAAAAAACGATACACTTAGATTAACTAAATTACTTTTAGTGAATTAAATTAACATCAACTCTTAATATTAAATTACACAATCATTTTCTTATAATGTAAAATATATTTACACTTCAATCAAACATTTTTACATTAATTAAGTACATCATTTGACAACACCATCATTATCATCATCCACCACTATCGTTATATCGTCGTATTACGTAAGTACTGTAGTAGTTGTAACTAATAATTCATTGTATAAAAAGTGTTTTGACATTATGTGATAATGACCAACAATAATTTTCTCGTTCGGTTTATTTATTAAAGATAAATTTTGATTATATGTGTCCAACTATCCATCCTACGTCATCATAAGATATCCGTAATTATGTCGTTATTAGAAACTTATAACTTGTACCCTTGAGATAGTCAAATACTCAAACAGTCTTCATTCTATATGAACTCATCACCAACGAATTTCGCTTGAGCACCATTTCTTTGTAAAAGATCCGTAGTTGTTAACATCATTCACACAAAAGAAAGTTACATACACATTAGACTGAATTCACTTTTTCACTTCAACAATACCAAAAGTTGTAAATTGGATTTTACAAAATCCCAAATAATACTGCATAATACTAGCGAAATACAGTACTCATCAATAAGGAAAGGAAAATAAAGAAATAAACTCGCCACATAACCGTTCCTAGCATCACCACACCACAATTGACATAGAACAGAAGTGAATAAATAAAACCCCAATCGAATTTGACAAAATTTTATTAATAATTACAACGTAAAAAGGAATGAAACTCAAGCTCAACACGATAAGGTAAAAACTATGATCATTAACTTTCTTGAGTTTTGTATTCACACATTGATTTTTTATTTTTTATTTTTTGGGTAAATCACACATTGATTTTGAATAAGTCTCGAACTACCAATCTTTTATTGTTGGGTCACATCGACCCTAATTGGTCAAAGGCGTACTGTTTAATTCAATCTTAAATTATACTGTATTCATTAAAAAAAATCAAGCATTCATGTAATTATATTATACTGTATATTCATATGTACGTAACTAGCTGATAGAGTTTTGATTTCCTAGTCTAGTACAAGATTTTATAGGAATAAATAAATCATTTTAAAATGTAAATGAAATGATATGTAAAATCCAGTGCGACTGGTCAATGTTTTAAAAGAAATAATATTATACTAAGTATTTGGTATACCGAAACAATGACTTTCATAGAATTTAGGATAGTTTTTTTTTTTTAATCATATTCTGATTTGCTCCAAATATGATCCAACGGTTAATAAAATATGGTGGCAATTTTCAATTTGATTGGAACTATTTAGTGGCATGCATTTTTCTTCATCGGAAGATTAATTATATGCTCATACTTTCAAAAAAATTTGATCATAAAACTTTAATTATTTATTTATTTATTTTTATCTCTTAATTTTTTATTTTTAAAAAGTTATTTACTTAAAACTAATAAAAAAACCTTCAACTTATTGAAGAAATCTTCGGATGAATATTAATTAGACTAATTGCGAAACAAAAAGCGTCATAGTACTCACAAACTTTCAATGAAGATTTCTCAACTAAAGTGTAGTGAGAAAATTCAAAAATTAGCTATAGGATTATGCAGGATTGAAAGATAACCATATTATATCAGTAAATACTGAATAGATCAATGTAAATAAAGCATGTTACTTCGTGATCGTTAGCTTCCCATGGAGATATGATATGTGTTATGTTTTCGAAGTTTTGTGATACTATGGTTGCGTTAATTAAGTTGTGTAAAATGTTTTCAAATTTTCCGTTTTCAAATGAAAAGGGTTAAACAAATGAGAATTTGAGAACGCGTATTAAAAATTTTATTTTCATTTTCCATATGTTCAATGGGTGAGGGAATGGGGGCGGGAGGCGGAGATGAGTGGGTAAATCAGTGGCGGAACCAGAATTGAAAAAGACGGTTAACACAATTTTATTTATCGTTGTCCTTATATTGACGTAAACTAACGATATCAACTAATTTGTTTCGATTTTAGCAATTTTTAGGTTTTTTAGCTATTTTTATAGATTTTTGATAGTTTTTGGCACTTTGGTAGTTTTTATTTTATCATTTACTTGCACAAGTACGTCTTTATAAGTTTTATTATTCGGATAATCTTTCGAAAGTTTAGAATTAGTTACATTGACGGGTATCCCATATTTGTTTGACACGTAACACCAATAAAGAATAAATCATTTTTTCAGAAAAATTGCACTACATGAATTTAATGGACCCGTAGGGCCCCTAGCTTGGGTGTAGTTCTGCCTTTTGGGTAAATGTAAATTGGAGTTTTTAAATTTTGGAAAATGGAAATGTGGAAAACAAAGAAAGATGTTTTCAATTATTCATTGAAAAATAAAAGACATTGTATTTTGTTTTTTTTTTTCTTTTAAATTTCGATCATTTGAATACAATTTTTTGTTTTTCATGTTTCATTGAAAGACAATGAGTGTTTCACCACCAAATGTGTGTTAATATTTTTTTCATTTCAAACTATTCGTTCAGGATCAATGAAGATTTTTTCACTCAAGCCGAATGAAAATTAATTTCACATTTTCTGAAGATAAATGAAAATTAACTTGACTGAAATTAAAAATTGAAGATTTCTTCACCGATTGAACATGTAGATCAAAAGATATAGGTAAATGTTTCTTCACCATTTAAAAAAAAAAGATTTCTTACTTGAGTTGAGGTAATTTTCAAATGAAGATTAAACGAATGTGTAGATATTAAGTTTAACTCTTTTTTTTCTGACCAATTGATCAGAAATAAAATAACAATATAAACAAGGACGGATCTATCATGGGAACAGCGGGGTCAGCTGCTCCCACTCCAATTTTAGTACAATGTAATTTTTTAAATTTAAATGGTATATGTGTAAATTTTTCTCAAAATAATAATTTTAGAATAAAAAAACTTTAGCTGTTTTAATTTTTAATAATTATAATAATTATGTTGAAAAGATATATATATATATATATATATATATATAAAAGCTAAATAATTCATAAAAGATTATATTTTTTTTGGGTTTCTCGCATTATGATTGAATAAGGTTTCATTTAATAAGACCTTGTCTGACACGTATAATCTTTATTTATTCAAAACAACTGGTATTTTTTAAATATGACTATATGAGTATTACACACGGTATAAGGACTCTGAGGGTCCATTTTCTATTCCTGAGCTATGTTCTGATTTTTTTACAATCTCGAATACGACTTTTATAAGTAAGACAAACATCTTATAAAATTGCCCCTCGTAAAAAAAATTCTGACTCCGTCTCTAAATATAAACGGACTGAAACTGACGAAATAAAATAAATGACCCTTATTTATATTCTCTGATGGTCAAAAATTACAATGGTAAACTTTGATCCATGCCATAATACTACACATCGATATTCCATGTACTCAAAGATGTTTAAAATAAAACCTTCAAGGGGCTAGTTTGTGAAAGCCTAGTCCATCTTAATAGGCCACTTGCTCAACAAAATGTCAACATAAAGTCCATCTCGATATCCTTTCGTAAATTGTCGAACAAATTTCATCAATATAACGCTGGTGGTTGATAAGCTTTATGATCAGTTTACTTTACACTGCATGAGAACCTCAACTAGAGATAAAAGTAGCACTTTATAAAATGTGATTTATTTTGGAAGAAAGTTATTCAAGATCTTCGAAACAAAAGGAATATACGTGTCCAAAATACTCATCAGTCAATCTTTTATTTTTGACAATTTTATATTTTGATTAAATTAAATAATTGAATGTAAAGCAGTATGGTTGGATCAGTAGTAAACACCTTTGTCTCTGGAGACAGAGGTCATGGGTTCGATCCTCATCTCATGCAAAGGTTGGAGGGCCTTTTCTACCATTTAGGTAGAGACTGGAAGCAGCCTCTCTACTTAGGTAGAGGTAAGGTCTGCCTACATCTTAACCTCCCCCATATACTGTCGAGGTATTGGGGCTCAAAACCCGCGGAAGGCGACACTGGGCAGTTACTTACATACTATTAAATAATTGAACGTACAGTCATAAGAAGTTAACCGATCTCCTAGCAAATTTCATCATTCAGTTAACCGAGTAAAACCTTTTTAAACGAACATTTAAAAAACAATAACTTGTAAAACTCTAAAGTTTTCAACCATATGATATTCAAACAATTTATTTGTCATAAAATCAAATAAATTTTCATATGCCACTAAGCCACTTAATATATATTTTCATGGATCCACTAGCCCACTATATGATTATAACTTTGGATGTGCGCAAGGCCCAGCCCATGTTGTGTAGAGTCCGACTTGAAAACTTGAGTTAAACAAACACCTGGACTTTGTGGATTGACTATCGAGATAAAGCTAAATATCCAAGGAACATTCTCCCCACTCTAGAGAGCCATCGAAGATTTTAGAAGAAGTGAGTGACCCTGCTTTCAAAACTTCAAGACAATCCTAGAAACCGCCACATCATTCTTTCCTCTCCCTATAAATAACTTCCTTTCATCTCTATCCCCCGCATCACACAAGATAATCAGAAGATATAAACAAAAACAGCTATCAAAAAAAGGAAAATTAAATATGTCGATCATTCCAAGCTTCTTAAGCGGCAGGAGGAGCAACGTGTTCGACCCATTCTCTCTTGACATATGGGACCCTTTCCAGGGCATGTCAAGCGCCCTCAGCAACCTCCCTGAATCCTCAAGGGAAACCGCAGCCATCGCAAACGCGAGAATCGACTGGAAAGAGACCCCCGAAGCTCATATTTTTCAGGCGGATGTACCCGGGCTGAAGAAGGAAGAAGTTAAGGTGGAGGTTGAAGATGGAAGTGTGTTGCAGATTAGCGGTGAGAGGAGCAAGGAAAGTGAAGAGAAGAATGACAAGTGGCATCGGGTTGAAAGGAGCTCCGGCAAGTTTTTCAGGAGGTTCAGGTTGCCTGAAAATGCGAAATTGGACCAAGTGCAGGCTACCATGGAGAACGGTGTGCTGACGGTCACCGTGCCCAAGGCGGAAGAGAAGAAGCCGGAAGTGAAGTCTATTGATATATCCGGTTAAAGGTTCATGGATCGGCGGGCGTTTTGAATATGGTTTTATATAATGTAATGAGATCCTGAAGTTTAATGTTTATGTGGATGGGTTGTGTATGGTTTGTATGTATGTTTTTGTGGTTAGTTGCCCTTAAATAAATAAATAGAAAACTTTGTTGTACTAGTCAAGAGACAAGAAAAAGAACTTCTACTTAATTTTTTTGAACATGTACTGTAATTTTTAAATCTGGGCTAGTATGCAACCTAGTCGGGGAAATCAGGCAAAAAAAAGAAGAAAATAAAAATAAAAATTACATGTGTTATTGTGTGACAACGATTGATCTAAACATGAGCATCAACCCTCTTCCATTTACTAATATATATCACCCCATCCTTTTAAAGCTGCAGCACTGCACGACTTTTTAATTTACCCCGACAATCAATCCCTATGTGCATCCTTCATTTTTTTTTTTATTTTGGTTCCAAACATCGGGTTTGTCGGGTGACAAGGAACCATATATATGTCTCTCTGAAAGCTACCGATGAAGATTATTCCACATTTCTACTACGAATGATTGACTTTGTCGGCGTGTTGTGCGTGGTGATTAAGCTATTGGTATGTTACGTGGTATATATGTGCTCTATGCCATCTATCTTCAAGGCGTGCCGTGGCTCAAGATTTTTTTAATTTCGGTTTTGGGAAAGTATATAATATATTATTTTTCAACTCCTTAAATATTATAAGTTTTAATCATGATTTTTCGGATATTAAAACTTAAAAGGAATAAAGGTGAAGAAAAAAAATCAAAAATATTGTTGGAAAACACCCAATCAAGGTGCAACATGACATACATGTCAAGCAATGAAACATCTTCCAGAGGGAACAATTTGTACAATAAACCAACAAATACCCGTAAAAAAAACCTGAACAGATAAAGATGTGACAAAATCCACAAGATGATCTAGAATGACTAACATATGTTTAAATATATGATAGAACTACAAGTTATATGCAAGACAAATTCTTATAAATCATGTTCTGTTAGTGAAAAATAGAGAAAAAAAAATCTAAAATGTTATATAATTGTTTATCCACTAACTAAACCAATAAAAATGTTGATTTCAAATCACACAAATTGCGTTTCGCTATCATGACTTTGTGATAACATTATTAGTATCAAAAATAATATTGGATTTTACCGGATATTACGTGTTTAATTATTAGGTTAATATTGAAAACACTATGTCATAAACAATATGTTAAATTACTAATTTTCTATAAAGATAAAATCAAACATTCAATACACATTTATATAATCGATCTTTATAAATACTACCAATCATATTTTTCTATTTTTTTAAGTTAGACTTAAATGATGTCATTAATATATTTAGTACTAACTATACTAATAAATGTTATCCAAATCCAAATATAACTATATAAGTTTATCCATATATTGGACTCGATATTTATAGTTATTTGAAATATATCCAATTTTTATCTTAAATTTTAATATAGTCCATATGTTCAACATAAATAAAATTAATAAATTTCGTCCATGTTCTGATATTACATTGTTTTTTTACTTTAATTTTAATTAAATTATTTACTATTTTTTTTATTAATTTGATAATAATTATCTTTTGTTTAATGAGATTATTTATTATATTATGTTCATTTTTATGAAAAATATTAATAATATTATATTTAATAATAAAAAAGATTTTTATAATATATAAATATTTATGTTTTATGCTTTGACATATCTGATGTACATATCATATATACATTAACTACACATTTATTGTTTGTATCAGTGTAATCGGATGTATCTTGTGATCGACACATGTCATAATATTTAAGCGATAAGTGTCTTTTTTTATTCACTAAAATTTAAGAAAATAAAGTTTTAAATATGTATATACGAGTAATAGTTACCTTATCATATTATAATTAGTATAAATAATATTTTATGTTATGTTATGTATTTACTTACCATATAATTTTATTTAGTAAACATTTATAAATATCCTAATCCTAAATCAAGTATATACATGCAAATGTTAGTTTTCATAAAACATTAATTTATATTATGATTTCAAAAGCTAGATTCCATAAAAGATTTTATATACTTAGTTTTTTTAGTTGTATAGCTACTAGCTAATTAACCCGCATATTATGCGGACAACTGATAAAGATTGAATTTTTTAATATATAACACGATAAACGTATTTAACTTTTTATTATGTTGAACACCTATATTGTATGTTTTGATATAACATACATCTAACTCAAAAATACTATTACAATAATCAATTTTGATTTACAAATTTGTTCATATTTTGATAGAAACCTTTCTGGTTATCTACCAAAAAATATCTTAAAATAAGTTTTTTTTTTATTTTGTTCACTTTTATTTTTTTTATGGGGATGTCATAAAAATATCAAAATCATGCATTAACATGTTATGAAAGTTTCTTTTAAAGTAAAAATGACACATCTTAATTTTGTTTTATTAATATAAGAGATAACTATTTACATTGAGGAGTTATATGAGTGACACGTAACGTAATTCTTCGTCGACATGTGTATTTTTATCAATTTAATACCTAAAATATGTTTTGAGTTTTAGATTGATAATCTTTCACTAATATAAATTTGATATACAATATTTAAAAATATATATATATATATATGTGAGGTCTAATCAAACAATGTTTCTAATTGTATTTATTAATTAAATTACTTAATATTATTTAATTAAAAATAAGACCATCTAGCAAGATGTACAACATAAATACTAAGATAATCTACCAATAAATTAAAACATGACTGAGTTGTTTTTGAAACAATACGTGACGTAATTATTGATTGACATGTGTATTTTTAATTTATTTATTTTTATTAAATTAACTTTTATAATTGTATATTGATTCAATTTCCTTAGACTTAGAGTAAAACTCTAATTATTAGCTTATAAATACAAAACACATTATAATCTTATTTGATTGATTGTTCTTACTTCTTATTGCGAAAATTATTTTTTTTTCTTTCTCAATTCTTCAACTTTTATTACTTATAATAAGTTTTTAAAATGAATACTTCAAAATTTTGAGTTTACGATCCGAAATCACAAGACTATTTGTCGTCATCCACTGTGCTTACAAGTTTCAGTTTTGATGTAATGGTAAAAGTTTAAGGTAAATTCAAAACTTTAACTAAACATATACTACGTATTATATACATCATTACTGTTTATTATAACTTAGCTTCGATCATCGGTTTATTTTAACCATAGTTTATTTCATTCACACGAATTATGTATAAGGCATATTTGAGTTTATTTATGATACCATCTATGTAATTACCGTATATTGTACGGGTATTAGAACTAGTAGTCTATTATTATCATAAATTAAAAATAAAAATAATGTAATTTATGTTCTCTCAGCCGTTCAGGTTTAATTTAGTACAAGCAATAAGTCAATAACTCGAATAAGTCATATAAGTGTGTGTTGGGCCTTAAATAAAAAAAAAAAAAAGCGTCTGGTATCCCGACCATGATTTTGATAATTCGACCAGATTATTAATGATAGGGGGTTTATTTTTTACTATATCATATATACCATTATAGACATGAGGTCCCACATTATTTTAGTTGGGATATCAAAAAGTGTGGTTGGGATACCCATAGTGAAAAAAAAAAAAAGCCCAAATCTATATCCTCAAATGTTTTTATGATTGGAGCTCTAGAAACTTGCAGAAATATCCATATATATATATCCCTTTCAATTTAAAGCTTATTCAAGAAAAGCCTAGAAATTACTATCCCACTCTGTCCATCCTATAAATACACCCATCTTCTATCAAACTTTAATCATAACAGAGACACAAATAATAATCTGATAAGTATATCTGACAGCTACAAACATCCGAATTCAATCATCAAAAATCATATCTTTGAAAACATGTCGATCATTCCAAGTTTCTTAAGCGGCAGGAGGAGCAATGTGTTCGACCCATTCTCCCTAGACATCTGGGACCCCTTTCAGGGCATCTCCAGCACCCTCAGCAACCTTCCCGAGTTTTCGCAAGAAACCTCAGCGATCGCAAATGCCAAAATTGACTGGAAAGAGACACCGGAAGCTCATGTGTTCAAGGCGGATGTACCCGGGCTGAAGAAGGAAGAAGTGAAGGTGGAGGTTGAGGAAGGAAGGGTGTTGCAAATTAGCGGTGAGAGGAGCAAAGAAAATGAAGAGAAGAATGACAAGTGGCACCGGGTCGAGAGAAGCTCTGGCAAGTTCTTTAGAAGGTTCAGGCTGCCCGAGAATGCGAAAATGGATCAAGTCAAGGCTACCATGGAGAATGGGGTGCTTACCGTGACCGTGCCAAAGGAGGAGGTCAAGAAGCCAGAAATCAAGTCCATTGATATCTCCGGCTGATTGATTAGTTGGTTTTGGAACTATGGGTTTGTATATGATGTCGCAATGATTATTGTGAATTTGTGATAATGTGTACTAGTTTTATGTGTCTTGATCGTGGTTTTGTATGGAAGTGACTGATGTTTTAAACTTTTTATGGATATTTTGATTGAATAAAAAAGTCTTCTATTATCAATTTTGTGTTATATGCTTTTTAGTTGCACATACATCTAGTGTGGCTGTGTGGGCATGAATAAAAAAACATCGCATAAACACACATGTCTAAAATTCAACCTTTCATCAATTGTCTATATATCTGTACATATGAAGTGCAATAGAGATTGGCGAAGAAGACCTGTGTGTTTTTTTTACAAGTTTTTGGTTGGAGGATATCATGATTATTTTTAGATGCAGAATGGGGTGGTTGGATTGAATGGAGAAGACGACTTGTGGGTATTTTTATATTCATTATATACAAAATTTTACTTCCGGCCCATATGCTCACTGTTGTAAAACTCACCGAGTAAAACCGAGTACTCTCCGAGTATTCTCTACAAGGTAAGATGTCGAGTTGACCGATTACTCTGATTACTTCCTGACCTGGCCACTTTGACCCCCGAGTACTCACCGCATACACCCGAGTACTCCCAACTCGCTTGTCTACCGACCTAAGAGCGATTAGCGACTTCCGCAACCTTGCCCGTGTTATTTAAAGTTTTTCTTTTTAACTCTTTCAAATGTGATATATTTTGTTTATATTTATCTTAGTTTTATGGTTAATATTAACATTCACGTTATTATTTAATGTGTTTTATATATGTAGTTTGTAGGTTTATGTATTAAGAATAAATGAAAATAAAATGATGATTGGGAAAGTGGCATCAGTGATTTGGGAAAGACAAGGAAAGATTGAGGAAAATTGAGATGGAAGATTTTTATTGGTTAGTGATGGTGTGGAAAAGTGGTAAAGATTGGGGAAGGGGTAACCACTCCCTCCCCCCTTGAAACAAGATTCAGCTTGTCTTGCAAAACGTTTTAGTGAAACGTAGCTTTTTATATTTATTACAATATTTTATGGAAAAAAAACTTATAAATATCTTTGACATTTTCTCACCATTCTAATTAAATGGAAATGCTTTTTTTTTCCAACCTCTATATTTCAAAACATAAAATATGGATTTTCTTAAACAACGAATACATCAAATCTGGCTGTTGATCAATGGCTACTGAACAACGGGTAAATAATACCTTTGTTTGGAATAGATGGGTGCCAATCAAAGTCAACTTTTTGGCATGGCAGGTTTGGTTGTGAAGGATGCCCACTAAAGATAACTTGGCTAGAAGAAATGTGCATATTCCGTCATTCGAGTGTGAGGTTTGTAGTTTGGAGGTCAAGAATTTAAAACACAGGTCTGGCTCATGCAAAGTTGATGATCGGATTTGATTATGTGTCACATTGGTGTCGGATAGCTCGCTTATTTTTCTTGTCGGTTAGAGATCTTCCGATTTTAGCTCAACAATTGAGAGGCAAGTTGTGTTGGAAACGAGCAATGAATTTGGTTATTGTTACTTTTTTGTGTGGTGTTTATAGAGAAATAGAAACAATGTTGTGTTCAATTCAAAAAGAGCATCCGTTGATTCGATCATAAATGAAATTCGATCACCATTATTCATATGGATCAAGGGCAGGTTAAGATACAAAAGTTTATTGTGGAAATGGTGGTGTGGTTTTAACTTTCATTCGTTTTAGACAATGTAATGTAGTATGATGGTGTCGTGATAGTATTCATGCATGTAATTGATGACATGTAGTGACCAATCTTTTATTGTTTTGCCTTTGATAATTGATTTTATTAATCGCTAAAAAAAACTAGCACATCAGATAATACATTAAATTGCTCCTATGAGACTTAATTTTAAGGAAAATGATTAATCTTTTTAAAGATTAGCCTAAAATCCTCTTAAAACATTAAAAAGATGACATGTGATATCCACTAATTCATTTTTCTAATCTTGCCTCATGATTTTTACATATATCATCATCTCATAGTTTGAATGATTATTAGGCTATTTAATTCGAAAGATTAATTATCCGTCTAATTTTAAACTAACTTTTGCCTCACATCACTTAAAAAACATAAAAAAAAAAAAGATAATGATAAATCAACCTACTTGGTATGCCTAAAGATGTGTCTAATTGTAAGATGATGACATGTGAAAAAATCAGGAGGTAAGATTAGAAAAGAGAATTAGTGGAATCCACATGTCAAATTCTTTAAACATGTTAGATTAATATTTTCTTAAATAAAAAAAATACGTAGTTCTCATTCCATTTTAACCCTTTCGACTATTAACCATTTAAACCTTTACCTTTAAGTGGAAGACTGGAAGAGGCCTACAAAAGTTTGAGCCTTCAAAACTCATATTGCTCCCGGAGCATACAGGATATTGGTGTGGAGTAGTGTTGAAGAGAAAACCTAATTTGTTATCACATTCACATAAATCTAAATTAAACAAGCATCTTTCACAAGTCTTGGTCCAGTTTTTTGCTTCAAATCTTATCCATCGTAAGTTTACCCTTATTCTCCTTGTCAGACTAGTGGTATAATTAGCTATTATTATTATTTTCTTTTTTATTAACATTGTTGTTATTATTATATTATAAGTTTAGGTGATTGTCGATTTGCTAAAGTAAGTATTCTTATTTCTTGAATACGAGCGTTCTTTAAAATTTGTTACTTGCCAACAAACGATTTTACCAACAGGCAACAGAACATTACTATGGTGAATTTTTTTGTAAAATAAATTTCCGAATATTAGTTTTAGTTTTTTAGATAGTAATAATAATATACTACGAGTAATTGTTTAGTTACTGCTTGCATTTCTTCAAAATTAATAATAAACTTAAATACACTAGCTCGTTCATTACTAATTGTTTAGTTATTATATTTTGTGTTGCCCTGGTACAAAATAACCATAAACATGTAGGATTCGATTCAATGTAATTGGTGTTTACCGGACAGCTTCCCTCTCTCTATATTTAGCTAGCAAAGCTAAACCACCCATATTTGAAGTGAAAGAAAGATAGCAGAAACATTGAGTTTATAAGAAGTTGGTCATCACTCCCTAACTTTGAACTTTTTCCCAAAAATGGGCGTATATGCCCCGACATTTGCAAAACAAGTTTTTGTCTTCAAAAGTTTGCAAAACAAGTAGTCAAGTATAGCATTAAGTGCCACATTCATCCTTTTTCACTTCAACCCCGCAATTAGAAAGCCGGATTATGCCTAACATGTAAATCCTTTCGATTGCTTGAACAGCCATGCTGCCACGTTTTGTAGCCGGCAATGGCATTGCCGGATTCTGACAAGAAGTATGTACTTGGCACTTGAGTTGCCGGTTTTAGTCCACCACTTTCCTTTCTTTCCCTTCGTGTGCTAGACTTGACGCGTGTGAACATAAGTGAACAAGTACTTAATAACTTATTGTCTACTTGCTGCTTGCTTAAGAAGATTAAGCTTTTCTATTGTAGGGGCTTTAAAATCATCAAGTTTAAAAATCCTTGTTTTCTTGGGGAATTGGAAATATTTACAAGTGAAGAGGACATTTTTTTGGAAATCGACGATGTCCCCTGTCTTGAGTTGTTTCATTACAGCAGCTCAGCATCCTCTTCATGGAGTAGGGATAGGCCTCTGCCCTTCAACTTGGATGCAATAGGAGCATGCGTGACACACTTGTACATAACTGGTGTTTTCATGGACGACTCTTTTTTCAACACTATCAACTTGAAATTCCCTTTTCTTGAGAAAATGACCATTGGAATTTCTTTTTCCGGGCAAGGAGAGTTTCGTTATCACAAGTGCTTCATTGAAGAGGTTGACCATACGAGTGTGTGTGGAAGGGTCGATGGACATACAAGTTTATGCTCCAAAATTACTCACTGTCAATTTTGAACGTTTGAAGAGAATACCTCGTAATAAGGTTAGTATCTCGTATCCCATCACTCCTCCTGGTCAAGTTAAGCTTACAGTAAAGTGAAAGACATTTCGCTTTATCAAGGTATTGAAAAGGTACTCCAGAAATTGGCTGATCACTTTATTAATTTTCACTCATCTTTGGTTCTATGTACAGATTAGTTATTTACTTATTTTAAGCTTGTTGTTTGTTCATCTAAACTTGTTTTATGTACTTTTCTCTCATCTATTTATCGATAGCTATATTTAATTTCAAAGTTTGTGTTGAGAGTCTACAATTATCATAAAGTAGTATATAGATTTAAATATACAGAGTATTTTATAAATGGAGGCACTAAATGTCTAAATGTTATGCGGTGATCGCCAACTGGTACAACCTTGCAATAGATAACAAGGAGAAATTAGATGTAGGAAGAAAGATACAAGTGTGGTCGTTTCGTAGAGACAATCAGTTGTTTTTGCTGTTGTATGTCCTGATGGTGTGTGGAGAATCTGATGCAGAAGAAATTATAATTAAGCTTAAGGAGTTTCTACAATGCATGGTTATTATTATTTCTATTTCTTTTCTTAATGTATTAGGGTAATTTTCCGACAGGAGATCTGACTAGTTTGTTACTTAGAATTTAATACATCATCGTTTATGACTACGCTTAGGGAATCGTCATGTTAAACATGGTTTGGTAACTAATATTAATATATTTTGGTCAATCGTCTTGGTGAGTCTTTGATCCTGGAGAACCTATTTGAGTTCAAGTACTACTCTTCATGTTTGTGCGAGTGGATTGTTGTAGATTTTTTTTTGAAAGTCTTCGTGTAATGCATATTGCATAGCATACCGGCCAAGTGGCCAAAAACAATTGTTCACTGTATATTGGGCCTAATAAAGGAGCCCAGATGGATGTTGTATTCTGGACCCGGGTCAATGCACGCTCTGGAAGTTTTGAGAAGTCATTATCTGCTCTGTTCAAGCTTCTTCAAGACAAGCCTAGAAACTACAATTCCATCATTCTTTTCCTTCTATAAATGCCTACTCTCTCATCACATTTGTTTCATCACAAAACAAATAAGATATATTGTCTCAACTTTGAAAACGATCAAGTGTAAATCATATCTTTGAAAACATGTCGATCATTCCAAGTTTCTTAAGCGGCAGGAGGAGCAATGTGTTCGACCCATTCTCCCTAGACATCTGGGACCCCTTTCAGGGCATCTCCAGCACCCTCAGCAACCTTCCCGAGTTTTCGCAAGAAACCTCAGCGATCGCAAATGCCAAAATTGACTGGAAAGAGACACCGGAAGCTCATGTGTTCAAGGCGGATGTACCCGGGCTGAAGAAGGAAGAAGTGAAGGTGGAGGTTGAGGAAGGAAGGGTGTTGCAAATTAGCGGTGAGAGGAGCAAAGAAAATGAAGAGAAGAATGACAAGTGGCACCGGGTCGAGAGAAGCTCTGGCAAGTTCTTTAGAAGGTTCAGGCTGCCCGAGAATGCGAAAATGGATCAAGTCAAGGCTACCATGGAGAATGGGGTGCTTACCGTGACCGTGCCAAAGGAGGAGGTCAAGAAGCCAGAAATCAAGTCCATTGATATCTCCGGCTAATCAGTCTTTGGAAAATGAGGTTTGTTATGAGATAATGTACTGGTTTGTTGATGTGTGTTTTGTAAGCTTATATGCTTGTACGCTATTTGTGGTTTTGGCTTGAATAAAAGAAGTTTCTTATTATTTTTTGTTTAATAATACGAGCTAATCAACCCTTGTTAAGTAGGCAGATCAAATAAATTTGATTATCATTGTACAAATAGGCAAAGTTGATGAAGAGTAATGTATGCATCACTAGTGGTTTCATTCTATTAAACAATTAATAACAGCCCTACTCAACTCCTACGTAGTTTTAAGTAACCAAACCATCATCTACAAGATAGAAAATTCTAAGCCTAGTGTTGAGCTTCCAATAAAAAAGCCTCTATTAATCCATAACTCAATTACTCAAGAATGCAACTTGTATCATTCATTCATAAGTAATTTACATGACCCAATTGCTCAAAGTTAGTAGTCTTGCAACATAGTTAAATTACAAACATCAATCACTCAATATTCTTTGGAAAAAAAACACCACCATACTAACAGTTGTGAGCAGATCTCCGTATTTGTGCAGAACAATGGCAAAACCCGCCCAAAACTTGTAATCCTGCACTTCATACATGGAAGTAAAAATATACCAATCTAAACAACAACAAAAAGATAACTCGAATCATCAAACGGACAGCCTCGAATATGCATTTGAAGAAAAAAGTAGTAATGTAAAAACCCATATACCTCGCCTAGCTGTTGTGTGCAACTTTCATTAAGAGACACTTGAGCCTTTAATTTTTGCAAAAAACACTTTGAGCCTTTAATTTTTGCATAAAGTATAAACTAGCAACAAACTTTACATGAATTTTAAATTTAGAAATCAAATATGATAACTATTTTTAAAAAAATAAACAACATCTTTTGGCTTTTATCAATTATAAAAATCTATTTTCGACTTCTTCCATATCTAAAATCCAAGATAAAAAGTTAATTAGAAAATCATTCGAAAGAGTTTATACTACTGACCAATGAAAAGTTATATCTTTATTGGTGGCAATTGGTGTCAGATAAAACCCAACTTCAAGTTAATTAGATTGTTAATTAGGCATACTCATCCCCCAAACTGCCAAACATAACTTATCCATTCAGCAAAACGGACCCAACATATTGACGGGTTGTTTTTCAGACAAAGACTAGTTTCCAGGCTATCTGGTTATCAACAAAGCATTTTAGGAATGCACAAGACATGAACAACACAATGCTAAGAAACACAAATTGATTCGATTTGAAATTGCAGTGCCAAAAGTAGCCCAAAACAATTACAGAGCAAATATACACACCCGTATATTATGTTCCTTTATACCCTGAATATCGAAATATCCATAAAATCCATTTCTGCATAGGTCCTCTTTGGTAACACCAATATTATTAAACACCAATATGAACACATGAATGTTTTAGCATTGTTAACACTTTTCACACATTGAAATTTATCTAACTCCCAACTATGGAACCAACAACCCGGTGAACTTGTTTTGCAACTATTGCCTTGGAGCTTCAATCATTAAATTTCAAGCGTAGTAAATGCAATTTGTGGTTCTAATACTAAAGCGATAGATGATTATTTATAGTGATTCCATGATCAATCAGGTCCTAATTGTATCTTTATGTCATCTCATACCAAATGAATCAAGTAAAACAGAACTTAAAACAGGATAATAATAATAAGTAAAACAGAACTTAAAACAGGATAATAATAATAATAATAATGCAAAACAGGAATATTTAGATAGCAACTGGTGAGTAGTAGATTAATTTTATTTCACAAAAGGCCAGTACAGCTTGAAAAACCTAATTCACAGCTAAAACCACACCATCATATTTCATAAACACGAACAATTTATTCAAAAAGCAGGCAGTCATGATATCGAAAATAAGCACGAAATCAACCAGAAATCTGAATAGATTTGACATCACGTTTCTTAACTTCAATTTTGGGCACAGTAACAGTCAACACACCATTCTCCATTGCAGCCTTAACCTCATCCACTTTCGCGTTCTCCGGCAACTTAAACCTCCTCATAAACTTGCCACTGCTTCTCTCAACCCTATGCCACGTGTCACCCTTTTCTTCACTCTCCTTGTTCCTCTCTCCGCTGATCTGCAGCACCCGATCATCTTCCACTTGGACTTTCACCTCTTCCTTTTTGAGCCCTGGCACGTCGGCCTTGAACACGTGTGCGTCGGGGGTTTCTTTCCAGTCGATGTTGGCGCTCGCGAATGATGAGGTTTCGGACGATCCGACCCGGTTGGCAAGGGAATTGAAGTTGTTGTTGGTTGGGAATGGGAATGGGAAGCCGTCGAATGGGTCCCATACGTCGAGCGAGAATGGGTCGAAAACGTTTGATCGACGGTTACCGAAGAAGTTTGGAACGATCGACATCGTTTCGAGTTTGAATCGTTGATTTGATATTTGGGATTTAGTAAAGTATTTTATTTTTTTTTTATGATTTTTAGAAATGAAATTTGTATGGTCTGATTGAAAAAGGGGTTCACTGGTTTATATAACTGTTTTTGGATTATGTCTTGAAGGTTCTCGAGATATTTGGGGGGAGGGAGGTTTCTGGATTCTTCTTTTCTTCTTAGAGCTGCTTGATAAAAGGCCATTGGGCTTGCTAATGTCTTAAGCCCATTTATGTTTTAATTATAAGTAACTTAATGAATCTAGTCCAAATAGTTCGGACAACAATTTTATGAAAGGTTTGGTTAGAAGTTCAGACTTTTGAATCACTAAACTAAGTAAAACAATATTCACAATACCTTAACAAGTTAAACAATCAGTAACACCATAATATCAAAGTAATCGATTCTAAATCAATCTGGATCTCATACCGGAGTTGACGGAATTTAATGTGTAAAATGAGGATGCAAAAGAGCTCCACCCTTAAGACGGCCATAATCTTTATCTAACTTTGACTTCCAAAGCACACCGTAGAATACACGAAAGAATAAGAACCTTATTTCGAGGATTACTAAACTATGTAAGCAAAAGACATTATCCAATATTAATCTATTGTTTTTTCAAATTACTTGCATTGAGTATTAACTTGGTTTTGCATCATCATTAGGAATTCTCATTTCTTTGTCTACTAATTGATAGCTCAAAAGGGCTAACAACTCACATCCTACCCTTCTTGTTTAAGTATTTAACTAACTTATCACATCTATTGATCATGGTAACCATATTTGTAGCAAAATAAATGTTGCATTAAAGTAGGTAACCATTTGGTTATGATATGTAAATAAAAAAAGATATCCGACTAATATCCTCTATAAGATCGTCTAAGAGCACATATAAGCTCAAACGATTCACTATAACTAGTATATTATACAACTTGTAAGATATCATATGTACATAGGGTGACATTATTAGACAGACTTTACGTCACAAGTCACCGAAATCGTTGGAATCAACCGCCACAATCTTAGGAGCACCAAACCTTGTAGAGTTCCCTCGGCTCTTGGAGGTCAACCTGGTGATTCCGGTAAACTTTTCACCTCCTTTAGAGTGAACCATTGGTTGATCTTCCTCTTTCTTTAAGTCACTTGGAGGCAAGAAACAGTCCATTGTAAGACCCTTGATATTAAAATCAACTTCCTCAATGGTCCAAACCTCCTCCATTTTCGTGTGTGAATGACTTTCTGAGTCCTCGCCAAACCTAAACAATGAAACAGTTGTTTGACCACCATAAGCTATGTTAACCCCTTCGATGGTCCGATAATCTTGGATTAGCGACTCCATGGTAGTCTCCCAAAACACACTATCACTTCCAGAGCTTCTGATTTTAATTAGGTGCGAGTCTTTAAGCTGGTACAAAAGGCCGGTCCGCTGACTAAAATACCCCCAAATTGTATGCTTCATGATTTCCACATTGTTGCTGCTTCTCACTTTTAGAGCTGAAACATCTGCCTCAAGCTTTAGCACAAAGCAGTCTTCTCCATTAACATTCTTCTCTCCGATACAAATTGAATTTGTGAACAAATTAGCCGTTGACTTTGGATCCAGACCCTGTCAAAATCAAGAATTGACCTTTTTAGCACAAAATTGACTTTCATTAACCAAAAAAGTAAACAATTAGCAGCTAAGACATTTAAAGACGTGCTCCACTATTGACATAGGTCCCACTCTTGGAAAAATTAGACCCCTTATTTTCTTTGATCAAAAGTCAAAAGTTTGACTAAGACTCAAATTTGCTAAATGTAATTTGTACCTGTAAAGAACGACGAAGAGGTCTAGGCGGGCCTCTAGAAGCATGAGAATGATGCCACGGTGTCTGACGCCAGGCCACCTTCCCGTCACTTCCAGCGCTGATCTTGAAACCGGAAACAACCAGTTCTAAGGACCATAAGTCTGGCCTTTTTTGCCATAACACAAACCCGCCCATTTCACCACCACCATTTTTCACGCTCTTGGGTTTCACGGCTTTGACACCACCGCAGCTCATGGTTATTCCGTCTCCGGTGGTGAACTCTGTCGCCACCATCTTCACCTTCCCTACGGCGTACATACTGTCAACTCTGTTTAAAGCCTTTTCACCACCCGCGGCTGCTATGTATTGTTGCACGATGTATTTAGCCATTGAAGATTCCTATATAAGTCAAATTTATACTTCATCAACACCAATGAAAACACCCTACAAGATTATAATCTTAACTTACTAAAAAAAAAAAATTAACAAAAAACCATAACAAAAGTACTTTGTTTAACTACCGGGCCAAAACACATATTGATGTAACAATTAAGAATGTTTTTTAACCACTATGTTGTACACGCATACATATTAAAATTACTATCTACTTTTTTTTATTAACTAACAGACCAAAACACATGTTTGATGTACCAAAATTGTCCTGTTTACAACTAGCTAGCCTAACACATCATTAGATGATAATTATGAACAAGATTTGTTCGTGATTATCATTAGTCATATTCAAAAACTGTTATTTAATAGTTACCTAAATTACATAACTAATTTATGGTAAATATAATCATTAACAAATCTTTTTGGTAAATTACTAGTAACAAAGTTATTTAATTAAGAATTGTTTTAATTAAGACAAGTAATCATAAAAAAAGAGAGAGCTAGAGAGAGACTTACGATAGGATTATCTTGAATGACAGGTTTGGTGATAGTGGAATGACCAGCAGAAGAAATGGGAAGAGGGACAAGAGGAGCCCCAACGACTCCAAGCAAAAGCTGGATTTCAGCGTCTCGGCCACCAAAATCAGGAAAGGAGTGGCGTTTTTGATGATCATTATTATTATTATTGGAATGTGGTTTCATCCAAGATTTCATGGTTTGCCAGGAATTGCTCATCTTATAATTATTATTAGTCTCATAGCTATGATCAAAGCTTTCTTCGGGTATTGGAACTTCGAGAACAGTTTCAAGTGCGTCTTCATTGTCTAAGTTTGGGCATAAAGTTCTCATTGTTTGTTTTTGGAGAATGATTATTATTAGAGAATGAGAGAAAGCGAATGAATGAAGTGGGAAACGAGGGAGGGAGAGTGAATTGTATTCGAAGGGATTAGGGAAAAGATGGAATGGAAGGGGATATATTATATTATAGGGGTAGAGAATGAATGAATGGACCAACCGACCATAGGCCGTTTCATAACGTGCAAACTATTTCTTATGTGTCATGTCGTGTCCGCACGCTTACTCTTTTTTTCTCTTTCTTCTTTATTTGTCTCACCCCCTTCGCCAAAAAATAGTTTTCTTTTCTTCCCAAATATTTTTATTATTAACTTTTTTATATGGTACCAAATATTTTTTATTAGAAAAATAATCATATAAAATATTAACGAGATGGTCTATGCATGATAAATAAAGTTTAATATATAGTTGTGTTTTTCAGCCTCCAACACTTGGGGTTGGTGGTGTCGTACTGTTATGAGATAATAATTGAATAACATACATACATTCGATCTTATTACTTACCAGCATGTAAACTAAATCAAAATTAGTGAACTGAATCGATATATGTTATGAGATAATAAAGTTTTAGTTAATGGAAAATTTTTATTTTACTTAATTATTTAGGAGGAATAGAAACTAAAAATCAAAACCCGTATAATTAATTAAATTTTTCAAAGTATTTTTTTAAAATTATATAACTATTTTTTTTCTTTCGATGTCATTGTAACTTAAGTGAAATGTTAAGTGTTATCAAAAGGTTGATAACTTGATATTAAAATAGAAAACAAATTTGTGGATTAAAATTTATTATTGTAATTTTATTTTGGAGTTAAAGTTTGAGAAATGAATAATCAACTTATCATCAGATTTTTAATATAATACATGTGATTTATATATTATAATTTATAAACAAACTCTAATTTTAACACCAAGTTACCCGCATAATATGCGGTTTCATTAGCTAGTTATATAATATAGTTATCTACAATATAATATAGCCTTTTCATATTCAAGTATTCAACTATCTCATCAATGTTTATAACGCATATCTTTTTGGAAAACTATAATGGAATATAATACACTAATAATTTAGTCGGCTTTGTAGCTCTTGACCGGTATTTTATAACAAATCAAATTGTGTCAATATAGAGGTATTGTAAATAAGATATCAAATTTCAAAATTGGTTGATTTGCAAATTATAAGATTAATAATGGGTGAAAGTTTGTTCGACATATGTGCATAACTACAAAGCATTTGTTAATACTTTGGTATTTTGTTTTACCCTTTCATGTTTCATCCCGCATGTTAGTTTTCATTGTTGTATTACAGTATAAAAGCTAGCAAACTTCTAAAAAACATTAGAAATTCAGTAATGCTCATCTAATTAGTGTTAGGATTAGCTTTTTTTTTTTAAAGCCAGAAAGTTATATTCCCAAAAGAATATAGGTAAAAAGCACAGTAGTCTTAGATTTACGTGTGTATATACATAATTTACATCATAAAGCACCATCTAAAAACTCCATATTGACCTAACATTGACTGCGAGAGAACTAAAATGAATAAAAAAACTGGGGTTCAATCATTCAGTAAGATGATCCCCAAGTTTGGACTAGCTTTTAGTACAATTTTTGTTATTTCCAGCCTCCACGATTATACATAGTAAAAATTTTATACATAAAAACTACTATCATACTTCATATTATAACTCATTGGTTTAGTACCAACTTTACATGCTTGAGTTCGAGATATGGGAAAGACAGCTCAAGAAATTTCACAAATAAAGTCTTTAAGTGAAACAAGTTTGAGTCCTGCATAGGGAAAATATTTTTATCACAATTAAATGTTGTGTCTTCGAGCAGTTCAGTTGGGGTTTTTCCTCCTACTACGTATTAAAGGTGAAGGGGCTCTCTAACACAAAACCGATTAAAACAACATATGTTAAACTCTCCGTTGCGAGTAGTTCAAACCTTAAAAAAAAAAAAAGAACACTCCGGTCTAATAAAATATATCAAACTTCTTAATTTATTTGCTTACAAATTATTTAGACTTTATCTAAAACTAGTATTTCAAATTTAAACTATTTTGTTGAAAAGTGACACATTTTCAATATTGAAAATTTACTATTTATCGTTACCCTGACAAAATATTTAATTAACACATATCTTATATATTTAATCACTTTTACATCTTAAATATTATAGTAGTTAATATTTATGATATATATTTTGTTAAACTTTTCATCTCTTCAATTATTTTATAACGGGATCAACAACAGCTTCTTACACGACATATTTGGGGTTGTTTTAATGTATGGTACCCTTCTAATGGGTTTTTCAAGGACTTATTAAGACACACCGCACACGTATCAACTTTATTAGAAAAAAAAATGTGCTTAAAAAGTTGGGAGATTAAGAGTACGTTCGACAACAATAGTTGGAGTTAAGAGGTGGGGTTGGAATCGGTTGAAATTAAGGACGGAAGCTAGAGAATTCAGCTACTATACTGAAGCATTCAATTATATGAGAACAGTATCTGCGCGTTGAGATAGTAAGGTGATAGGTCATAAAGTGTGATTGGTCATACAAGGTGATAGGTCATAGAGTGTGATAGCCAAATGCCTTAGCCGTCCGCCCTTAGATTTAAAAATTCGTCGAAAGTATATCGAATGGCATCTCTAATGAAAGAACATGGAATTTTAAGAACACCCATATAATTTTTATAATTTATCGATGTACGGTTTTTGAGATAAAAAGATTTTCAATGAATTGCAGGAATAAATGATTTATGGAGGAGAAAGAGAAAGAATGATTGGTTGAGAAGAGAGAAAAGGTGTTAGGTAAATATAGAATTGATATATGGGCATTTTGAAAAAGTAAATGTTGAAACTTAAAATATAGACAGGGAAGATCTGCTTTATAATATAGTATAAATATAAATATAGATAAAGCCTTATATCCTGCTGCATACGTGTATCAGTGTATGTATCCTTGCTTTATCAATGAAACAAGTTTAGTCCAGGTAGATTATATCAAAGATATCCCTAACGACCCAAGTCCAATGTATTTGTTCATGTTACTTTTGTATAGTAATGTTGTCCTCAATCTCTTATCATCATTATATACAATCCGTGATTTGAAGTGTATTAAAAAATATGTGAGTTATCAACAATTAACATAAAAGTTAAAAACGAATGATGTGTTTATGAAGCAATTAGTAGCAAACATATATGATTATCCAGCCAATTGTGTAAATTGAGCAAGATTTGTGTTATATATCGGGCTGGGTGTGGGTCGAAAGACATTAGTATATCCGGTGTTGTTTTTATGTGGTGGTTAGTGATGGTGCAGCCGGCAATTGGTTTGACGGTTTGTATGGCTTAAAATAATATCCGATCCGATTAATTATGCAATGCACGTTCTCCTGATATTTTGTCGGGCTTAAGGTGGGGTTTTAAGCTAACACCCATGCATCGACGACCAGGTGAAACGCCTCTTCAATCTCATGTCTTATCATTACAAAAACATACATTCTTTAATCATATACGACCACCTCAATTATTTCACTATTTTATTTTATTTTATTTTTAACGGTATATAAATTTAGATACAAACTTCAATTTAAGTGAAAACTCGTGTTAGAAAAAGTTCTCTTTCAATAAGAAAAAGTTGAGCTAAGTGTCAAATGTAACAAAAATTTTATAATTTTATGCATGTTAAATCAAGCTTTTTTTTTCTCATTTATGATGAATTTATTTATACCGATCGACCCTCCAATGGACTAATAATGAAATTAATGGCAATTATGTTTAGCCCATACTATCAGAGGCGGAGCCATAAATTAATGATAAGGGGGCTCAATCGTATTCTTTTTCCGATCGTGGTATACAATATAATGTAAAAGACATAACCATTTAATAAAATGTTAGTAAAATAAAATTTTATTACGATGGTTTAGTTTTATGGGCCAAATGTAAAGGTTTTACTTGCACTGTTATGACTAAAAATCAAACATTTTAGATTCGGGGTGGCTCAGTTTGAAAAAACATTTGTACTAGTCAGCTATGAGCTAGCCTTGCAATGAAAAGCATGAACAATTGGTAGGGACTAAGCACCCGCTAGTCCCCTATCGGCTCCCCCTGTATACTATATATAGATGATGTAATAGTTGTGTTTTGGTAAAGTAGAACATTTAATTCAAGATGAATCGAAAGAATAAATTGAATTATAGTTGTGTTTTATGACAACTTTATATTCACTTTCCCATATAGATATAATATTCTATAAAAATCCAACTCTTTTCCTGCAAAGTGTATGTAATTCAATTTTCAGTATACTGTACATCTTGGATGTTACCATTGGGATTTAAACCATTAACATGTAATCCTTTTCGTTAAAAGAAAGAAGTTTAAAAAATAAGACATTGTAAATGACCTAACTGTCCTCAATAACCCCTTCGCAGGAAATACTTATAAGGAATTATCCAATTTATTACTGAACTAACTTACACCTTAAAAGTTTAAAACATTATCTAACTAATTTACTTAATAAACTCTTATCCTCTAAGATACATTTACTACACCTTCAAGATCAATTATATATATTTACATCAATCTATAATACTTAACACCACCACTATCACCAATAGTCGTTGTCATCATCACCAGTCATCGCCGCATTGCGCACGTAATGCGTTTGTGGGAAATCCGTGAGAAATTGTTATTTATTTTATTTCGATTTCCCACTATTTTCTCACATATATAATTTTGTGAGCATTATGTGGAAAATCTGTGAAAAGAAAATGAAAGATGTTTTGACTTTTTAGTTTGATAATCTGTAGAAAATTTTCCCGGATGTGGGGAAATCCATATATATATATCTCCTAGTAGTAATTTATGTTTGACATCAATGGCAAATAAACACTTTGTGGAATATAATTATTTAGGCCGCTGATTTTTCTTAGTAAAATGGATTTTGTTATTCCAAAAGCGTGAATTTAATATCATACTCGTATTTAATTTATTACTCCGTCTAATAAAAAGCCTTATCTAAAGTACATCGTATGTGGTTTTTCATGTCTTTAAGGTACGTAAAATTTTATTATACAAACTATATTATATTGCCAAACCGTCCATACTTGGAGTACAAATCAAACTAGTGAAGTATCAAACGCAGTTAGCTTGGAATTGATAAAGCCAAACTTGTGGCACCATATCATGTTATTTCTAACTTCTAATTGTTCCATTAATTATATCACTCAACCTATGTAAATCAGATAGAGTACGATAACGAAATAATATAATACAATGTGGATTATTGGAAATATAGTAATGAACTTTCACATTTCTTAATGCGAAGTAAACAACATCCTTTAATTTATTCGTATTTATATTTTATAAATCAATGACAATCTGTTTAGGGCATTAATGCATTTTCGGGATTCAAAATCGGGTTGGACACATTGCCGGCTAAAAGTTTTTGAAGCTTTAAGTGAAATCAATTGTATGACATTAGCATATTAATTAAAGTAAATATAAAAGGGGGAAAATGTACTTCGACTTATATTATTGAACTACTATTCTACTAATAATAAATATACAAGAACAAGTATCCGCGCGTTGCGACGGTGAGATGGTGAGGATGATAGGTCATAGAGTGTGATAGGTTATAGAATACGACAGACGAATGCCTTAATTGTACGGGTTTCGCCATCGGATTTAAAAATTCGCTGAACGTATATCAAATGACATCTTTAATGAAAGAGCATGAAATTTTAAGAACACCCATATAATTTTTATAATTTATCTATGTACGGTTTTTGAGATAAAAGATTTTGAATGAATTGGATGAATAAATGATTTATGGAGAGAGAAAAAAAATGATTGGTTGAAATTTGAGGAGAGAGAAAGAGTATTATAGTTATCTTAGGTAAATATAGAATAGATGGGATGGACATTCTTGGAAAGTACTTAAAATCAATATTAAAAATTTAAATCCAATGTTGAAAATTTAGAAGAATCTGCTTTATAATATAATATAAATATAGATAGATGTTGATGTAAAAACCAATAATGATATTACTGTAATGAAAATTTTATAATGATACTTAATCCAAAATACAAACATTAAGTCTAACTTACAAAATATTAAGGCTTTAGATTTTTAGGTACCTAGAACAATTATCTAGTCTCATATTACTCTTGAGTCACCTCCAGTTGAACACACCAATTTCTCCCGGTGTTACTAGTTCTTTTGCTTTTAAAAAAAATAAGCCAAAAAGATTATTACAAAAAGTTCTGGTAAGATTATATTATTATTATCAAAAAGTAGGTAATCATCTATAATCTAATTAAGTATTTAATATTACATTTGAAAATCTTGAATACAATTGAATATAACAACTAATCAAATAATCACCATCTAAAGTTTTGATGTTTGATGGCATATGTGTTGTCGAATCAATCCAAACAAAAGTACTTAAGGTTGCTTAATATATCAACATAATAATATAAAACATATTATGTTATACTCGTAACTTATTACTCATAGCTAGATAACTACGATGATTTATACAAACCATCACATTTTGTTTTCTTGAATGGTTTTTGGAGCTAAATTAACACTATAAAAGTAGCAAATACTTTTGAAAAAAAGAATTCGAATCTTCTCTGATTCTGAATGTTCAAAAGACAAAAGGGATGCATGTTACATGCATAAATATATCTTTGGCAAACAAAATATTCTAGGAGAAGCCTTTTTCTTTCAAATAATGGAATAATATTTCTAAATGTGATTTTTTTACGGTGTGTAAGTGAAAAAATTGTGATGTTTATTTGAAATTTGTCACACTTGTAAATGAATTATTTTTATACAAATGTAGGTGTAAAAAATGATAATTCTTATTTTCACATTTTCTAAAAGCATGTAAAAAAACTGAATAAATGATATATTTTTTGTTTGTCATATATTTTGTTAGGATGCATGATTGAAAATATATATTGGGAATATTTTGTTATAGAAGCAAGTTTTAGAAAGGAATGAAAAGGACAAGAGCAATAAGATGAAAATAGGCACGTTTGGATGTTTGTTGCAGCATATTGCATATGGGCAATGGCACCGCATTGGATTGGGCGAATCTTTCAAGTTCTGAGATCTTCAATATTGATATGCATGTATTTTGATAGGATATATTTGTTAGATTTTCTTTTTTAACCGGCAATTTGATAGTTTACATATCAGGCCATATTAGTAAGGAACTATTGGATTATATATGTAGATTGGATTATAACTTTCAATTTATATAAAAAGATATTGGTTATTAAATCTTTGATTCATACAAAACAGTGATTAATTAATGAATCAATATATGTTATCAAGGTATATGTTTATAGGTTAAAAATGACTAGAAAAACCCATTCATAACCCATTTTACTAATTGGTTACTTTATAATATAAATTTTAGTTCAATATATAATCACGAACACATGAAACGTTTTAGTAAAATCCTATACTAGTATAAAGTTTTGTCAGAAAAATTCTAATTCTAAGTAAAAGCTAAAATTGGAGGTTCGATCCAGTTGGACATTCCATGTGATCAATAGGAGTGTAGGAAACGTGAGATGACTTGAGAGGTAAACAGGACAAATAGTCTGCCAAATTTCAAACTCCTTTGAATTTCTGGTAAGTAAATTAAATAAAAATCCATATTAGCTGTTATAGAGTTAGATAGAGGTTTTTTTTCTAATGGATATCTTTAATTATTCATATTTTATAGTTATTTGAAATGGAAAGATTTGAAAAATTAACGAAATATTTTGGTTAGGTTGTATATAGTTATTCAAAATTGCGTTTATTTGTTTATTTCTATAGTTATTTGAATTAATACGAAGGGGTTGAATATTATAAAATAGTTATTAAAGTAAAACAAAAATAAGACAATATTTTGACCCTTAGATCATGGTTAAATTGATGCACGAATATTCACGAGTCAATTGATGCACAATGATTTTTATGATATACGGTGATTTTCACTAAAGAGAAACATATTACTTTATTTATTTTACTTTAATATTTATTTTATTTATTTAAAACATTATTATGAATTACATGTTTTGAAATTTACTCTAAAAACAATACAATATATAAAGCTTATCAAGGAATCATTGCTCTTTTTTGGTATTGAACTTCATAAGGAGAGATTTTCATACATATACCAAACACAAAAAAAATAAAAAATATTAGGACGTAATCAATTACTTATTATTATTATTATACATATGAAACAAGACAATTGGTGTCATTAATCAGAAAAAATAAAAAATAAAGAGCAGATGCGCTACAGTTGGCTTTGAGAAATTTGCAATGGGAACGTTCGTTGGAGAAGACTGGAAAGTCTTTGCAATATTGGAGGATAGAAGCATTTAATTATGATTATTACGAGTATGTATGTTTGTTATTTTTGTTTGCAACGGCGTGAATGGCGAAAATAAACCTTTGCCCGACGTCCCATTCCTGGGCCCCACGTTAATAAGTACAGTATAATTCATTCTAGTTTCATATTTGTCACGAATATGGATTTTATGAGTACGATGGTGTGTGCCCATTTGTAGCATGCGTTAATGTAAAAGGTTCATTTGATAGGAAAAATAAATATTATGTTACAGTCTTATAAACTTTTAGTATATAGTTGTTAGCCGCTTAAATTTGGATATAAAACCATTCATATATTAATATTTTAATTCAAAAAAAATATGAAATTTATTTATTTATTTATTCATTATACAATATATATTAATTAAAAGGTTATATGCTATGCTTAGATGATTAACGAGACATATTCATTTTTCTCATTCTATAATTATATTATATTATATGTATATCTAGAGGTGCACAAAAAAACCGGTTAACCGAACCGATTCGAAAGTTAACCTATAACTGTAACCGGTTAGTAACCGATACCGTACAAATCGATTATAGGTTAGGAAAAACCGCAAGTTAGTAATCGATTTGGACTTTCAAAACCAAAAACCGATTCCTAATCGGTTAACCGGAAACCGATTGTTTTTTTTAAATTTAACCGGTTAATCGGTTATGGGGTTACTTAAAATATTATTTATAATATTTATACTTAATATTTATACTTACCTAAGAATCCCACCGATCAATATTATACCCAGCAACGGAATACAAACCCTAATAAAAAAAACCGATCGATCGCAATCCCCAATCAATCATCCCTTTAATTCTTTCAATCACCCTTTAATTCTTGATTTCTTTCAATCATCAGACTATAGAGAAATTGATCGAATAATTTTAACCTAATAAACAAACCCACAATCATCAGCTGATGTTGTTGTTGCTCCTGTTTCTGTTGTGTTGCTGTTTGCTTTGCTATGGCTGCTGGAGTGCTAGCTGCTGCTACTTTTTTTAGTTTTATTAAACTGTTGCCACTTTCTTGTTGCTGCTAATGTGTTTATGTTTTTGTTAAAACATGTAATTGTGACATTGTCTTGTTTTGTTTTGGACTCTTTGTTTATGTTTTTGGCTACTATTAAACACTCCTGTGATGTTATTAGTAGTTCTGTCCAGGTTTTTAATTTCATTCAATTCTTTTTGGAATTCGGTTAACTGGACCGGTTAATCAAAGCGGTTAACCGGTTTTTTAAAACCGAAATCGATTACATAGGTTAGAACTTTCACACATAGTAACAAGTTATTAACCGGTACCGGTTAACCGGAACCGGTTAATTTTATATAAAAAAAAAACCGAATACGATTACTAGAAAAATTAACCGAAACCGGTTAACTTGTTTTTGCACCTCTATGTATATCAAATAAATTTCATTTACTGATATACATATGTATGAAAATTAAAAGAAAATAATTTAAAACAAGTAAAATCATATTTATTTGAAATGTTCACATTCAAATTTTATTAAAACGTGAACAAATTAAATCATATGTAAAAAAATACAAATAAAAATCAATTTTATTGATCTCAAATTTTTTTTTTCTTGTTTTTCTTTCATTTGAACATGTGACCCTTTCCATAATTTAAAGTAATCATCTTGGATATCTATATAAGGCGCTCTCCAGATAATTTAAATCGAAGCAATTGGATGTATTCATATTAAAGGGTTGCTCCGCAATGGAACACGGAAACGTCAATATGGTGGTAATGGTGGCCCCGTTTATTAGTGCAAGACTGTAAGTAATTGATATAAAATTGATAGTTTAGGTATCAATTGTCTAAATATGTAAGAAAATTAATATGGATATTTGTACAAAAGCTATGTATGTACCAATATAAAACATAAGATTATAATGTTTCCATATTTTAAAATTTGGATCTTAAAAAATCCTAACACAAAATCAAAATGATCAACTGTAGATAACATGATTAACATTTAATTTCCAAGTTTTTGAAAACATATTTTCAAATAAATTTAACCAATGCATTAGCCAAACCTGAAACCTCTTTTAACATGTTTGATCTGAAATTAACCCATGAACCTGAAATCCAACTACCAACCCATAAATCTAACAACTCTACATGTTTAACCTGAAATCAAATCATGAAATTTCAACCCATTTGACTTGCTTTTAATTAGATTGATAGGTTGGATTTAAATTTACGAGTTATGAGTAAAGTTCAGTCTTTCAGCCCGACTTTAAAATTAAGTTAGGTTAGGTTTGAATATTTTCAACCCGTCAATTTGAATGTAACCCAATTACCACCCTTAATTTCCCATTTGCGGTTTCTTTTTGTTGCCTCAAAATTCAGACTTAATTTTTAAAAACTGATATTTTGTCTTTTTTCCTTTTAATGCTTTTATAGCCTTTGATGTTCTCTTTATATCGCCAGGTCAAAAAAATAAAAGAAAGAAACACACACTCTCCGCTTTACCAAACTTTTTGGGCGCGTTTGGTTGTATAAAATGTTTTGTAGTTTTTCATTTTTAGTTTCTAGAAAATGAAAGGGCTTTTTATTTTCTAGAAAACAAATAAAAATTTTAAAAACTTTTTCTAATTAGAAAACTAGAAAACATGTTAGAGATGTGAGGGGAGGGGGATGAATGAAATTGAAAATAGAAAACAAGTGAAAGATGTTTTCAAGTTTTCTATGGAAAAGTGGAAAACACTGTTTTTTGTTTTCTTGGAAAACATTCTTAGAAAACTATGATTATAACACGTTTTATGTTTTTCATGTTTTCTTGGAAAACAAAAACGGAAAACAAGGGGTGTTTTTCGCAACCAAACGCCCCCTATATGTTTCAATTTTCATTTTTCTTTCGAAAAGGATATCTTTTTATGACTTTATCGTCCAACTGCAATACATTATACATACATACCTTACCATGTATAATGACACATAACGGAATCCTGACTTTACATCACATCATCCAATTGTATAGAGAAACAATTCTCTTCTATTATAATTAAGTAAACAATGTCATGAGATGTATAAAATCCACATACTCTTAAGGAAAAAGCTTGTATAAATCTCATCTCTTGTAATCTGAAACTTTCTAGGTATCTAGCACAAGACATGATTGACCAAAATTGTTTTGCTTTTGCATTGCTGCTATCTCTATGAGTCTAAGTGTCTAGCTATGTCAAGTGTCAACACATAACTTTACTAGTTTTTATGATAATGACGAGATACACGATATCTTCTTCTTCTTTTTATTTTTTTTGGTTTAATTTTCCTATAGTTTTTTTCTTATTTATATATGAAAAAACTTAATAGCAACTTTAGCCTGAAAATTCTCAAATTCATCTCAAGATCTCATAATCTAACAAGATTGTATTATTATCATTAATTACGATTTTAATCTACGAGGAATAAAATATCATATGCGATTCATGTAATCATGAGTTTAGGGGGGATGCTTAAATCTCCTAGAGAACCAAATTATGGTGGGAACGTGCATGATAATGAATTAATGACTATGATTGAAGTTGCAAAAAAATAAAATAAATAGTTTTATAACATTATTTGTTTCATTCTATTTCTATATAATCATCTTAGGGGCAACCATAGAAAGACCCCCCACCACCACCCAAGGTAAACCATCCATTTACCCACATTACATCGATAATAGTTTCAAGTTATATGTAAGCACACAAAAGAATCAACATCAGTATACGTTCATGTGTATCCAGATTAATTAATCTGGGTAAAGACTAGAGTAATAATATATTTCAAATCTATTGAAACTGTGTTTAATAATCTACAAGAATTTGGTGTAAGCTTATACAGTTATACGTGAAGTGGCCATGATTCATTTATTCGTCACAACCCAAATGTGCAATGGTACGGAGTATTTTCTAATACCGTGTCCTAATTAAGCTTAATTACATATCAACATTACCAACAAGTTTGAATAATTGATGATCATATTTGACATATACAATTGCAATTCAAACAGACCAATAATGGTCAAATCAACAACAGTTTACATAAACATTTGAAATTTGATCGAATGTAAAGGTGTTATAGTTTGTAATACTAAAAATTAATACATTATGACTTCAGTAGTGATGTACTCTTTGGCAATAGCCATGGGCCCATGGCCCAACTTCTTGGGCTTTTTAATGAAATGCCTTGCTTTATCAGTTATCAGTGAAAAAGGAGCCTTATGAATCAGCAAGATAGAAAGAAAAGAAAAAAGAGTCCATGATGATCTCTGCGAAGACAATATCATTTCACCATGGGGATTAATATCAATACTACTGAGTTCAAATCACACACTCCATTCAGCTGTCGCAAACCGAACCATTATCTTAAATCGCCAGTCAGCGGAGTTTCAAGGTTTCACAATTATACAAATCATCCAGGAGGGGTGTCTCAAGGCCTGTAATTCCACAAGACGCCCCTGCAAGCCAGTCAGGGATTAGACTCATCAGGGTCATGACTTCTCGGTGGTAGAAAGCAAAAACTCCACATGTTCATGAGTCAACCCTTGTCCCTTTGACATTTCAATAACTTACTGCAAGGTGATTGCCAATTCTATCAACTTCTTTGCTATCAAATCGTCTGTGACGCCCCATATGAACGTTAACCACCTAGATATATTTTCATTTTTTGTACACAGACATGAGTCTATTATACGGGATGAATTCAGTTAAAATATATGCATTTCACCGACAACTTTGATGAGAAATGGATGAAATACACACTGAGGTAACATTCTATTTCCCAAACACAAGTCACAATCACCTACAATCTTTAAGAGTTGTTACACAATAACACAAAATTCATACTTCAGCTTATACTGTGATTAATGGCAGGGGTTAAACATAATGTGTTGATATAGAAGATAGAAACATGGTGTAATAAACAAGTGACTGTATGTATGTTTTTTGTTTGATGTTACCAGTTGTCTGTTGCAAGCTCAACGCTCAAGTTTGCATTCCTGGTGGGTTTGGGCTTGCTGCATTCTCAGTATGCAGTGTCAAAGTTATGATGATTATTACTTGGCAGTCAAGATAGTAAGTTAAATTATAATGTTCATACATCTCCTCTTCCATGAATGTAACTTTAATCAGATCTTATATTTTTACGCCGCTGTACCTTATATATAGTTCAAGCAAGTAAATTCAGTTACTACCAACCAAGCGCCCCCTAAAGGTAATTCATCCAACACGTCGGTCTAAATTCAAAGAAGCACATGCTAATTAGATATTATTCAGGTAATCACAAAACCAAGAAAGATTTTTATTGCTAATCCCCTTCCACTGTTAAGCTATATGAAACAACAATATAGATGGTACAACATCATATAAAAATACAAGTGTATATCTGCATCTTAATACACACACTAACCTCCGAGTTGTCCACGAACAAAAACTCAACGGATATGTTATATTCCTATGAGAAGAACAATCAACAAAAACTCGATTTCGTTTGCTTATTCGTGATCAATGTATAACTCATTCCCAGTCCTCTATTTCCATTTCATTCCCATCATCTTCCTTTGGAGGCCTAACAACTATAACAACAGTCCCTAAACTCTCTGTGACACCTTTCTCCTTCAATATCGATCCTCTTTCAACTTTCAACTCGTCTTCACTCAGAATCAAATAAAATCCGTTATCAACTTCCACCTCTTTTCGCCCTCTATCCGCCACAACCAAAATAGATTCCTCCTTATACCACCTATTAACCCTCCAAGGCAACGCCCTCGCGTCAGAAAACGCCACAACCACTCCCCCTCTCTTCAAGTTCATGACAGGGTCCCACGCTGGCAACACGACCCATTTCGTCCATCCTTTCTCGGCCTCGACGATACCAAAATCTCCTTTACTCTCACATTCCCACGGCGCTTCCTCCACCTCTTTACCCCTATCGTTTGACCGACAAACAGGCAAAACCGACACCACGGTAGCCTCGGCAATCTCACCAAGGTTCAACCTAACAACCGGAACTTTAACCCCGTCAACAAGGCCTCCGCCTCGTCCTTGTCCTTCTCCGTCTTCGTCTGTTCCATCTAGTTCCTTTAACACCCAGGCTCTTGCTTGCTCAGAAACGGCGACATCCAAAGCCTTTTGTAATGCTGTTAATCTCGGCTCGGTTTCCCTATACTCAAGGGCCTGTCTATAATACATAAAAGCTAAACAATCAGCAGGAATGTTGTAATCAAACCATTCCCAGCCGCGGTCTCCACGTCTACGCGGATAATCTTTAATTGCTCTAGCTAACTCCTCTGCATCACCTGGTTCAAATCTGTTCTCAGAAAGATATGTAGCAACAGCCGGACGTTGGCTAACACTAACTGTTCTTATCTCATACAGCAGTTCAGCACCACCCTTATCGAAAAACTCGAGTATTTGGGGGTCAAGACCAGCCTGAACTAATGACTCCCTAACTTGGGCTGCAACAACAAGCCGGTTTTGTTCGATACCAGAGATACCAGTGATCTCTTCTATAGTCGGAGGGGTAAAACCTTCTGAGATCAAAGGAGGGATAAGAGGGGCATACTCATACCATTGGCCAAGCCGATTAGTGAGTACATCGAGGCGGGCTTCGGTGTCGAGGTTTCGGAATTGGGGTGGGATTGGTGCTTGAGACAGTGGTGGTCTAAAAGGTTGGTAAACTTTTTGAGGTGGTTTCGAAGAGGATGATGAAGATGAGGGTTGGATAAGCGTGGCTGAAATGAGTTGTTTCTTGTGGTGGTGGTGTTTGGTTATGGGTTTAAGGTGGGAATGGGAACGGAAATGAAGTGGGGAAGATAGGAATGGGGAATGGATGGAAGTGGTGGTTGTGGGTTTTGAAGGACTTAGGGTAAAAGAGAGCATTTTGAGGAGGTATGATATGATGGTTTGAATGTATTGGCTGGAATATGGAGGGGAGGTTGAAGAAAACCTTATCCTGTGTGTGATAGATAGTTTTTGAGTGTTTGTGTATTGGCTGTATATCATCAGAAATATCTCCCAGTTTCATTTGGCCAAGTTTCAGGATCATATTGGCCTTTAGATGTTGGAATGACTATATTACCCTCAACTCAATTTATTTTGATCCTATATTTCTATGTGAAATGACTATTTATTAAAGCATGGGCCAACTACATTCACATAAAGAGTAAATGGGCCTTCCTAATGATACTGGAAAGACATACATCATCTGGTATCTACCCATTTAACAAATTTAATTTCTTGCTGATATTTCCAGGATCCACAAGTTCAATAATGATACTGCAAAGACATTCATCAGCTACCCTATAAAACAGAATATTAATCCATGAGATTCGCTGTTCAACACGATACTGGAAAAGTAACACGAAAAAGATGAGCTATATAAGAACAACATTTCATACACATCTTGACGGTACACCCGATACAAGCTCTGATAGAGCACATGAATACTACATAAACAACGACAACAACAAAAAGAACAAGTATCATACAACAAAGAGAGATGCAGTGGTAGCATACAAGAACGATTCAATTAATAAGTTGTTGAATTTAATAACATCTACTTGTTTTCATGAGGGGACGTTGAAATGAAACAGCCAGGAGATGACAAAGGCAAAAACCATACAAGCTAGTAAGAAGTTGAGGAACCGATGACCTTGCCAGAATTTTCGTGTATCTGATGTGGTGGTGGTAGTCCCCCCAGGTGCGGTAGCAGTTGACATGGCATCATTAGCTTCGTTCCACTGTTCCATTAGTTCAGCCTCGTTTGCACCGGCAACATTTTGTGCAATTGATCCACAAATCTCACATGTTCTGCAGTTTAGGTTGTATCAAAATCAAGTTAGTATACAATTTATCTGAAACAAGAAAAACCTATTTCTAGAAAATAAGGATGTATCAGCAATTATCTTCATATATCAAATTTATACACCACCAACTCTAGGGTTAGGACCGGCAACATTGGGGACGTCTAGTTTTTCTGAAACTAATAGAGTTATAAGTAATTAGAAGCTCAGTAAACCATCTTTCTTGCATTAAGCAAAAAGGAAAACAAATTGAGCATTAAGCAAAAAGAAAAACAAATTGAGAATCAAACAAATTTGGATCATGGTTCTCATCATTCACATTTTGAAAATTACTCGACTATTGATATACAAACTATGACATCGTGAAGTTTAGTACAAGAAAAAAAGTGCAAGATGATGATAACTTCTTGTTAAAATATGTTCGTTTGAGTAAGTTGGAACCATCCACGATTTCAACAAACTTCATATGAACCAACTCATAACATGTAAAATCCATACACAATTTTGCCTGCCCATTTCGTTCTCATTGTACATTTCAATCCAATCTTTTTAAAGTTCAACCAAAAAGTAGCCGACAGGAATATCAAGAGAAAGAATAAGAAGTGACATTTCTCAAATTAAAGAATAGAAAAGTATGTATTTATATAAACTAAGAAATTGTGTGCTATACACTGATGATTGATTTTAATATGTAAAGTGCTAAATAGCACCTGATGCAAAGAGATTACGTAAAAGCTTTCAAGATTGCGAAACCAACCATCAAAAAGATCGATGGAGGTGAATGCGTCCATGAATCAGGGATCCCAACACTAGTAAAGATGTCACCTTTAAGGATAATACAGGAATCATACGTATATCATAAGAACAAGTGTACAACACAAGAGTGTTTGAGCTTTTAAAAGTGCTTATGTTAAATTGAGTCAAAAGGCCACTTGCTGATAACAAAAGAGAAAGCGAAAAGGAAAGAAAGAAAGCAAATTCCAACACGATTAAAAGGCGAATAAACCAATTCAAAGTTCTGCATACTTAATACACACATTGGATTATTGGTTGCCGACTTCTTTTGTAGGTACTTGAATTCAGAATCTTTTTCATTTCATATAAACTGCTTTTGTCAACTTTATTTCTTACATTATTCCCTTTCTAAAGTGTTGACTCCCCTTCTGGAGTATTCACTCCTCTTTTTTTTTCACCATAATTAGTCAGTGTTTGGTTGTTAGTTGTTAAATTCTACCTAGGCTTCTCCCTTGGCTGCATACTGTTTATACTTACTAACATTTAGCCCTTAATTACCTCAATAATTGAAATGATATAAAGATTAAAGTTTTTGGTCTGAAAAAGTCAACTATTTATCAATATCCAACAAGGCAACAACCAAGCACCACCAAACAAATACAAGAAAACAATTTTTTTTAACATAAAAGAAAGACCCATGTCAATTTTAAAAGGAATTTGACAATACAAACATATGAACCTTGACTGGTCAGCAAAAACTGAATCTTGATATGTTATTTTTTTTCGTTTACCCTTGAAACATGAGTTTTCATGGTAAAAGATGGAAAAATGCATATGGGCATGTGAAAAAGTAATAAAAATTTAAATTTGAAATGATTATTCCTTTAAATTTGAAATGATTATTCCTACTTTTTACCATAGCAACAACAAAAACCAATCCTAACTTTTACCCTTGGAATGATAAAAGGAAAAATGCTAATGGGTAAGTAAAAAGACTAATAAAAACTGAATCTTGATATAAGTTTTGTTACCTTTTACCCTTGAAACATAAGTTGAGATCATGAAAGAACAAATGGGTATGTGAAACCTCTTCATTTTGCAGCCATGGCAGGATTGGGTAACGTTGTTTTGTGAGAAAAAACTAATAAAAATAGAATCTTGAAAAACTTACTTATTGCCCTTAATCTTGAACCAAGCTTCAGCACAATGTTTATGAGCAGCAGCTAAGTCATCTTTACAAGAACAGCCTAACTCAATGGGAATCCCATTCTGAGCACCAAAATCATCATCATCATCTTCCTCATTTTCATTATCATTGTGTGTTAAATCCAGACTTAAATGACAGATTCTACAATCCCTTTGAATCCTTGACAAATGCACCTCCTTAGTATTACCACTTTCCAGATCCACTACTGAAAAATCTGACACATTGGATTCCCTGCCTTTTTCCACCCCAACAATCTCTGTTGTTACTATAATACTGTCTTCTGTTGCATCAGATGACCGTGAACCAACGTCTCCGCCACCACCGGCTTCCAAATCGAGATGGGGTTCTTGTAAAGTTGCCATTTTTGAAGATGAATAGAACAGAAATTGTTTTTCATGAAATGGATTTGAAAAGCTGAGACCATGAATGCTTAAGAGCACTCTTGATCTCTTTTTTTTTTGTGGTTTTTTATTCTGTGAAGATAATAAATAAATTAGGGGATAGCCATGGTTGGGGTTGGGAAGAGAGAAAGCTTGAAAACTGAATGAAATGTAAGAATTAAATAGTAGTAATACTATACTACTAGCAAACACAGCACAGGAAGGGGAGGGGGGAAAATAAAAAAGATTTTAGATATACTCGTAACATATATTGTGATTTTGCCTTCTTCTAGTATTTTCTTTTTCCTTTTTCTAAATTTAATATCCACTAAAATATAAGATTTGATTCTCCCATTTCCAAAATATTTAGATTTTTTCTCAACCAAACTAAAAACTAAGTAGTTTATCTATAAAATATTATGAATTTTTGGAAAAATTAAAATAAATAAATAAATAATGATAAATTGTCGCATGACATTCGGTGAAAGGAAAAAAAAAAGAGCACCTAAGCATTATCACTTATAAGTTGACCATGCATAATAACGAGAAGGTTTGACATATAACTTATGGCTGTATGTTTATAGTCAGGTGATAATTTACTAAATTATTTACACTATTAGTTTTGTTTCATTTGTTCAAAAGTCCTTATAAATTAGTCTATCTACCCATGAGTAAAAATAAGATTGTTTACACCTTACTTTTTCATATTATGCTAAAAGAGATTGCTAAAAGAGATTGGTCATGTTGTTGTTTATTATACAATATTTATGAACAATGTTGAATGGTAATTTTAGTACATCTCTTAGTCGTGCCTAAAAGCCTTTGGTCAACAAAATGAAAAATGAGTTTGACTATATCTACACCGGTTTCTAACCGTTTTTTTTATAACATAGATCGGTTTTTCTATCGGTTTTTTTAATACTCGATTTCTGCCCGGTATATACCCTACCCGAATATAAGGTTTCCAAAGTGTGTTCAAACCGATGGGCTTTTCAAACCGGTTTTGATTACACCCGAGTTTGATTGGATAGGAAACCGGTTTCCTTTCACGAGCTTTCCAAAAATCATTTTCTTGTACACCTCGAACGACTTATTGAAATGAAAGTAGTATATTCTATATAATGTAAGATACAGCCATAAGGGTATTATAGTGTGTCTAAAAAATTATATTTTTCATATCAAAAGTTCACTCGTAAATTTTATGATAATAATATAATTGTTTTATGTATAAAATTGTCAACAATAACTTATAATGTATTACTGTATAAATTAACATTGTGATTTTGCTATCTTATTTTTCGTTTCCTTTTTCTAAGACTAACAGGAGTGGTGATGGGATAAAGGAGAGGCGACTTGTGTCATGTAGGGTAAAAAGAGTCGCTTTTGAAAATAGGTGGAAATGGGTGAATTTTGGAGAGTGAGACGACTTGCACCATGTGTTATTTGGGCAGGAAAGTGTTGTATATACATAGAGGAGGCAGGGAAAATAATAATAGTAATAATAATTGATATCCGTGTCGGTCAACAAACAAATGGGCGACCTTGAGGGTTCGCGTAACATGGAGTACACCCCTCAAGGGCGGTGTTCAAGGCGAACTAGGGCCATCCGGGGTGACGTGGCGTGAGGTTCGCCCCTTTTTCTTTCCCACTCCTTTCAGCCTAAATGTAATCCATTAAAATATAAGATTGATTTTTTTTTTCTTGAAAATATTTAGATATCCTTCTTACTATATTAAAAAAAAAGGATGATAAATGTACGATAATATTATTTATGAAGATTTCAATTTTATTTTATTTTATAAACTGGACAACTAACAGATAGATTTTTAGAGCCAATGATTGGTGGCCCATTGGTAAGGTGTTTGGCCTTGGGGAAATTCACGATGGTTCGAATCTCATTTTCTACATTTATAGGAGTGGATTATTTGGGGAGGGGGTGGGGGGTTTCGAGAGTCATGAGTTTCATCCCAGACATACATGGTTTATGCTCTGCATACTGTCCAATTGGATGTCACTGTGATGTCTCGAATACTACTGCTACTTACTAATTCATTGTTAAAAAAAATGAATTCTAGGAATTTATCATGCTAAATGCCAACCAAACAATATATAAAATTTAATTCAGATTTCAATTTCATTAATTTTAAAAAGAGTTCTATAAACCAAACCACCTAATTTATGGTGAAAAAATAAGTATTCATTTATGCTTGGAAAAGTGATGGAGTTAGCTTGGGACAAATTGTGCCGCTGTTCCACCTCTATTTTAATACAATGTAAATATATTTAATTTAAAGATATATTTTCAATTTTATCTGTAAAATAAATAAATAAATATAATAAATAGATATGAAACGTAAAGTTATTATTATTATTAAAATAATGACATTTGCTAACTAGTGACCCTAGTGCACTAGTTAAGAAACATTTAATGAAATCCAAACTTTTTTAAAATATGAAAATATGTATTAATTATTGACTTAAAAATAAAAATTGTTAAGTTGAATTAATACATATTAAATACAATTTTTGATTAATAAGAAAATAACATGTTCATTAAATACTCCTTAACTAGTGTACTAGAGGCACTAGTTAGCAAATCTCTAAAATAATATATTTGTCACCTCTAGATAAATGTTATGGCTCCGCTGCTTGGAAGGAATGTCACTCACATTATACGAAGAAGTAAATTTTCAATTTTTCATATGTAGGTTTGCATAAGATGACAACTCTATCTTTATTTATTTTTTATTTTTTAATTTTTTTTAACAGCAAGATGACAACTCTATTAACCTTTAATTTCACCAGCATTGAATTTGTACTGCATAGCCGACTTTAAAGACAATAATAAAATGAATTGATTATACGAGAAAGGCCTTAGCTATCTCTTTAATACGCACCAAAAGCAACTGACACCAAACATCTCACATTAACACACGATTATGAATGCTTATGTGTTGGACGTACCGTAGATAGCTGTAAATGATAATGATTAAAAATAAAAATACTTGATAAGCTATATTCTAATTGCCAATAACTATTAATGATGGTCACTGTTCAAAAAAAAACTGTTAATGATGGTCAGCCCAGCCGGTGAGAGATCCTTCCGTTTTACCTAAAGTTTAAAGTTTAATCCTTTATTATACGATGAGGTTCTCTCATGTCATGTTCCGATTAGATGTTTTAACAAAAAAATTGTTAATTACCCTAACCTGGATGTCCTAAGCTAACGTATTACTCGTATATAACTGCTTATTCTATTTCCCTTGTTTCTAGGAAGGCTTATTGCCTTATTCTATCACTTCATATTCTAATTTATCATAATTTTCAGCATAAAGTTGAAGTTCTCCTATTTGTTTATGGTTAATTATTAAATTATCGCCCACCTTTGGAGCAGTCTCTCTACCTTTGATAGGGTTAAGGCTGTCTACATATCAATCTCCCCCATACACCGTCGAAGACAGTATTGGGACCCAAAACTCATAGAAAACGGCATTGAGAGTTACTTTACTTTTTATTAAATTATCGCCCACATATGACATATTGAAGACATCATATATAAAACTTGAAAAATGTTGGATCTATTGTAGTAAGGATCAAATCATTCAATTTAAAATCGAAGCCTATATTATTTGTGAAGTTGAGGTTTCTTGCCAGCAAGGGTATTGCCCCACATATTAATCAAACATTTTTGGATTCAAGATTACATCGAGTACCAATTAATCCTTAAATATATATATATATATAATATATATATATATCGATATACTAGCATACTAGATTTTAGATCTTTGTCCAACGTTATTAATATTGGATGTTATATTATTATAGTTAAAATTTAATATACTATTTGAATATTACAAAATATAATATGTCCATCAAAGTTGTAAATTGTGACATATTTAGCAATATTTGAACATTAAAAAAATCATAATAAGTCATTATCATTGTCATATTTGAACATTAAAAAATCATAATAGGTCACTATCATTTTATTTGATTTATTTTTACACATGGTGTGTTACATTTTAATTTTACACTATTGAAAATAATATATATCTTTAGATGAACGATATATTTATATGATAGAACATATTAGTGGATGTATATTAGTTCTTATTTTATTTGATAAATATAACTATTATTCTATTGGATATATATTAGCTATTCTTATATATTTATTATATTAAAATTATTGGATAAAAAGTGTAAATTTGTAAAAGAAAACAAGAAAATGTAAATCAAAATCAAAATTGAAAACAAAAGTCAGTTTTAAGAAATCGAGAGATATGATTGGTCGATAAATTATTAAAATAACTGTGTTTTAGTATAATAAAAAAGTTAATGTATTAATCTATCTAATGAGAAGATAGTTTATAATTAGGTTGATGGTCTTTTAGGTCTATGGGTATGTCGGATTGTTAATTATATTGCTTCATTCATAGCTGCAACTTGGTGTACTATACTTTGTGAGCTTATATGTTAATATGTGATGGTAATACACTAATACATCAATGCAGTGTCGTAACACCATTTGAATAGTTGGTAGGCTCATAATATGTCGGGTCATGAACTGTTTTTCTTTGTCCATTTGTATTTCCATAGAAACATCAATCTTGGGCAAATATCCTATCATGTAAGGTATATATGTGACTATTCTTAGCATTAGTACTCATAACACGTCTTCAAAGTTATCCTATTTCAGCAAAATACATATATCCAAAAAAATAACATTGGATTTGGTATATAGATCACAAAGGCATATATCCACACAGATCAGGTTTAGCCGGTAAGCAGTAAGCTTGTACTCATTTGTATGATTCATATAAATGGTATGCTACCATAAACTTTTTATTTTTATTTTTTAAAGACAGCGAATTAAATTCTTAGCCGTCTAAGTTTACACCAATTATCTGGAACGAGACTTGAACTTGCAGACCCTTGGCGTTAGACCAAAGTCACCAAAGGACAGTATTGTATGTATAATTTTCTCTAGACAAAACTTATCAATTTGTATAACTTCTCTTTCTTATATTTTTCGCATTGGTATGCTCCACAAAAGGACATACATGTGCCATCAATCAATATGTAGACGAGTGAGCTAGGTTTGTCATGATATACATTTGTAATTTGTACCAATTAAGGGAAGTTGTAATGAGGTTGATTGATCATGTCGAAACAACTTTAGATACTGTTCAGGCAACTAGTCTTTCAGAGCCCGTTTGACAAATCCACTACTGTTAGTTCACTCGTAGTAACTCGCTAAAATTATTATATAGATTCGGTGATTATGTAACAGAATCTGTATGGAACAAACAGAAATAAAAGTTTTAGGCATAAAAAGTATTCCATACTGTATCCTGTAATATATTGTAGCCAAGATAGTGATCTCTCTATATACAAATAGATAGATAATAATAATAATAATCTTGTGATTAGTTGTTGGGTCATATGTCTAAGCAAACTTCACGTGTAGGTTAAACTTAAGTGTGCAGCTTTACTCCAGAGAGGAAGAAAATATCCCTTAAATCTTAATCTAATTAACAAAGCAATTGTGCGTATCAATTTCAGCAATTGTTCCCTGCCACTATTGTTCTCACTTGGCAATTTATCTTTCCGACGTTTTTATCATAATTCATTTTGCAAGCGAGGATTGTAGTTCAGTCTTTATTTTCATGTTTGATTCAGTTTGTTTATGCTAAATATATCTTCTTAGCTTTTGCTGAAAAAAGTCTTTTGGACCAAAATAAGGAGGTGATTTCCCACATCATATGGCATTTTATAAGATAGGAATATAAAGGGAGTACATGTATCTCTTCCTATAATTATTACATTGCATTTACAGTAAAAACTGATGAGAATAGAGCCAAAGAAGTTACCCACCACTAGCCAATAATTAGATGCAACCAATTTCAAAGTGTAAGGAAGTATGGTGTCCTTTTCCCCCTTCTGTAACCATTACCTTTGATTCTGTCCAGAATACACTATCCCAACAACCTTCTGTTTTTGTATTACTGCTACTAGTAGTACCATATTTCAAATCTCAAGACAGATATTTTACTTGCAATCACAAACTTCAGCCATACAACCTAATAATGCATGTTACTTCTGACCAGTTCAAAATCAATTAACATATTTCATTTCATAACCAAAATGGACCAAAAAGAAATCTATAAATCATTTATTAAGACTCAAGGTATTAACTTTAACTAGAACATCATCTAGCAATATAAGAGAAAATGCCAAAATTCGACGGCTCGTTTGGTTCACGGAATGTTTTTGGATGGAATGGAATCTATTGAAGGAATTGGAATCTGATGAAATAGAATTTGATGGAATGTTTTTCATTTTTTGAAGATTTAAGGGAGAGACGGAATGAGATTCCTTCCCTCATCCCCATGGAATGGAGATTCCATCAAATGAGGGAATGTTGACATTCCAACGGAATGATATTCCTTCATCATTGAGCAACCAAACGCACTAAGGAATAGAATTCAATTCCAATTCCATCAAATTCCATCAGAATCTGCGAACCAAACGCGACCTCAGGGTTTTGTACAATCCTATAACTATGACTATATTTTGTAATGCACAAGACCAAAAGCTTAAATTTATAATCAAATGTTTCAACTCATTCCTTCAACTGGGAAGAAGATATGAGTTTGTGTTTGGGTTTGAGTTGCGGTTGCGGTTGCTCCTCCAGGTTTTTCAAGCCCACTTTTGATCCAAGCAATGGAGTTTAAATCTGCGGCAATGGTGGCTAAATCCAGGTTAGCCAAAGGTGGAAGTTCTTCATATTCAACAAAGTCAGGACCCAATAATGAGGTTTGAGATTTATGACCATGACCATAGCCAGAACAGCAGCCATGACCACACCTTGATGGAACCAAATACTCGGCAGAATACCCATTAAGAAATTTACACCCAATACTTTCGGGTTTACACGCCTGTGTTATAGGTCCCTGTGTGGGAAGCACCATCATTGGTTGGCCATTTTGAATTCTATTTGAAGATTCATATTCAGTAAATGCTCCCAAACGTGGGGCTGGGCGATAAACGGCCTGGTGCGTCAAAGGTGAATCTTTAAAAATATGATCATTTGTGACTTCGATTACTGACACATCTTCAGTTTCTGAAAGTTTTGGTGGACTCAATTTCTCGTTTGAAAAAGTGTCCTCGGAGGATGCTCTTGTGGTGTCAAGTTGGCTGTGATTGTTGTGGTACTTGACGTCCGTATTAGTGGAAGATCGATAGGTGTATCCCCTGCGCCTCAGGGTGGAATTCCAGTGATTCTTGATTGCGTTATCTGTTCTACCTTGCAAGAGTTTTGCAATTACTGACCATTTGTTTCCATGGATTGCATGAGCTTCAATTATAATACGATCCTCTGCATCTGCAAAAACACAAATATAGAAAACTGTTTCATATCAAGTCCGGAAATTTAGCATTCAAAAAATAGGTTCACTTTCAGAAAGACAGTTTCCGACAGTAGCTGGTTTGTGTCACATACACAACAAAATTTTTAACTAATTAGTTCATTTTCAGAAAAACAAAGTTCCGTCTTCTAGAACTTCAAATGGGACAGAAAAATGGCAACGGAATTAGATTTAAGCATCAACAATAAAAAGTAGTAAAAAAATCATCAGGAGAGATAGAGAGGTCATGAGCAAAATCATGATTTATGTGTTACATATAATTGCAAATCAATGATTCTTTCGCTTTTAAAGTTGCACATGTATGCATTCAATATCGTAAAGCAACAAGTTTTTTTTTCTTTGTTTTTTCTTAAAGGCATTTTGCCTGTTATTTGATTAATCCAAAAACCTCATTACACAGCATCAAGAAAAACAAAAAAACACTTGGACACCTCACAGCTAGATATTCCATCTTTGTTCAGCAACAAGTTGTAATACATAGAGTCAAGTAGCCGTAAAAGTATAAAATGTGTAGAGACCACGTTCGATTTAAGTATTTACCTGAGACGAACCCAACAGCTAACAGCTATAATTACATAAGACGTAGATTTTGGATGTCAAAAGGCACATAATTACTTGATACATTATACATGTGATCTGGCACTCTCCGAGCAAATCTAGTAATGGAACCGTTTTGACAACATATATAGGTTAATAAGCAAAGTGGCAACATTATTCAACGCTGACATATATGAACTTATTTAAAGACTCTCTTAACTTCTCAACTTTGCAATTACTCCACCATAAAGCTAAAATTGAATGGCTTCAAGAGGGGGATAGGAATAGTGCATACTTTCACAAGATAATAAAGGGAAGGAGTCATAGAAGTAGAATTGTATCTAAATGTAATGAGGAGGGTAATCAGTTTGTGTTGGTAATCCACGAGCAAATACACAATCGACAATAATATAGACACACTATATGCTTTGATTATGAAGTTGCAAATATGGTTACAAGGTTTGTTTTGTACGGCTGTCCATATATATAGATATGGACCGACACAACCCAATAGACACACCCTATCGACGTACCGTTTTACTAAACGGTTATTTAACTTCCTAACTTTGACACTTATACATAATACACCCTTAAACTTTATAATATACACCTATATTTAGTTTAACTTCAACACTCCCCCTTAAACTAAATATAGTTTAAGTGAGGTCTTCATCCTTTTTGATCCAACTTTCAATCACAGTAGTGTTGGTTCGTCATCCTCTTGGATCAAATTTGCCTCATGCTCCTTTTCCCACTTTGGACATTCATTGCTAAAATGCCCAAGTTCATTGCATTTGAAACACCTTATGTTGCTCTTGTCTCGTTGTGCTCGACCATCCCCTTGACTTCTCCCGGACCACCGACCCGTCCCCGGCCACGCCCAAAGTCCTTCTGGTTTGAGTTTCCACAACCGCAATGCTCGCATCTATGGTGTTTACCCTTCTCCTTAGCGTCTTCCTTCATATATAGAAGTTTACCAGCCATGTCTTCCTCCTTAGTTTGCCTCTTTGTACGTTCTTCGAAAGCCTTTAGTCTCCCCACCGCTTCTTGGAACATCATTTTATCCAAATCTGCAAATTGTTCAATTGCCGCCACTATTTGAATAAACTTTTCTGGCACCGAACTTAGAAGTTTGCGAATTTGTCTCTTTTCATCCAAAGTATGTCCCAGACTGCTCGCTTGTGAAACAATCTCACTAATCTTTCCCGCATAGACATCGAGAGGTTCATTTGCACCCATCTTTAAAGATTCAAAGTCTGACTCGATTGTTTGAACGCATGCTTCCTTAACCCTTTCAATTCCCACGTGTCGAACCTTTAATGATTCCCAAATTTCTTTTGCCGAAGTAAGGCCTGCAAGTTGCAAAACCATATTTTCTGGAATTGCTTGGTATAACATTGCAATTGCCATGTTGTCTTTCTTTTCATCAACTTCAGCGCCCTCGGTTGGTTCAATTGCTTCCCATAGTCCATGGACATTAAAAATTGCTTTAACTTTTACTGCCCAAATAGTGTAATTCGTTGAATTGAGAACTGGGCATTGGAGAGCCATTGATGTTCCATTATCCTTCATAATGGTTTTCTTGGATCCGTCACCCGCCATTTTCTTTTTCTTCTTTCCCAGTTTCCTTGAATTCTGGGTGTTTGATCAAACCCGCCTCGCCGTGAAAGTCAAATCCGCCTCGCAAATAATTGTCACTTCCGCCTCTTGCTAATGACAACTATGTCCGCTTCTCCGCTATTGACAATCAAACCCGCTTCTCCGCTGTTGATCTAGATCAATCCCCGCAATTTTCCGCTGTTGATAATCAAACCCGCTACCCCGCTATTGATTATCAATCCCGCTAATCCGCTGTTGATCTTAGTAACCGTCTTTGTCTAAGAATCAAATTTTCCCTTTTCTTGTATTTTTCGTTTTTCTAAAGTATACCCACTTACAGAAAAACTATACAACAATTTGATTTCTTTTACTTATTAATGTTTTTAACAATTTTTTTTTATCTTTTAGTATTTTAATCACATGATAAAAATCTTTGCCAAAGAAAAGAAAAATCAAATTGTTAAAAGTTTCGACTTTTCTTCTTGAATAAAAAATTCAAAAGTGTTTACTTCCTATATTATTGCAATTCCAAACACAAAAGTAAAGAAAAAGAGCACGTATCTGTTGTTGTCTTCTTCCCCCTGTTCTCTGACTTTGCAACGCAACAACAATAAAGCAATCAAATCGAAACCCTTGATTTGTTTCCAATTACAGACAACCCAATCGATCTCTTCAACCAAATCGCAACACTCTGTTTTTGTGTTCTTTAAAATCGAAAGAACAACCCGAAAAACGCTCTGTGTCTCGCCTTCCGATCGATAACCGCTTCTGTCTCTGTTTCAATACAAGGATCAAACCAGTGATCTTCTAATAGATTTTCTCTTTCCCGAATCGAAAAATTCGCAGTATCTTCTTTTTGAACAATATGATCGAAATTGAATCAAAATCTTGTAATCTTGGAACCCTAGGCTCTGATACCACTGTTGGTAATCCACGAGCAAATACACAATCGACAATAATATACACACACTATATGCTTTGATTATGAAGTTGCAAATATGGTTACAAGGTTTGTTTTGTACGGCTGTCCATATATATAGATATGGACCGACACAACCCAATAGACACACCCTATCGACGTACCGTTTTACTAAACGGTTATTTAACTTCCTAACTTTGACACTTATACATAATACACCCTTAAACTTTATAATATACACCTATATTTAGTTTAACTTCAACAGTTTGATGGCAACAATGTGCTGAACAGTTTGTTAACACTTCCAAAGTTTTTTAGGGAATGTAGTAGAAATTATGGATGTGAAAGAACCTGAAAAGATTTTTCAAAAGAAGTTTAGCTCAACTGATAATGAATGGATGATTAAAGAGATCACTATAGAGGAAATAAGAAGTGATTTGAATGATATTGATAATAATAAGGCACCTAGTCCAGATGGATACACGGCTAAATTTTTAAAGTAGGTTGGAATATCGTTTAGGATGACTTGTTTGAAGCTGTTAGGGAGTTTTTCACTGGAATACCGTTTTAGATAGAACTTCTATATACCCGCAATTGGTAAAGGAAGGTCCATTAAATAACATTGTAATAGTCGAGATGATTGATGAGGCAAGACTAAGTCAGAAAGCGAAAGTGGCTGATATAATTGAAGATGGTAAATGGAGATGGCCTAGAAAATGGTATGGGAAGATTGATGTTCCTGATCTTGATAATACCAAAGAAGACAGAATTGTATGGATGACTAATAATGACGAGGATGTCAATTCTTCTGTTAGCACAGTTTGGCAAGATACAAGGTATTATGGCAGAAGATTTGAATGGGCTAAGGTGGTGTGGTTCTCTCAATGTGTTCCTATGTGTTTATGATGCAGTAGCGTGATCTTCTATTTTTATGGTTTATCAAATAATCTTTTATTTTTATAAGTTATCTTCTTATTTATTAGGATAATTATGAGTTGATTTGTTTTCTATTTTAGGGGTGTTAGGATTAGTATAAATAAGGGTTTTGGTTATTGTAAATTAGAGTTGATTATTATTGAGTTATAAGAATATTGACGTTTTGTCAAGAAAACCTATATGGTTTCGGTCTTTGATTAATCATTTGTTCTTGGGTTTGAATGCGCTTCTTCCTGCATCAGTTTATCTTATGGCTAGCATTAAAAGGTAGATTAAACACACAAGACAAACTTGTAAAGTAGTACCCAATGAGGAAATAAGAGTGTATATTCAGCAAGAAACAAGAAGATTTTGTGCATCATTTTGACTTTGATTGTGAATACACAAAATGGGTTTGGCAGGAAATTTTGATCAAGGTCAATGGGAATGGGATTCCTAGTACGTGGGAGGATGTGGTGAAATGGTTTGTTGAGACTGTGTCCTAAAAATGTATGGAATATAGTGCAAAGAATTGCTTCGGCTGCTGCTGTATATTGGATGTGGAAGGAAAGAAATAATAGGATATTAACAAGATTGAAATGCCAAAGGAGAAACTGAAAAACCAAATAATAGAAGGCATAAAGTTGAGACTAATTAGCTTAAAGTTTAGAAATTGCAAGGCTTATGAGGAAATGAAGGCCAAATGGGAAATGTAAAAAAAAAAAAACTTTATTTCCTTTTACATTCAAACAACTTATAAGTATTACTCCCAAAAGAGTTTTGGTATGGTAAAATTTACCAAGATTATTGGAAGAGTGAAGATCCAATAATGATTTATATGGATACAAGAGAATATTAGAAAGTTTATTGTCTAACATATAGTCATATACCAAAACGCTAATTTGTGGCAATTCTTTTTTTAACAGGTGCAAGTCATGTGTGGAGAGTAAATACTGCAAATTTCTTTTTCAGAAGGTGCAAGTCATGAGCGGAGAAAGGGCATGTGCTTCATCTCTTGCGAATATCTTAAAATGAATTCAGGTACTTTTAGTAGTTCCCTATATACCTACAGATATAATTTATGAAGCTACTACACAATGACGTTTACCTAAATCATAAGTCTGCAGTGCACAAGTTGTTCTCGTTTGCTGCCTTGCTTGAGTTCTTATATTGGCAAACCGAGAAAATGCATATCTCCCTTCCATTCTAAATCAATTTAGCATTGCATTCTGCTAGTTTCCCCAATCCAGCTATTGCACAATATGTATATTATTGCAATTAAAGAGCTCAAGAGTGAGAATGTATATAACTAACTGCTTCCATACGGTAAGGGTTGAAAACTCAGAAATGTTTTAAATCAACATAACCCAAGATTATTAAGATTGTTATCGACTATTTACTACAAGAGTAACGAGTAACTTATGACAATTTAGTTTAAAGAATAAAGACCACATGTGTGTAGATGCATATCAATTCTCAGTCATTAGTCACATTTCATTGAACGAAATCCATGTAGCTTGGTCGTTCCTGGTATAGCCACAATATATACTATTGAATGGATCTCCTACATGAAGACACTATTCTACACCATATGCTTAAAGTTAAGTCTAAAGATAATGACTTCATTAAAAGTGTTGCTTAAAACTTGTCAGATTAGCAAGACGAGAAACTGCAAAGTTTCATACAATATACAAATATCAAAGCAATCACAGAGAGGGAGTGAATCCCCTATGTACCAAGTTGGGAAGTAGAACAAGACATGCTACTTCATAATGGTCAACGAAAGAAGTCACCATTAATGTCAAGACTAAGTCAGTGCAATTCCCAATGTAGATGGTTTGAGTGTGAGTGTGGATGGACGTCAAGTGAATATATTCATATCAACTATCATTCATCGCCGGAAAAGAAAAATGAGATATGTTTAGCGATTCCCATACAGGTTATGTTATAGCAAAAATATATATAGTCTAATTAATCCTACAGGCATACAACAGAAAGCTGAACAAGGCCTACATTTTAATCAAAAAACTTTTACCAGCCTTCATAAAATAACATATGAATTTTCATGTTTGCAGGACACGGAAAGGTCCTAGTTACTTTTATAGTGCCTTGAACTAGTATCTGTCTAACAATCAGTTTGGTTTTGTCTCCTAAATTTTTCTTTTTTTGTGCCATTACTTACAAGCCGTTGCCCTGTTAAAGAGCAACGAAGATGACCGTTAGAAAAGACATGATCCTGAAAGTAACTGCATTTTCAAATAGTTGATTTTCCAGCAACCAAAACTGGACCATGACAGGTCGTCACAACTGTTGGGTGCAAACCATCTCCCAAATTGATCAGTCAAAGAATCAAGACTCTCATATCTAAGTTTATGAGCTACTCCCTCTAACACAACTAGTTGTTTGGCTATTAGAGTCGGTCAAGTATCAATCCTATAACTAGTCCCATCACCGGATATATAAAACTCACAGCCAACTAATCGAACTTCACCATTTCAAATAAATTAAGTTCCTTTCAGGCTCCAATGGAGATCAAACCCGACATACTTTAAAATGCCCCTGTCCTCCTCAGACCAATAGCACCACAATGTATGAGAATGTCACTCCTTTCTTAAGCCACCAATATACACTCTATTCTTTATACCTAAAATAATATTGTAAATTGACTTCTTTCATATCTTATAAACCCCCCAAATACCAAAATTCTCACATTCAGTGATCAAAAATAACCTCAGTCAATTAACTCACTAATCATAATACAAAATACATATATCACTACAAACAATATTGCATTTGTTCACACTTTTAGGTAAGTGTGAACAAATTAAAAGCTTTGTCACGCTTTTTAATGTGTATAAATATATTGAATTAAAAGTATATGGAAATTTCTATACACTAAAAATTGTGTAGAAATAAAAGTTCACACTTTTTTAGTGTCATAATTATTTTTTCACATCTCATTTGTTCACAGTAACTTTTTAAGTTACCGTGTATAAATGGGTGTGACAAAATAATTATGAAAGTTCACACTAAAAAGTGTGAACTTTTATTTCTACACACTTTTTAGTGTGAAGAAATTTCCACACACTTTTAATTCAATATATTTCTACACACTGAAAAGCGTTACAAAATTTTTAATTTGTTTACACTTTTAATTTGTAGTGTATGTATATGTATATATATATATAAACACAATACAATAAATTAGCAAGAGTGAGTGAGTGAGTTGAGATAGATAGATAGATACCTGAAAAGGGGTTGCGTTGAAGGGAAGGATCCAACTGATTACACCAACGTAATCGGCACGACTTACCGGAACGCCCTGGTATTCCTCTCGCGATCATCCCCCAATTCCTCGGCCCAAACTTACTCACCAGTTCACTCAACGCCACGTCTTCTTCCCCCGACCACGCCCCGCTCCTTTTATCTCCCCGACACCCCTTTCCGCCCCCCATCGCCGCATCCTCTTTCTCTTTCTCAACATCGGTAGCGGCGTCGTCGGTTGTAGTCTTCATTTCTTCAGCCACCGCCACTTGGGCTTCTTCCTGATTGTTCATCTTTTTTGTTTTTTCTCTCTCTATAACCGTACCAAACCCAACACTAACTGCAAATTTTGTTTTGTTTTTTTTTTATCTTTCCTACTCGTGCTTTTTAAATTTTAAATACGTGTAAATCAACAAATTATTTTTGCTTATATTAATTTCGGTCCCTATAATATATGTAAACTACAGGCAAGTCCTTTCTTTTATGGTCTAATAGGTGTCAAGTTTTTACGTAAAAGTCATAAAATCCTTTTGAATGAACATTCTCGAAACGTCAAAAACGCTTGCAAAGATACCTTGGTTTTGAGTAAAAATTACTCCAGTCCAAAATAACTTTTTTTTGAAATGTGAATTTCGCTTGAGAACTTCGTGTCGCGATTCGATAGCGGGAGGTCTAGTATACGTTGTCTTAACCGGGTCCACGCTAGAGAGTTCCCTCGAAGTAGAAATGCCTATTTCAAATACCCGATGGGGGAAAACCCCCTACTAATCCGCCCGAAGGCACGACGATCAATAGGGGTAAACCCTGCCCCCTCAGACTTGAACCTGGGTATACCCAAGCCAAGCCTTCATAGGAAGACTTCCTATGTACTTCCCAAATCTTGAACCCAAAACCTCTTACTTGTAAGGCAAGTGTTCAACCACTAGGAAGTCCAAAATAACTCAGCCACAAAAACATCATAAAAATAAGTTACTATTAATAAATAACATATATTTTTTTTTAAATGTGTGAATCATTTGCTAGCAACAAAAACATATACTGATTATCGGAAAAAGGTTCGGATAAAAATATGTAACAAAAGTCGATATTAACTAAATTTGTTTTAGGAACAACACAATACTTACATCTCACCCTTAAGAACATATCTAAGGGGTGAAATGAAAATTTGAATATATTTTTTTTTAAAGTAAAAAGCTTAAGGTGGATAAATGAAAACGGATGGGTTAATTTGAATTTTTTTTTTGTTCAATTAATTTTTATTGGGTATATTGTAAGACACTGAAGACGTGAGGTATTAAATTTAAAGTTACACAAATTAAGGAGGAAACACAAAAGCTGATTTTGGTAATAAGGTGATAATGATATGATAGAAAAAGTATGCACTATGTTGCATGGAGACGAGTACGGTAATTGGATACGGGGACGGAAACGGCAAAACTTAAAAATCTAAGATACGGGGTACGGTAAAGATACGGCAATAAAAAATATATAAAAATAACTAATTCTAATCCATAATAGTATAGTATAATATATAATAATCTCCTCCTCTACTAGAGGAGGAGTTCGGCTGATGTCACAAAAACGTATGTGTCAACTAGAGGCATGGTCCACGTACATTTTTTACTAAAATTGATGATGAAATTGCTATGTATTCGATGGTGTTTATACTATGTGTATTTCGTATAAAGTTGAGTTTTGTATCAAAAGTTCTGATATACGTACATGCATGCTTATAGTGGGGTTGTTTGATGTTTGATTGTTTGAAGTTTCGAGATACATGCATGCTTATAGTGGGATATGATCAGAGATTTGTTTGTTGTTACAATGCAAAACGTACAATGTATATCTATATTTTATCTATATTTTATGTATAATATAGATATGATTTGATGTTCAACAGTTGTTAAAGTATCATGCATTAATTACAACTGGGTTTCCCGTGCTCTTTAAGCCGTCAAGCTTGTGTAAGAAACAGAAGCATGCAGGAGTTTTATACAGATGAGAGAAAGGGCATTTAATGTGGTTATGGTTGAAAGTACAATTAGGTTTATACATCTCCCTATTATTTACTTAAAAATTATCTCTAATTTCAAAATGTTAAGTCCTTGTGAGTTGTAGTTTTTCATGCAACATCATGTTGTATACAGATTCACACACTAAAGATACACACATACAGACTTCTCTTCAAAATACACACTTCTCTCCAAAATCAATTCAAATCTTTTGAAAATAGTAACAACTCTCTCAATTCTGCTCATGGGTCAACAAAACTATAGTTTTGTTGAAGATTTGAATCCCACAAGAGATTTCTGGAACATTAAGATTCGTGTAATCAAGAAGTGGTGCCAAAGCTGGAGGCTTGATCTAATCGCCATTGATGAAAGGGTACGTAAGATTTGACAATATTGCAAATAAGACTTCTTTTTTTTTTTATCTTCCTGTTCTGAATCTAAAGGGTATGCAATATTTTGTTGTTTCATAGGGTCAAAAGATTAAGATGTTTGTCAAGGACATCTTGATTCCTCAATTTCTGGAAAAACTCCAAGAAGATGGAGTTTACATTATCAGGAGGTGTGGTGTTGGTGAACAAGCTGACAAGTATCCTGTGCTTCCTCTTAAAAAGAAAATCAACTTCTACCGTTGTACTGAAGTAGAACCTACTTGTGGCTTTCAAGGTCACCCTTATGGTTTTCAGTTCAAAAAGTTTGAAGAGATTGATATGGAGTTGTCTCAATCTGCGTTAACAGTTGGTGAGTTCTTAACATTGGTACACAAATGTTCATGTTTACTGCAAACATATGTAAGTGTTATTTACCTGTATTTTATTTAATGTAGATGTTATTGGAAACGTCGTATGGTGTGGAGACTTGGATATTTTCAAAGGGAAATCTGGTAAAGACACCAAGAGGCTTCATTTGGATCTTCAAGATTTGTAGTAAGTTTTTTCATTTTCTTCCACTTTATTTACCTGTATATAGTCAAGTGTATTTATAAGGTATGTAGTTTTTTGACCATAAATGTTTTATTAGCTTTTACTTATTGAATGATTGGCATTTCATCTCATCATGAATTTATACTGTCACATTAAGAGGAATGTCTTTCTTTGAAATTATATCTTAATTCGGTTACATTTAAGAAGGTCTGCATCTAAGAATGTTTGTTGTCTCTCATGAAAGTTTTATACACAAACTGATGTGGGTATTTAATGTATGTTTGTACTTCATAAATGTTTTCAAGCAAAATGTAGTTTTTTCTGTTTTTTGCATGCTTAACTTTGTGTCTGAATTTCCTTTTCTTGACCCATGTATATTGTTCATTTGTAATTTACTGGTCAATATATACTTTATCACTAAAAATTAAATAAGCATGATTGTAGTGGTAAGGTTTTGCGATGCACTTTATGGGCTGATTATGCTGTTCAAGTGAGCAATTATATCAGTAACCATAAGGGAGAAGAAAGTGTGATAGCAATTCTGCAACATGCAAAAATCAAATATTGGAGTAGTAAGTTTTATTGAAAAACTTCTATACTATCAAGGCTTTCATCTACAATTTAACCGAAAAAGGAAAAATTTGTATTTTTTTTTTAGATTCTATCAGTGTTCAGAATGATATGTATGGTACCCGAGTTTTTCTTGATGATGAAATTGAAGAAATGAATACTTTTCATAGGAGGTAAATTCATTGTCAACCTTACCACATCACGAACATAAATACTTCCTGAATTATAATTGATTGCTTTTGTGCAGCCTTATACTGATGCAAAATGGAAATGGTAATTCTCAAAGCCATTTGACCATTCAGACCAATTATCCCGTTCGTAATGAATTTATCACTAATGGTGTGAGGAAAATTGTCGAGGAGATTCGTGAGTTGCCGATGTGGACTGAAAACATTGACCTTAACACTGACATTCCCAAAGTTGAGTGTGTTGTTCTTGCCTACATTAGGCTCTTGGAGGAAGAACACAGTTGGTTTTATGTAGCACATCGAACCTGTAAGAAGAAAGTGAAGACTAAAGTTGAGTTTCTCAAGATTGCTGATAACATAACAGAGAACTGCAGAATGCACCGTCTAATAGCTTGTGGTGTGATAAGTGCATGTGCCAAGCGACATCCGTCATTCCAAAGTAATATACATTTTTAGCCTTAATGTATAGTGATAAGTGCATGTTGTTCCTTTTTTTACATTCTTCATTACTGCAGATTCAGGATCCAATTTAGGGTCCAAGATGCGACTGGTATCACTTCATTTATGATGTTTGACCAAGATGTTGCTCGCCTTTTGAACGTGTCTGCAAACTATATTCGTGATCGTCAAGTTCAGTCTGAGAATCCCAATGGTTTCCCTCATGAATTGGATGCTCTTGTGAATCGTATGCTTGCGTTTAAGATTGTCGTTAATTCCTACAATGTTCGAAACAAGTACTATGTCTTTACTGTTATCAATTTTTGTGATGATCCTGATATAATTGATGAATTGCTTTCATTGGAAAATCAACCAGAGGTATGAATACCATCTTATGCTTATTAAGCACTTATAATTCAATAACATACATTTTCATACTGAACTTACAAAACATGATTTGTAATTTGTTCATATTCATAGCTTACTACCCCAAGTGTTGATCCTACCTGTGTCAAGCTATCGGAATCCTCACAATGTGGAGTTGATTTAAAGGTTTGTCAATAATTAAGACATTGTTTTTATCAAGAATGATTTACAAAACACCAAAGTGCTTTAATATGGATATAGTTTCTTTGTGATCTTTTCGAAGGATGCTGCATCTGTTACTGGAGGTTGTTTAACTATGGACGTCGACAATGACACTGAAACAAGCCCCCTGATTAGAAGACCCATCAAAGCTGTTATTGATGCTCTCAATGCTCCTGGAGAATCTTCCACCAAAAGACTAAAAAAGAAGTTGGAACCATATGATGTGTAAACAAGGCTTGAAAACTATACTGTTATGTTTGCAGATTTCTTTTGAACATTGCTTGTCTGTCTATTACTCTGTTTATCTTTTGGAGTTCATTGATGGATGTTATTGCCATGAACCTTGAACTTATGAACCTATATGCTACTTCCTTTTGTTGAACGGTTTCCACTTTCATTCAATGTCATGTTTATCTTGTGTTGTCTCTGGCTTGATTTATTTGCCCCTCACTTTGATCTTATGAATCTGTTTTGAAAAATATATATATGCATCACATATTATATAAACACACATTAAACCAATTTAATCTACAAAGTGCCATTAACAATCACTCAAACGAAATTCTTTTCACTTATTATATGAATATGAATTCTTAATATATAAAAATCAAAAGTGCTCACAGTTAACTGAATATAAGTAAAGTACATCAGTCAAAAACAAACTTTGGATGTCAAATTATTTCAAAATTTATCTACTACTGCTGTTGAAAATTTTTGAATCCAAACTCAAAATTTCAAATGTGTTTCAAAACATTGTGAATTCCCTCTTAAAATTCAGTTCTAAATATAACCACATATTTCAAATACCATTCCGTCACTTTTTCTATTATCATAGTTTTATTCAACAAAGGTTGTAACAATGCGTAAACACAAATACACTGAATCCTATATCGAAAACAATGAGAATGCAACACAAGATCCAAAATAAATGAGGAAAAGAAGAAGAGCTATATTGCAAAGTCGTAAAACATCTTCCCAGGTTAACCTATCAACTTTAACATTGGCTTTTCCCAATCGTGTATTTTCAAATATTACCAATTGTATGTCAAAACCAGTTGAAACCAAAAACAAATTGTCTAAAACTACTAAACCCTCCAATTCTGCATTTGTTAGTATACCTTATTCTCCACCTGTTACTATATCTTCAACTCCAACATGTGTAACTCCATCAAATAGAAATAATCCATCAGTTACAACATCACATGTTTTCAACAACTCTTATATTGGAACTACTTCAACCAATTCAACTACATTTGCTACTTTAAACTCTAAAAACTCTGGAAAACCTCATTATAATATTCGAAATCCTTGCAACGTTTATCAAAAATCTTCTTCAAAAAACGTTGGTACGCTTTCTTTCTATTCTTTCTATTTTATACTAATCGGAAATATAGACATGTATATAAATAACAGTTACTGTAATTGTCAGGAAAAAAGAATATGAATGCTCAAACTCCAAAAGGAAATCAGAAATTACATATTTCAAAAGAAAACATTGGTAAGCTTTCTTTCCCTTATTTTTATTATATTAATCTGAAATATACACATTAATATAAATATAAGTTATTGTAATTCTCATGAAATAAAGATATGAATGGTGAAAATACAAAAGGAAAACAGAAATTACATAATTCAACCGAAAAGATGAACCCGTTTACTATAATGTCCTCCCCAGAATTTGATTATTGTACCGAGGTTATAAATCCTACCCCAAAAGTTAGGAGATTCAATACATCTAACATACCTCGAGTAGATTTGGATATTAGTGATGACCTATCATGAGATTCTTATTCAATGCCTCATGGAATATCCAGAGGCATCTTCACTCTTTATCTACGGAGTATTTCTTACGTTGTCCATCGTTACATTTTATATCACCTTTAATTTTCTTTTTTGTAAATGACATAGCATACATTGACCATGGGGATGCCATATATAAGTGTTCCAAATGTAATGCTATGCTATGGGAAGCTGAAATGTTACGAGGAAATCATGATCTTAAAAAAACTGCTTTTGGATTTTGTTGCTCCTCTGGTGATGTGCAATTGCCTCCACCACCCAAACCTCCAGTTGTTCTCAAAAAACTCTTTAAAGAAAAAAATCCAAAGTCAAATAATTTCATGTCTAATATCAGAGCATATAATATGATGTTCTCTTTCACTTCCATGGGAGGTAAAATTTATAAGACTGTCATGAAAGGTAAATGACCATTTGTGTTTCGACTTCAAGGTCAAAACTTTCATCGTATGGGAAGTCTTATGCCTGGTCCTGGTGAACAACCCAAGTTTCCCAACTCTATATATATGATTCAGAAAATGAAGCTGCAAATAGAGAAAAAGCTGTAAGGTATTGTTCAATATTGTTTACTTTTCAATCAACATAAATACGTATATATTGCTTTTAAACCAGATTCTCATTTCTTAATTATCCTATTATTTTTACATTCTAAAAAGCATTTCTATTTTGTTTATTACAGTGATGGCAGAGACAGAAAAAAACAACCACTTGATCATCATACAATTGACATAATCAAGAATATGTTGGATTTAAACAATCCACTTGTCAAATCATTTAGAATGGTTAGAGATTGTGTCAAAGATAATGATTGGGAAACTGTAGGTCTAAAACTCATCGGTAAAAGAAAACAAGATGCAAGACAATACAATTGGCCAACTACATCAGAGGTTGCTGGTTTAATAATTGGTGATATTGATGACATGATTGATAATCGAGACATTGTTCTTCGTACTAAAGTTGGTGGTCTTCAACGAATAAGTGAGCTCCATCCCTCTTGCCTGGCCTTGCAATATCCTCTTTTGTTCCCTTATGGAGAAGATGGTTATAGGATTGATATCAAACATAAAGGCATTCCACTTGACTCAAACATTGTTCGATCTAAAACAAGCATGAGAGAATTTTTTGCCTATATGCTCCAAATCAGACCGAAATTTGGGTCATTGTTGTTGTTTGCCAAGAAACTGTTACACCAGTTTATGGTAGATGCGTACACAATGATTGAGTCTGAACGTTTGTCTTACATAAAAACACAACAAAAGAAACTCCATACTGAAACTTTTAAAAATTTAACCGCTGCTGTTGAAAATGGCAATGATGAGGGTTCCTCGTCTGGTAAACGCATATTTTTGCCATCTTCTTTTACTGGTGGAGCAAGATACATGATGCAAAAGTATTTAGATGCTATGGCAATTTGCAAAACGGTGGGTTACCCGGATCTTTTTATAACAGTAACATGCAATCCCAATTGGCCTGAGATATATAGATGCTTGGTTGATATAGACCTCAAGCCTGAAGACATGCCTGATATTCTCTCTAAAATCTTCAAAATTAAATTGGATCATCTTATACAAGATTTGAAGACCAATGAGTTTTTTGTGTGCTGATGCAGCGAGGCAAGGTTATTGCATATGCCTCTCGCCAACTGAAGATTCATGAGAAGTATTACACGACACACGATTTGGAGTTGGGAGCTATCGTTTTTGCACTCAAATGTTGGAGACACTATCTGTACGGGACTAAGAGTGTGATATACACAAATCATAAGAGCCTTCAGCATATCTTCACGCAGAAAGATCTTAACATGCGCCAGAGACGATGGCTAGAGTTGTTTAGCGACTACGATTGTGAAATTCGATATCACCCCGGAAAGGAGAATGTAGTAGTAGACGCCTTGAGTAGGAAGGAGAGAGTTAGGCCAAGATGAATTAGAGCCATGAGCATTACCGTGCACAACAATATGAAAGATAGAGTGATTGGGGCACAAGTAGAAGCAAACAAGAAGGAGAATGTTGACAGAGAAGGTTTGGGAGGCATGATAGAACAGTTCGCTCAAAGAGATGATGGAGGACTGTATTTTTGTGATCGATTGTGGATACCGATGTATGGAGGACTAAGGAAGCTGATAATGGACGAAGCGCACAAAGCAAGATATTCTATCTACCCAGGGATAGATAAGATGTATCAAGACTTGCGAGATCTATTTTGGTGTCCAGGAATGAAGAACGATGTGGCGGTCTATGTGAGCAAGTGCCTAACGTGTTTGAAGGTTAAGGCAGAACATAAGAAACCAGGAGGACTACTAACACAACTAGAGCTTCCCAGTTGGAAGTGGGAGAAGATTACTATGGATTTTGTTACAAAGTTACCAAGAACAAGTAGTGGTAAGGATGCAATATGGGTGGTGGTGGATCAACTGACCAAGTCAGCGCATTTCATGCCCATACGGGAAGATTACACAATGGAGCAGTATGCACGTCTGTATCTTAAGGAGATTGTAGCTAAACACGGCGTTCCAGTGTCAATCATTAGTGATAGAGATAGTCGATTTACCTCAGGATTCTGGAAATCGTTGCAACGAGCCTTGGGAACGCGAATCGATATGAGTACAGCCTACCATCCGCAGACAGATGGACAGAGTGAGAGAACGATTCAGACACTAGAAGACATGCTAAGAGCCTGTGTCATAGACTTTGGAGGAAGTTTGGATACTCACCTCCCACTAGTAGAATTTTCATATAACAACAGTTATCATGCAAGTATTGGGTGTCCGTCTTTTGAGGTTTTGTATGGAAGAAAATGTCGATCCCCGCTTGCATGGCACGAAGTCGGAGACATGCAACTAATAGGTCCAGAAATCATTCTCGAAACTACCAAAAGAGTTGCTCAAATCAAGGGGAACCTTCTGAAGGCAAGAGACAGACAAAAGAAATATGCAGACAACCGAAGAAAACCTTTAGAGTTTCAGGTTGGTGATCGGGTGATGCTTAAAGTTTTTCCTTGGAAGGGCGTAGTCAGATTCATTAAGAGGGGGAAACTAGCCCCAAGATATGTTGGACCGTTTGAGATTGAGAACGCATTGGTGCAGTAGCTTACCGTTTGAAACTTCCTCAAGAGTTGAGCAACGTACACAATGTTTTCCACGTATCGAACCTTAAGAAGTGTCTAGCCGATGAAACAACATATGTTCCTTTAAACGAGATACGAGTAGATAGTAATCTAAGCTTCAGAGAAGAACCTGTCAAAATATTAGAACGAGAAGTCAAAAAGCTCAAGAGACATAAGTATAACATTGTGAAAGTTCGTTGGAACTCCCGTAAAGGCCCAGAATTCACTTGGGAACGAGAAGACCAAATGAAGCTTAAGTATCCACACCTTTTCGCTTAACCCGATACCTCAAACTAGTGAGAAAACCTAAGAGCTTAGCTCCTAACTTAACACTTGACACTTGCTATGCGATATGATACTTGAAACTCAATGTGAAGCATGCTACCTGTTATTTGTGTGTGATTACATACTTGAAACTTAACATGCAACTTAATGCCTGTAAACTTGGTGTGCAATCGAAACATGAAACATGAAGTGTAATCCAAATTTCGGGACGAAATTCCTTTAAGTAGGGGAGAATGTAACAACCGTCTTAGAAATGTAATAAATAAAATCCACAAATTTTATCTAAGTTCTTGACGTGCTTTAGACTTAAGATATGTGTTCACATAAAGGCCCATTTGATCTAAAATCTTAATGTCTAAGACGAGTCTATAATTTAATACGATAAAATACTAGATTTTGAGTCGCAAACGATCGTATTTATGAAAGTTCTAGCCCTAAAATATTCACAAATAGTCCCTATATTTATTAAGATCATTATTATTGGAAAACTATAAATAGAAGAACTTAGTGAGAGAAACTCATTCCTTCATCTTCTTCATCTCACCTCTCTCTCTCTAAAACACACACTTGCAGACTCCATTCACACACACAAAATTCATCTTTTGATTTTGGGTTGTTAAACCAAAATTATTTGTACTTTAACAACAACAAATTTTGAGTTTTTGATCAAATTAAATGTAAACTTTTTCAAGTTTATGTTCTTGATGATTTGGTCCAATTTTTGAATGAAAAACGTATTAATAGCTAATGGCTTTGTGTCTAAATGTGTTTAGTAACCTTTTTGTGAACAAATTTGGGTCATAACATGCTTTAATCTACAAAACCCATTTTTTGAAAATAAGGGAAAACTTGTTCTTGATGTGCCACACCTTGTTCATGTTATAGATGGTCTTGAAATTGTTAAAAGTGTTATTGGTTAGTGTTATTATGTATATATGTACTAGTTTTATTTTCTAACAAGTCCTGAAATCGATCTAGATCTTCGTATTATATTCATATGTTGTTCAGCTCGTTTGGGGCAGTGGGACGGTCCTGGATGGGACGATCTTGGTCCCCAAGATCGTCCTAGGGCAGCCTATGCTCTCTCTTGGTTGCTCGTTTGATCTCGTGTGAATGTTGTGATGTGATGTTGAGTTGATACACTACTGGGTAACTGATCTTTTAAGATCGGTTTGGCTCAACTTGTGTTCTTGAATCATGAAAGACTTTGTCCTTGATTCACAAAATGTAAGACAATCTAGGCTAAAGAAACACTAGGAGGGTCTTGTGACTTAGAAACCTAAAACGACCTTGGGCATATGGACATATGAAACGATCTTAAGCCTTGACACTTGAAACGATCTTGAATCATGAAGAATGAGACGATCTTGACTAGATGTTACCTAAGACGATCTTGAACCTAGACAACCTAGGACGATCTTGACTAGATGTTACCTAGGACGATCTTGACTGGATGTTACCTAGGACGATCTTGGTTGGGAAGCTAGGACGACCTTGAGCCAAAAACCCTAGACGAACTTGTTCTATAACTCCTTATGCTTAAACCTAAATTAATCTAAACACATACTTGATCACCAAACCAATTCATAACATCATTATCAGTTGATCAATCACATTAGAGGCTACATATTTACATCAAAGCTAGTTCATAAATCGATCTAAAACAATGTACATGATGCAAACCCTAATTAGATACACAAAGACATGTTCTATCTTGATTATTAAAGTACGAGACCTATGAACAACTAAATTGAGTTCTTAAAGTTAAAGTTCATTATCTAAAGACACGTTCAACTCTTTATCATGGTAATCACTTGTGTGTAAGTTCTAGGACGTTCATATCGGGTCCAGTTCGAGAACTTAAAGTTCATTTAAACACTTTTCGAGTCAAAACGTTCAAAGATCTTCAAAGGACCAAATCATCAGTTCATCAAGGTTATTTCAGTGAATAATTAATCACAAGAACTAATACATGTGTTCATCTATGATCAATGACTTGTGATTAGGCTTACATCAAGACATACTTGGATTCAAATAGATATATCTTACTTATATCTATGCTCATCTTCTGTGCTTGTAAACTACGCTTGTACCGGATCACTGTGAGTCTTCGTAGCCCCTTTTTCTTTACTTATGTTTTGGGGTGAAAGGAATACTACACATGCTTTTATATGCCGTAACTACTTTTATTATTCTATGGTTGTTTGACTACTTTGTGACATACTAGCCGGTCATATTGATGACTGTGAGTGCTCGATTGATACATATTAGCCGGTCATGTTGATGACTGTGAGTGCTCGATTGATACATACTAGCCGGTCATGTTGATGACTGTGAGTGCTCGATTGATACATACTAGCCGGTCATGTTGATGACTGTGAGTGCTTGATTGATACATACTAGCCGGTCATATTGATGACTGTGAGTGCTCGATTGATACATATTAGCCGGTCATGTTGATGACAGTGAGTGCTCGATTGATACCTATTAGTCGGTCATGTTGATGACTGTGAGTGCTCGATTGATATACTTGTCGATCATGTTGATGACTGTGTGTGCACGATTAATATATGCTAGCCTGGTACCGTAAGTGCACGTTTATACTCAAACACATAATTATGTGCAAAGTTAGTCTCTAGCCACATCATACTACTTTATTCTCAACATTCTATCGACGGCATAAAACATATTTATACAACTTGTTTATGTACTCAAACCTACAAACTCACCAACCTTTGTATTGACACGTTTAAGTATTCCTTTCAGGAAATCAAGCCAATCGTAGCTAGGATTGGTAGCATGGGACTTTTAGCAGACTGCAGGCTAGGTTTTGAAGTTTGCATGCTCTTGTTTATGCTCGATGGCAATATGCCTAACCTTTTCCCCTGCGTGGGAACTTATCTCATCTCTATTTGAATGCATGTTTTAACTTGTGTGTGATGACTACTATTTATGCTTAATGTATGCACTCATTTAGTATTCCTATGTAACATCCATGTGCGCGTATGCTTTATCTTACATCCCGAGTTTTCCGTCACTGTCGGGGTGTTACAGTTTATCAAGTAAATACTAACCCAGATGGTACACAACCCAAAAAACCTGAAGATGAGGTTAAAAACTACCTTGATTGCAGGTATCTTTAATAATTGTTTTTAAATATGAGTATAATTATTTTTCCAATTTGTTTTATTTATATACAATATTTTTTCTAAGAATCTTTTTGATTAAAAAAAGAGTATATTTTGTAGGTATGTTTCTGCTTGTGAGGCTGCATGGAGAATTTTCAAATTTGATATACATTATCGATATCCAGCTGTTGAAGTTTTACCGTTTCATGATGAAGATGAGCAGAGTATCGTATACGACGATGAGTCTAATTTATGTGATGTGGCTTTCCAATCCAACTGTTAAACAATCAATGTTTACACAATGGATGGCAATCAACAATGTTGATTCTTTTGCTCGGACATTGAAATATGCAGAGTTCCCAAGGCATTATAGTTATAATTGGAAGGATAGATATTGGAAAAGAAGAAGAAATCCGAATGGTTCTATTGGAAGGATATGTTACGTCCCACCATCTCTTGGTCCTGTATACTACTTGAGAATACTACTCAATCATGTAAGGGGACCAAGGAGCTTTAAGCATCTGAAATTTGTTAATGGAAAACAATGTAAAACCTACAAAGAGGCATGTGAAGAATTGGGACTGTTAGATGATGATAAGGAATATATTGATGCAATTAAAGAAGCAAGTTCATGGGCTACAACCTCTTGGTTAACAAATTTTTTTGTCATGTTACTCCTTTCAAACTTTGTAACACATCCCGATGATCTTTGGGCCAAAACATGGTACCTCTTAGCTGAAGATATCTTATTTAGACAAAGGAAGATTGTTAACTGTCCCGGTACTTTGATTCAAAATAATTTCTAAATGTAATTTCCTTTAATATCAAATTATAATGTTTTTTGTCTAACTAAAATTAGTTTTATATTTAAAAATAATTTTGTAGGTTTAATGCTTGTTGATGAAGAGCTTAAAATGTTTTGTTTGTCGGAGATCGAACAACTTATGCTGACAAATGGAAGTACCCTTAAAAACTTTCCTGAAATGCCTTTCCCCGAAAACCACTACTTGTCATCAATCAACAATCATTTAATAAGAAATGAGTTGTTGTATGATAAGTCGGCTCTCAGGGCAGAGCATATCCAAATGTTGTCAACCTTAACCCATGAACAACAAGCCATTTATAAAACGGTTATGAAAGCTATAAGCAACAATGATGGCGGTATTTATTTTGTTTATGGATATGGTGGTACCAGCAAGACATTTCTTTGGAAGACACTTACCGCTGCAATACGATGTGAAGGTGAAATTGTGCTCAATGTTGCATCTAGCGGAATTGCTTCTCTTTTACTAAGCGGTGGAAGAACGACTCATTCAAGGTTTATAATTCCCATCAATATTAATGAGAATTCAGTTTGTTCTATTGAGCCCAACAGTGATTTGGCTGCTTTAATACAAAAAACCAAATTGATCATTTGGGATGAAGCACCAATGATACACAAACATTGTTTTGAAGCTCTTGATAGAACAATGCGAGATATTTTATGCTCTTCTCAACCAAATAGTGAAGATAAAGTTTTCGGGGGCAAAGTTGTTATATTTGGAGGTGATTTTCGTCAAATCTTACCTGTCATTCCTAAAGGTTCAAGAAGTAATATTGTTAATGCTTCTTTGAATTCATCTTATCTTTGGCACCATTGTAAAGTCCTAAAATTAACCGTCAATATGAGATTGAGGGTTGGCTGCGACCCAACACATGTGGAAGAGATTTCTGAATTTGCTGATTGGATTTTAAAGCTTGGTGATGGAGTACTTGGTGATGCAAATGATGGTGAAGTTGATATTGAAATACCTCAAGAATTGCTCATAAGTGACTCAGTGAATCCACTTAAATCTTTAATTGACTTCACATATCCCGATATATACAACTGTTTGGATCAACCTCTTTATTTCCAGGAAAGGGCAATTCTTGCACCAACCCATGATTTTGTCAATCAAATCAATGAAAAGTTGTTAGAAATGATGCTCGGAGAGGTGCAAGAATATCTAAGCTCAGACAGCTTATGTGAATCGGAACAAATAACAGATGTCGATGAAGCTTTATTCTCTACTGAAATTTTGAACAACATGAGATTGTCTGGTTTGCCTAACCATAAACTTGTGTTAAAGATTGGTGTTCCTGTTATGTTGCTTAGAAATCTTGATCAACCAAATGGGTTGTGCAATGGCACCCGTTTACAAGTTGTGAAACTTGGTAAACATGTCATTGAAGCAAAAATAATAACCGGAACAAACGTCGGCCATCATACTTTAATTTCAAGATTAAAGATGTCTCCATCTGACCAACGTATTCCAGTCAAAATTTGCAGAAAACAATTCCCTGTAGCCGTATGTTTTGCAATGACTATAAACAAGAGTCAAGGACAATCTCTTGATCGTGTCGGTTTGTACTTGCCGAAGCCAGTTTTCAGCCATGGTCAGCTTTATGTGGCCGTTTCAAGGGTCAAAAGCAAAAGAGGCTTGAAGATTTTAATATTAGATGAAGATGGCATGATTAGTAACACTACTACAAATGTGGTTTACAAGGAAGTGCTTCAATGTTTATGAAATACTAATGTCTTTCTAAATTAAGTGCAATCTTTTGATCATGTCTTTCTAAATAGAGTTGAAGATTTTTATATTTACTGAAGAAGACATGATTACTAACAGTACTCAATTTCTCCATTTTGATTACATTACTACAATACTTTAGTTGATTTAGAATTCATTCAAAAGACATACATGCATTAACTACCATTATCTGAATTACAAGATTAGATGTTGCTATAAAAAGATCCTAACTAGCAACATCGTCACATCCTTAGTCAACAAAACCTACATATATTGTTCGAAATAAAAGAAATAGTAACCAAACAACATACCATATCATATTACATTTCATCAGATACTTAACATATACGAAGATAAACATTTCCCCCCACCACAGATTTCTCTTTGTTGATACCAAACTTGATTGAATCCCCGACCATAAAACCAGTACATTCCATAAACAACCCCCAATCATACTTTAGCTTAATGTGAGATAAATCACCTGGTCTTCGACTATCCTCCTTTTTAACCAGCTCTGGATTGAACTTCATGTAACCATAAGCCAAAGTAACTCCATCAAATTCGTAAATCTTATGTTCACGAACAAACTTTGCTGGAATTGTCTGCCACCAAAAAAAATATGCTTTATACATTAATATAATCAAACTTTGTGTTTAGAGTTTATCTAAAGTCATTTACATACCACTTCTTTGTGTGCCAAACAAGATTCACCAAACCTATGCAAGAAAAAAGGTTGCTTGAACTTTTTGTGATTGTGATGCATAGTTAAACGGCATTGATGCAAAATCTTACAATCAAATTTCTTGTCATCCATCAATCCTTTTTTCCAAACTTTCTTATACTTCGTCCTAACCTCATCCTCAAAACCTAAATCATCAACAAAGCATATTACATATTTAATATTACAACTAAATTTTTTTTAACTTTCAACAATTTAAGAATGAAATAATTGACTTACATGCATCCGCTATCAAACGAACTCCAACATTTTTTTTATTAAACACATCCACCCCGTACTTCTGTTGTCCAAAAGATGTGAATAGCATTCTAAAACCCTTATCAACACCATTAACCATTATAAAATTAGTCCATTTTTTCCCCTTAAATCCCACGGCCTGCCATTTATTGTTTTCTGAATTATCTTCATGGTACTTATAAATAGGCTTCACTGTCGAATCCTGCAATGGACCAAATAGTTACGCTTCCAACTTCGGTTTAACATCACTTTTCACATTCAAGTCTTTAAGTATCCTAGCAGGAAGATTCTGTTGTAAAGACAAACAAAAACACATCTTAGCAAACATAGACCATATTTAATACTAATGTATAAACCATAAACATAGTTTTTTCTTAAAAGAATTAAGAAATACATGACTAACCTCTTGGTAAATTGTATTACTTGAAGCCTTAACCAAACATCTCTTCATCACCCACTTACCTACAAAATCCCTCTTCATCTCCATCCCAAATGAATTGAAACATACTACTTCAAACTCATTCCTACCAACCTTTTGGAAATACAACTTACTAATTCCTAAATCTTGATGGAAATTTATCTTAAGAAACTGTGGCCAACTCCAATATCCAATCTTTGTAATACCTTCACCCATATCATAAACGAAAACAAGAAACTTACGTTGACTTGAGTCTATCAAAGTCATCCGTTCACATGGATCTGTTATATGGTTCCTAAAAATCTTTGGCAGTACCTAATCAGATATTTGTTAATATTCATATTCATATTACCATATTCAAAACAATAAGTATATATATTCAATATTAATCAAACTCACCAGATACTCTTCAAAACTTCCATCTTTTGGGACATCAACAAGAATTTGGAATTTCTGTTATTAAGAATTATAAACAATTGATAAAGCAAAATCTAACTTTTTGTAATCCAAAATATATATTATTTTTAGTTATTCAACACCAAAAGTCCATATATTGATAAAATAAAAAATAAAAAATCTAAATGGTCCCCAACCTGTCTCAATATCTGTTAACGCATATAACTCAGAGGGTCCCAATAACCCAAAATGTCGAAGAATATACATATATTTATCTACACCCTATATTTTTTATTGCATTGACTTTTTTCTTTGAATACCCTAATCCCCACTAATTATTCACATATTCACTAAAACTATAAACCCTAATCGGAATAGTTTTTTACTTAACACAAATATAATACATTGATAAACTATATGTATATTCTTAATACATTCAAATAATAGTTAAAGAAATGAAGTAAATCGAAATATCACCTGTCGGGCAACAAAGTGATGACCGAGCTTTCTTTTCGCCATTCTTTTTTCCAGTTTCTTTTTGATGCTAAAATGGATGAACACCTACCAATTATTGATAACCTCACCAACCTTACCAAACTATTCTTAAATTACAATTTACCCCCTATACAATTATAAGTTGCTAAACAATAATTCTTTTCTAAATTATTTTTGTAATTTATAACATAGGTTACATAAAATAAAATTAAATAAAGAATTAGGAATCAAATACATATAAAACCCATTAACACCACTATTTAATACATAACCCATTAATACATTAAACAAATACATATAAATTCAACCACATTATTAACCATCATATAAAACCACAATAAGTAACAGCATCACTAATAAACATAATAGTATTTAAAGTAGCACATATAATTAGACAATTAACATATTAAACATATTTATGTTTTTTAGAAATATAAACACATAGATTAGTCTTCAAACTCCCTCCTCAATCTTTTTTCACTTTGACAAAGATGAAGTACCAGCCTCCATATAATTGGAAATGAAATTTTGATCACCTAGAACATGTAATTAAAAAATGTTGTAAACAAAATTATATATTATGATATTAGTTTATAGAAAACAAACAAGTAAATTACCTGAAACAAATCCGACACCATCATCTGAAACATTGAAAATATCCACCGCATATTGCATGTTCTCCAGATTTGTAAACTTCAACATACACCCCGTTAACACATCATTTTCCCTACAAAGTTTTTGCCATCCGGGACCTTCAAAACCAACTGCTATTTTATTTATATCTGGTTCAACCCCACAATCATAATAAATCACATTAACACAATATTGCTTATCACCACAACTAACACGAGCAAATTCTTCAATACTTTTACTTTCATTTGCATTTAGGTCCCAAAGAACAAAAATACTTAAAATCTATCAAAAAACAAAACAAATATATTAGAATATATTTAGACTTTTGGATTAATAATAATTAAAATTCCAAAACAATTTCATATCAAAATTACTTACCACTTTTTGATTAATTTCCTCATTAGCTTTAACCAAACAACTCTTACCAGAAGCGGTTTCTGGTTTGATTTTTCTAAAACACTCCAAATCTTTATATAGAAAAATTTGAAAATCAAAGCTAACCTTTTTCCTCCAAGTAAAACAAACCTTCTGAACATCCCCATACTTATATTCATCAAGCAAAACATTCAACTCTCGATCTTCAATTTTGAACGACCCATCTTCAATTTTTTTTAACTAAAACATACTTTTTCCGTTTACTATTATCTACCAATTTCACCATTCGACAATTACTTGGTAGGACACTCGCCATTATCTTTGGTAATATCTATAATTTCAAACAGATTTACTTCAAAATATTAGACATATGTATTCATGCAATATGTTTAACACTAAAAAAGTTTGCAAATTTTTACCAATCCTGATTTGGACTCCTGGTAATCCATGCAGTTCAGCAACACTTGAAACTTACCCTGTTATAATTCAGTTTATCTTTCCAAGTTACAAATCAATCTCATGTTACCATATTTTAATTAATCTAGAATCATACCCTTATAAAAGATTTAATACATATACATATCAATCACTATTAATGAACATACTTTCATTTAAAAATACATAAATATACCTGTTTATTAGACATGATAGGCACCCTGTACTTTCAGAAAGTAGATCTAAAAGACAAACTATTAAAAACTAATGCTTGAAAATATCATAAATAGATAGAGTGTATATATAATAGTTGTAAAAGGTAAAGAGGTAGGTAGAGAATTTACATTCCCATTGATTTGTATTTTTAACCCTAAAACAATAGAATCCATCATCTTTACTCCCTATTTTCCTAACAAACCATGCAATACTACCAAAGCAACAACATATTTTTAAAATACAAAGTCTATACCTGAACTACAAATAAACCATCAAAAGATATAATACCAACAAAATATTTGGATAATATGAAGTCCTTAAACACATGCATATTTATAATACTTATACATATGCATCTAAACTCATTAAATACATGTCCATGCTGGATAATATAGAGTAACACCAATAGATAACAAAAGTTAGAACAACCCATACATCAGTAGTGTTTATGAATATTAGAGACCTAAACAAGTTTTAACCATAACATAGTGTGCATTAAACAATCCAGAAAACAAACAGTCCATTCAACAAATAGCAAACACAGCCATAACTTGATAGAAATTCTTTCAACAAATCCGAAAAACAGCCACCCCTTCAACTTCAGACTCCTCCTTGTCCCATTCAAATCTGATTGCAGAACCATTATACATTTTGTTGACAGCACGAAACCTTCTCAAATCAATGTAGAGTACAAGATGATTCAAATCCCATGGCCTTCTTTTGTCCCTTTTAATCTCCAACCTCCCCTTATACTTATAAATACGAAATATCAGCTTTGCTTTTTTGTACCCATTCAATCCAAGGTTACGAACAATATGTTTTGGAATGTTCTACCAAACAAGTATAATTGCTAGTACTATAAAATTTTTAGTAATTTTATATTACCATGCAATTACATATCAAAAAAAAATATAGCTTACAATGTAGTTGCGATCCAGATTGTATTGTTCAAGGACAATTTTGAACGATGGCTTCAACGGAGTATGAAAATGTGACTTCCAACGACACTCATGTGGGAATTTGTCATTCCCATCAAATTCATAAAGATTTGCATCAGGAGCCTCATTATCTTCAAAGAACACTTCATATCCTAATGATATTTCATAAATATATAATATCAATTACTACAATTACTACAATTACTTAAAAGTAATTTAAGTAAATAACATCAAAGTAAAAAAGTTTATACACATACCAAAACCAACTTGTTTAGCATTAAAAACATCAACCTCAAAAACCCCATTCTTCACTCTCTTCAGCATCATTTTAAATTCGTCCAAAACATTGTTCTTCAAAATGAAATTACCCCATTCCTCTCCACTAAAACCCACAACTCTAAACTTTTGAATTCCTTCTCTACTTTTGTAACGATGATAAACAACACCAACAGATTCCGAACCATACTTCTTTCCATGCAACACAGCCGGGCACATTTCTTCTTTCTGACAAACACTTCTCCGAGAATTCTTTCAACAAACCATAATTTATGTCTTGGAAACATATATTGAAATATAAATACTAACATGTTTATAATAGAAAAGAATAAATAATCTAAAAATAAAACAAGTCATTCAAAATCAACCTGTTTTGTAAACATCCCCTTTCTAACATTTAACAAACAGCTTTGAACAATCAATTCATCATCATCATTATACGCAGTTTCAACCCCATGACAATTGAAACCTGTGATCTCAAGTTCTTTTGGTGATAACACCTTCAACACCAATTGTGTGAAATTTTTTTCAGAAGAGATATTATCCTTTACAAAAACAGGCCATAGACCACATGAAAGCTTAATATGCCCAAATTCAGCAGGCAAAACAAGGCAGGGGTATCTACGACCAACAGAATCAACCACTAATAAAGAAATGCAATCTTGTGGTAACTTGAATTTCAATATAGGAGGTAAAATCTATAATAATCACAATTAGCAGTATATATAAATGAAATTATTCCCAAACTATATACCAATATTCAAACTATATTAGTTAAACTTATAAATTACCAGACAGTGTTCCATGTTTCCGTTATGCATAATATGTATCAGACATTGGAAATTAACCTATATATACATAAAACTCATAGTTAAATTTCTGTTACAATATAAAACTAGAAAAGAAAAGGTTGAAAACATTTACAAAAGTATAAATATATACAAATACAAAGAGATTACAGGACCACAACTATAAAAATAACAGACATACTAGTCCCCAAAGTTGTTCCTCAATGAATTTCACAAAAAGGTGAAACATATATACAAACAATACATCCACAAAGTATGGACCCTGGTGTTTTTACTTAAAAAATACCAACAAATAAAGAATATACAAAATTTAAGGAAACAAGCAGTAAATATCTACCAACCCCTATAAAACAAATGTTATATCTGAAATTTTTAAATCTCCAAACTAAATCTTTTCCAACAAAAAAACAAAACAAAACCCTAATCATGAAATTCAGCACTATATATATTATAGAAATAACAAAACACATATTCCGAAACCCTAAAACTATATAATATAACACATAATTAAAATAATAAGTAAACACAATAACTAATTGCTGCTAAAAATATAACATATTAAAATGAAAATCTAATTTTTTGTAACAGATAATGAAGTTACTATATACACCAAATTCAATATAAAAGTAAACAATAAATTAAAAAAGATAAACCTGATTCTGCACAGCCATTTTTATGCCTTTTTCAAATATATAATGCGGAGGAACCACCACCGAGGAAAAAGGCGATCGAAAAAAGGTGTAAGAGAAACTGAGTTGAGCAATAATGGAAGGTTTAGAAGAGTTAAAAGTGTTTTTTTAGTATTCTTATAGATATATATATGCATATGAAATATGGGCTAACAAAAAAAAATGGAATGGGCTGCTAATATTTAGAAACAAATTTTTTTTTTGTGGCCCACCATAATTCCTTCCAAATTTAGATTTTTTTTTTAAATATAATATTTTAAGTAATTTACATTAATATACCATTTAACCTAATCTTCCTAATCACCTCAAAATCTAAAAACAAATAAAAAAACATCAGCCCACCAAATAAAAAACAAACGATTCTTCTATTAAAATCAATTTCAGATTTCTATCCCTGGACTTTGATATTCAAGATCAATCACTATGGTTGGAAAGGTTAGTTTATTTTCTGTTTCTTTCTATTACATTTCGTTTATAAATTTACTATGTTGATTAACTTTTACTTTAATCTAAACTACTTCTGATCGACCTAATTTTTGGGGACCACTAAACTTTTAGGGTTTCAAATAATGTTAGTAATAAATTATCTTTTAGGGGACAAGGGACCATCTATGTTTTTTTCTTCTTTTTTTTTTGTTTTTTACTATATAAAGTATGTTTTGTATTGGCAGAATATATATAACTACATATATCTATATATAGTTTTGTATATCCGTAAAATTTTGTTTATTTAACTATTATTATTACCTTTTTGACGTGTTCATTATACATATATATTATTGTGTGTATCTTAAAATTTTGTGTTGCTTTGATTTTAATGCATAGTTGGAGTTTGAATTCCTATTTCTTGTCAATTGTGGAAAAACTAAAGAGTTTGTAAAGGAGCTGGTTAGTTTTTTCTATTACTATAGACTTTCAATATACTACTAATTTTGTAATTATTATACATGTTTGCTACCTTTCAACATAATTTTGTGTTTAAATTATCTTAAGGTCATACCAAATATTGTTGGGAATGTGTTGCCAAAACAAGGTCATTTTATCATGAAATTGATTGATAATAGAGGGAAGAAACATAAAGTTAATGTTGCCCGTTTAAACAATGGTAGTTGTGTTCTATCTGGTGATTTGTGGATGAACTATGTGAAGTCTGATCCATATCAACAATTTGGTACTTTGTGCTTTAGTCACCAAAAAAAGTATACCTTTGCTGTTCAAGTTTATTGTAGTGGTGGTTGTGAGTATACTAGAAAGATGCAACCGTGTGATTCAGCGGTTAAAAGTCAATTAATTTATGCTAGTAAGGATATTTCTGACAAAGTGGTAAGCAATTCTGAATAAATCACACACTACTTTATATATATTGACATATATTTTTTTAGAAATTCAGTTTCCGGAGTTTTACATTTTTTTTGGTTTTTACAGCTACTATCTGGATGCTTTTTATCCACTTTGAACAAAAATAGGGATCATGGCTGGCTACATACTGCAGTTCTGTTTGGTAGAAATCAAAATGCAAGAGTTATTGTTACCTATCACTACTATCAATTGGATGGTCGTCATGGAAAGAAGGCTTGTGGTTTTGAGGGTGTAGGATGGAAAAATTTCTGTTCCATCAATAACATTGGTCCAGGTCAAATTCTTAAGTTTAGCAAGAATTTGGATTTCACTTTCAAGGTTGAAGTTTTTGAAAATGATGGAAGTTTTAAAGGCGTTCATACTGAAGGTAACATTCCTTACATGCACTTATGTTATCCAATTTTCAGAAATTCATATTTTTTTAACAATATTGCATATTCATTTGTGTATCATGTAGTGATTAATCATAGGAAGGAGATCAACTTTTGTTCATCTTCTTCAGATGATGAGGAGATTTTTGAAACCAATTATCACAAATGTAGGTATACTCACGCTGCCCATTCAACTGATGCTTCACACTGCTTTTAGACTATTCGTCATCGTAATATTCAAATGAATCAAATGGTAAAAAAAATTATGTTTTCTGCAATCATTATATAAATTTATTGTTTAATTCATTGTATTCATTAAATTTGAGTCATAATGAACAGCTTTTGCATGTACAAAACTTATTAAGATTAGCTTTCATTTCATGTAGACTTTGCCAAATACCTTTGTTCGTAAGCACAAGTTGTTCAACTACGATTCAGGAATCCTTCATTTCGATCAAATGGTCTTCCCATTTCATTTTACTGGAAATGTTGCTAACTTGCATATGATCATGGATTGGAGCTATTTCATGATGCAGTCTGGAATCGAGGAAGATGATAGCTTGAGGTTTCAATACCACCCTGATGACAATGTGGAAATTCAAACACTCCATCTTGATGTTTGTTAATTATGTTAACATGGAAGTTATTGTGATTTTATGTTTGGACAATTAGTACTCTATAGGTTTAGTAATATGGCAACTTACAAAAATGACAATTAGTAAGTATGAATGCTGGTTTTGAATTTTTTTTTGCAGCAACATACTTTTATGTATGAACTATATTATGCATCAAATATGAAGTATAATATTACTTTTATGTATGAACTATATTTTGTTTTTAATTACAACTTTATATATAAATCAAATATGGGCTAAACCAATTATGACTTTTGGGCTACCTTAAAATTTAGATTTCTATTTGTGGACCAATATAATTCTTATAATTGGGCTAAAGCAATTATCATAATGGACCACATAATAAATATGTATATTTTTCAATAATAAAAAAAACCTTTACAATGTTAAATTTTTATATAGTTTGATGATCAAATTTCAACTATTATTTCAATTTCAAACACGAACTATCATTTATATCTTTAATCCACCCGTGTTTTACACGGGATTAAATCTAGTAATAACATATACATATATTAGAATAATGATCATCAATTCATCATATCATATCCTAGTAATTCTTAGAGCCATTTTAAAAAAAATAATAACAAAATATAATACTTTCTATTCCAATCTTTATCATCATATTCATAAAGTAACGAAATATTACTTTTACTCTTTCCAATGAGATGTACTCTGTATTAAATATACACCACTTTTACCTACTCCCACCCGACTTTTATTATATTCTAAGTAAAAGTTTTCTTCCTCTGTTTTTAATATCTCCGGTCTGAGCAACACTGGAAAAACGAAAATCATCAACTATCACCACCACCGGTAAACAAAGAACAATGAGGCGGGATAAAGGTACACCTTCATTAATCCTAAAGCATTTACTTTACTGAAAACGGGTTTTGGTTTCTGTCTCATACCCACCAAAAAACACACAGACTCGAAAAAAATGCTTTCTTCATCTCCGGCTATGGATGATCGTCTGAAATCTGGTGGAAACGTTTAGGAAACTCGGAGGAAACATCCCCCCATATCTGGAAACGCGCAGGAAACGTTTCAAAGGCGTATCCTACACGTATCCATCCCATGGCGTCCCCGAAACGGGTACTCCACCCTAACTGCCGTTTCGGTGCATCATAGAGTATGCAAATAAAAGAGGTAAAAGGTTAAGATGGTGTAAAGAATTTTCTAAAAAGATTTACACGGTTTTGGGTTTATAGACGTCGAGAGAATAAGTTTGGAGGAATGGGGGTCAAATAATATTCGAAAATTCGATAAACAGATATGGGCTGCCCATTTATATTCATATATGCATATTACATCATGTGGGTTTCGGTATTGTAAGGGCCTTTTGATATCATTGGGCTAGGAGACTTCATAAAAGTCCATTCCAATTGAATAAAATTATAAAAGCGAATAAATATATGTTTTAGAGCAGCTTCAAGATTTCAAATAACTAGGGACTATATCATTTTTCTTAACGGATAACTGCAGAAAATAGAAAGCACCTTCAGACCAATTCACGAAAATAGCAGTGACCTTTAAAAGTTTTGCTTTTTAGAAATGAACTTTCATTTATTCACGAAAATAGTAATATTTAACATGTGTACATAATGACGTGGACATTTTTTAATTACGTGACATTTTTTAATATCATGGCACTATATTTTTATTTATTTATTATGTAATTTTTATCAGCCGTGTCATTTTCCCCAAAAAATGACATGACTCCGTTCAAGTTTCGGTTCTGATAAGGTATTTCTTCTCGTCATTTTCTTCTGAAGCTAATTTTAGATTAAAAAATTTAAAATTAGATGCCAAAATGTCGTTGTTTTTTTCGAAAGGAGATTGAGGATGTTCAAGGTGCGACGAGAGTTTCATAGGCCGGATCTGAAACGTTTAAGAATAGTTCGTCAACAAATGACATAGATCCAGATAGTGGAGGTCCATAGGTTAGCTCGAACAGATCGCTGACGGTTTCTAAATTAGTTGAAGAAATCGAGAAGAAACCACTTCCACCTCCACCTCCAACACCGCCGTCGTCGGTGTTGGAGTAGTCCAACAATAAATGAGAGTTTATTGCTAGAAAGTGAAACTTTTAAAGGTTACTGTTATTTTCATAAATTGGTCGAAAGGTCCTTTATATTTTTTGTAATTATAAAGTATGTCACATCATTAAAAATGACACGTAATAAAAAAATGTCAATGTCATCATGTACGTGTACATGTGTCAAATGTTACTATTTTTTGGAATAAATGAAAGTTTATTTCTAAAAAGTAAAACTTTTAAAGGTCACTGCTATTTTCGTGAATTGGTCGAAAGGTGCTTTCTATTTTCTGTAATTATCCCTTTTTATTAAATCATAGATATATGTTATGAGTTTCTTAACAGTATACTAAAACAAAATGAATTAGAAAACCATGCTAGTGACCTATATATATACATTTTATGTATCCATATATAATATTTTATGGTTAATAAGATGTAAACATGTTTGAAAGACTAAACTTAGCTCATTTAGTGAATGTGTTGTTTGTGTTAACTTGTAAAAACATAAACTCACGACCCTAAATCTGCTTAATAAATTATGGATTTGAGATGTGTCTTGTCCGTGTCAAAAAATTTATTTAACTCTATGTATTTATAGATGTGATTCTTTTAAGCAAATTCTTTATATAACTTGTCAAGCAACGTGTTTTGGAGTGATAAACACCATGACATATAAATACATAGGTTAGAGGTTCGATCTTCATCCCTTGTAAAAGTCGGAGGTCCTTTTTTACTATGGAAGTAGAATCTTGTTAAGGTATACATCTTGATCTCCCTCATTCATTGTCAATATATTAAGGCCTAAAACCCGTAAAAGACGACAATAAGCAGTTCATTCTTCCTTCCATTATATAACTTGTCACATTATATAATCCAAAGGGTTGAAAGATTTGAAAGTGGAAAGATTTGTATCGAAAAAAAGATGTGAGATCAATTGGTTTTTATGTGGTATAGGAATGGATACAAAAATTTTACTACAGCATAGAAAGAATGGTGCAACTTTACGTTTTTGTAAGTATATAATGTATATTTGGCTACACCATTCTTGGTGATAGTTGGCGGTTTATGAATAAAAATCAAATTTTAAAAAACAAATGGAAAATAATCCAAAGGTCAATTTATTACTCATGCTATCACTCTGTGATGTATTACATAAAAAGTTTCTAAATGATATTATTAATTTAATAAAATTCACTATATATTTTGTTTTACATACATGATAGATATTTTAACAAAATAAACCGTCTAAAAGTGCCTCGAAGTTTTGTGACTTTCGATTTGAGACTATCAAACTGATCATCATACACTGAAAAAGAAAGTGGAAATTTTCTCGATCATGTCTCATTTTGTAATTGTTATGAGTTTTTTTTAATTCATTTTACAGTTTTCTAATAGTTACAATTTTAAAAAATTCTAAAGTTGTGTTTTTATTTTTTTTTGAAAAGTATGAGTCAATTTTTTGGTGTTCTTGTATTCTGCTATCTAACTTCTTGTTACATGGTTTAAATTTATATTAAAATCTGCGAAATAAAAGAAAAACGGGTTGAAGATGAACAAATTCCTATATATAGATTAATTCCCGTGCGTGAGTATTCTGTGCAATCTCACAAACTTTTCTTTTTTTAATTTTTTTGTGGGGCCCACATCATATTTAAAGGTTTTTTATGATATTTTTCTACAACTTTTTAAGCGGCGGATATAACATCTAAAGCATATAATACACATATGGATATGTACACTTGACACAAACTTTTAACCTTTTTAGTTTTTGTTACATAAGTTTACTTCTTTTACTTTTTGCACGAAAGTTTTGTTTTATTTAGTTTTAAACTTTTATCTTTTTAACTGTTGTCACTAAAGTTTTTTTCTTTTTACTTTTTAAGTTTTCACTTAGATTAATTCCCGTGCGTGAGTTTTTGTGCAATCTCACAAACTTTTCTTTTTTTTAAATTTTTTGTGGGGCCCACATCATTTTTAAAGATTTTTTTTATATGGTATTTTTCTACCACTTTTTTAAAGCATATAGTATATATATAGATATGTACACTTAACACGAAACTTTTAACCTTTTTAGTTTTTGTCACATAAGTTTACTTCTTTTACTTTTTCCACGAAAGCTTTGTTTTATTTAGTTTTAAACTTTCATCTTTTTAACTTTTATTACGAAAGTTTTACTCTTTTACTTTTTAAGCTTTCGCTCTTATACCTTTTTCCATATAACTTTCGTTTTTTTTTTTTATTTTCACATGAAAGTTTTCCTTTATTTATTTTTTTAGTTATATTTTTTTAACTTTTGTTTCATTATCTTACTATTCACTACATAACTTTATCCTTTTAACTTTTGTCGACTAATAAATTTTTGGCTTTTTCATTACAAGTTTTAAACTTTTTTTTTTTTACTTTTTGTCATATAACTTTAATTCTTTTACTTTCGCACTAAAGTTTTGTTTTATTTAGTTTTTAAACTTTCATCCTTCCAACTTTTGTCACGAAAGTTTCAATTTCTTTACTTCTTATCGCATGAATTTACTAAAGTTTTCGTCCTTTCACTTTTTAAAGAAAGCTTTGTTTTATTTACATTTTATACTTTTATTTTTTTAACTTTTGCCACAACAATTTATGTGCCGTTATTTTTTCCCGTGACAAATATCCCGTTAAAATTAAAACACATTGTGAAAGGCCATGTGGTGCATTGAAAACTTATAGGTTGTGCAAATATCCCCACCCTTAATTGGATAAACCGGAATCCATCGCTCGCTCGCACGTACGCACACTCTCTCCCTCCCATGGCCAACCTGCTAGCTGGACCGTCGGGGACCTCTTTGCTGGGGCCAGCTCCCACGCATCTTCGTCCTTTCTTATCACCCCTCCCCTCAAATCGCCATTAATTTCACTCAGGTTTCTATCTCTATCTCTATATTTATATCTATCCATATCACTCCAGCCTTTCTCTTGATCAATCACACATGCCCCCTTTGATTACAATTCCAATTAATGAACCAACTTCGATCCAAACACAATATACGTTCCCATTCCCATATATATGTATAAACATACAATACAATAATAGTACGTGTATTTTCCCATTATTGTCTTGATTGAGGAAAACCCATGCACCCGGCCACTGAAAATTTTGTCTTTTTTTCGTCTTTCCTAAACGACATTAACAATTGTCTTTTTCATCCATCTGTTTGTTGAAAGTTGCCCATTTTCGTTTGTCTCTCTTTGATGCTTTCTCTCAAATCTCCATCCTAACTGTCATTATCTTCTTTAAATTCTACAAGCTACTAATATATCACTCTACAATTAATTAATACTTAGTGCGTTGTCCGTTTTCATTCTCGAATGTGAAGTTATGTTTCGTTTTCGTTATTTTAATATTGGGGTTGCGTGTTTTTGAGCGGATCCAACTTTACACAATATGCTATTGTATATACCACATGTTTTTAAATGATAATTGATATTCGTATTTATTCTTTTCATATATGTATCACAACCGTCAGCTATACAACTTGTACATTGAGAGTTACGAAATTACTTTACGTTTTAACATGTATCCAACTTTACACATCAAAACAATACGGTACCTGTTTTAAACGTATTGAACTTTCCTATATATAGTAAGTAGCATGCTTTACAACTTTCTTTTATACGTACCATTGTTTCAATTGATTGCTATTTTTTTGTATGATTTATCAGGTAACTGGTATATTTTGGTATCAATTAAAGTTGTAACTTGGAATATCAGTAAGACCGGTAATACATCTATCTCAAACATTGAAAATCGAAACTTTGAAGGATACAAAAGCATGCATGTTTTGCACTAGGATACTATGTCTGTATGTAAAGTTGGGTACATTAAACATACATCAGCAACAAACAAGCGATACCCAATCTTGTGGTAGGTCGGGCATGTGGAGGTAAGGAAAATTTTTTTGAAACAATGATTTGGGGAGGGTGTTTTGTCAAACAAGTTTTCGTAATTTTTTTTTTTATAGAAGTGGGTAAACCGACTTTTCAAAAGCCGGGTTCAAAAAAGTTGGGTCGAAACCGGCTTTTCAAAAGCCGGGTTCAAAAAAGGGACTTTGAAACCGGCTTTTCAAAAGCCGGGTTCAGAGAAAGCAGGTGGAACAGTGACAAGCAACAGAAAGCAACAGTGGACGACGATGGCACTAACTTCGAAACCGGTTTTTGAAAAGCCGGTTTCGAACTTTGTATATATATATATATATTTCTTCTAAAAACCATATATGTGTATGTATACGAGTAGAAGAAGAAAAAGTTAATAAATTCAAAATAAATAAATGGCAGGTCAAGCATTTTCTGGTAGTGGTGCATACCCAAGTATCACTAGGAGTGGAGCGTGGCAATCCATTGAGTCTCACATGGCTGCCGATTTCAAGGTTCAAAAGGACGTGGAAGACATAATTGATGGTTTAAGACAAAGAAAATCGGCCTTCGAGGCCGAACTTGCAGAACGTAACACAGTGATCAATCCGAATAAAATAGACAGAAGGTATTTGATGTATCTGCAGTCTAAGGTCGAATGGATGAACCTAACCATTACGAATGATACACGGTCATCCCATATTAACTGAACTACAATTGGGTTGAATGATGATAAAGATGTCCTTTTTTATAAATATTACTATGAAAGTGTTTGAAATGTTATCTGAAAATATTTGTTGAAATACTGATAATGATTCAAGATACATCATATATACTATATATAGATGAATAATGAATTAGGTTTACATGTGGTATTAGGGTTTCACCAGCTCCTGACATGTGTTAGGGTTTCGGCCGAAACCGGCTTTTCAAAAATCGGTTTCAGGCTTTAGTCACATCGCACTGTACCAGTCAAAGATGCTCTGCAAGTTTCCACTGTTCCACCTGCTTTCTTTGAACCCGGCTTTTGAAAATCCGGTTTCAAAGTCTCTTTTTTGAACCCGGCTTTTCAAAAGCCAGTTTACCCGCTTCTATAATTTTTTTTTTGCGAAAATTTGTTTGACAAAACACCCTTCCCAAATTATTGTTTTTTTCTGGAGGTAAGATGCAAACACTCTTTTTTTTTTTTTATTGAAGTAAGTAGTCTTCTTACCTCTACATTAAACATACTTAACCATAAACATAATTTATGAAGTTGAGGTTTCGGGTCAAACTCAAATTGAGTTGTGATGAGTAATTAAAGATGACTTAGTGAAGGTTTGAATTCGACTTGATTACGACGGGGATGAGTTGATTGGTTTAAGTGGATAGCGATATGATCATTCCCATTTTTCCAAAGCCACACAAATTAACTTGATAAACAGGGCAAAACATTGGGTTCTATGATTGACCATAAAAGGATGTATGGATTTATATAGTCAATACAAGTGTTAAAGGAAGATTAATATTGGTGGGTGGATATGATATTTCATAAGAGAATGAAATTAAAGTCAGAAACCAGAAAACAGGAATGGGACTCTCTCTAGTGGTAGACCAAAGTGAAACATATAGACAGAATCTTGCGTCTTTTCTGTCTCTTGAACGTTTTTTTTCTACTTAGTTTTTACATTAAGTCCATGATTCTAACAGCTACGTGGGTTCCGATATTTTGTTTTTCTGAATCTATGTCTGCCTTTGTGGCTGAGCAAACTTTCATAGTGATAAACACATCATTGTCATTAGCAGTATGTTACTAGTGAATCGTAGGCTTCACCAAATGTAGTATTAACATGCTTAACAATACATTTAGGCGTGTTTCCTAATCGAACATATTCCAAATTGGTTATGTGTAATTAGTGGGATCCTACTTTGCTCATGCCGGTCTGAAACAGAATATAAGGCCAAATTAAGAAGCATATATAATTATAGTAGTAACTTTCGTCTATATATTCATAAATCCTGATTGCCATCATTGTGTTGCATTTCGAATTATTAAATACAACCTGGGCAGCTAGTTAGAATCTCAAATCCAAATAAAGTGCTTGACACATGCCTTTGGTAAGGAAGATAAGTGGGACTGATCTATTTCATTTCATTTCTTTTCATTTCTACACATGAGATTTCTGGTCCCTCGGTCCCTCCTGGATCATCTATATATCCTATCATTTCAGCTTAAGAATGCAAGGAATGAGTGACCCCCCCATTTTAACTTAGCTAGAGTTTTATTGTTAAACTTTGCCTCACTAACGTCAACGTAATGGAAAACGGTATTATTTGCCATGATACAAATCTGATGATTCTTTGGTTTAGATCGATGACAAGAAGACAAAATCAAAGGAAAAAGATAGTCGTCCTTAATAAGGCAATTCGATGTAACTAGAGTTGCTTTTTTAAAAAAAAAATAGGAGCTCCACTTGAAGATTCTTAAAATGTATCTGGCTCCATATATGCAGAAAGAAAGGTTTCTATCGCTTTCGCATAAATGGGGAGCATATATCTTGTAAAAAAAGCAAAGGAATATAAGTATGGCTAACAAAAGAGAAGCAGTGATAAAACAATCTTTATCAAAGCCGACCTGAATGGACCATGGATCTTTAATTCGATATTATGAAATTTATATTTAAGTCTGGAAGCTAAAAGAATTAGGACCACTAGCAGACAAAGTTAAGTGCATAATAAGTTCAAGGTATCACTCTTATCCCCACTTCTCCATCGACATACCTTTATTCCCACTAATCCACTTCATGTAGATAATGAACTAGACTTAAGGGTTTCATTTAACGCTTTTCTTGTTATCCTTTTAGCCTCGCCTATGACACGTTTAAGAGAAATTTTGAAGAGTCTATTATATACTCGTATATAACTAATTTCACTACAATTTTACATATAACCAACTGTGAAGAAATTTAAACAAAGTGATGTCATATAGCTAGCTAGATCCCTATTTAAGGCTGTTATATATGATTCAATTGATAGAAGTCAGAAGAGTACTGCAGTTACAGCTCATAGAGTCTCTATCACTATAACTCCTTGGTCATTTTAGAAGGCACAATGCATATGCAAAAAAGTTGAAAAATTTTAAATACAGTAAAATGTCATTTGGTGCTCTCTGTATTGTATCATTATTACTGCTCAAGCCCTAATGGTGGGCTGGTGACATGACTCAATGAGACAATCACTGAATACACAGAGTGAAAGCAATGGACTTTTATACCAATTATAACAAGTTATTGGTAGTGTACACTGTATAGGAGGGCCGGGGCTTCTCTCCTAGCTTGTAGTGATGGCACTGATTTGTCCTTTCTGATGTTAAGGCCCTTTAACTTGAATCATGTGAACTAGCTGTTGAGAGAAAACAACAGGTGAGATACTCCATGTTACGTAGTTGCTACTTGAATTCGTATTGTAGAAATCTAGCATTTCGTATGCTACAGTCTTATGAACCGTGTTCCACTGTTTATTATTACCGTAATAAACAAAACAAATACATAGCAACGGGTAACTTACTTTAATTTCTTGTGCAATATATGATTTTTATTAGTAACTAACTCTAATGTCAGAATTCTTTCTAGAGAATCCCACAGGTCTAATTACAAACTTTCCCGGCAAAGTTTATGACAGGGATTATTTTGAGTGTGATGAAATAATTAGAAAAAATGAAAAGCAATAGTGATGAAATGGCAGTATTCTTGAATAGTAGTAGTGCTCCAATAGTTGGGTAACAGAACCTGAGTGGATATAATATTCATGCACAATAAAGACGAGACAATTGTACCCTTGGTAGGGTGGTGTATTTCTTGTGATGGCCATAAAACCATTACAAAACAAACCTTCTTTCTTTTTACACCAGACACTAGTACATAAACCACAATCGTCTGCCCCACTTAATTGGATTGTTTCATTTTATTTTTATTTTGTATGTACATTTTCATACTTAATTAATTAGCACTTTTTTTTTTTTGAAAATTTAAAAATACTAGTATGAGTTTTGAGTGAATGGCCTACTGAGCACCATTCAAGGCTTGCATAGTTGATTGTGGTCCATTCATGTTTCACTGCTGTGGACAAAATCTAGCATCATTCATAATGATCAATTGATCATCATTAGAAAGTCAACTAACTCTGATCCAGTGGCTCAGATTGTTGTTTTTCTAGATGCTTTCCTATTCTTGCATTAGAGTATTAGACTTATTTTTTTCAGTTGATTCTGAAATTCAATCAAATGCTTATGCTAATCTGCTTGAGATAAAGGAAACTGAATGGCACAATGGGTTGATTGTATGTATCAAAAGTCCCTTTTATGGGCCAACCCATATTAGGATGGCAAATGAACACACAAGGACCACAATATCTTCAGCAATTTGCTTAATCTGCGGTCATTGTTGAGGTTCTTATTACGAAACTTGGGTACTTGGTTATAAATTTACTACGGTTTTATCTATCTTTGAACATTTGGGTGGCCTAAAATATTCCACATTTTTACAAGTCATTAAGTTCCACGATCTCCATTTTGAAGCTAGTTCCTAGTTTCTTACTAGCTATTTTTAAATTGTTACTTCTATATGAATAAAATGGTAAAATATGTTGTTTTCACCTCTTAATATGTAAGGTAACTTTTGCAGAAGGAGAGGAATTCTATAGCCCAGATCTGATCAAGGGAATTTTCAGAGACAAAGTTATTAGGTGGACTTATATAGTCAATTATTTGTCATAGTCCAGGCTCTATTTATAGACTGTTAATTACAAGGGCAGAGATGCCTTTACTGATTGATTTGCATGTTCTTTTTATTTTGGCTTGTCCCTTTCCCATCTTCCAAATCCGGTAAATGCTTCTACAGTAACTTGTAGATGTATCAAAATGGGCGGTCGAATGGGTAGGATCCGGGTCAAAACTGATCGTTTTTGGTTGTCACTTAAACACAACTTTTTGTTATTTCAATAGTTTCCTTTCGTGTAAACCATTAGTTTGTCATTTCAAATTTTCAATGGTAATATGACATTATAGGTTTATGAGGTTTTTACACACTTTAAATTTGAAGTGCTTATGGCTTAAATGAGTAAATCTCATGTTGAAAATAATTGAGTGTATCGTTTAAAAAAGATTGAAACACACATTAGTTAATCACTTAAAAAATAAAAATTCGTTTTGAACTTCCAACAAACAATACCTACTTGAAACACACACGCTCTTTACTCGACTCAAAAAGAAGTGAAATCTCGATCAATATATCTTTATTTTTACTCTTATATAATAGAAGAAACCCTTTCCTAGATAATTCATATTACAACTTTGAACTGCCTAAATTACCCATATTTTTTATTCATTAATTTAATATAATACTTTTAAATCTCAACCACTCATTTTCTTTTCTCTACTCAAATCTCAACCACTCAATTTTTTCTCTCCGCCATAATTCATTTTACTCCTCTAATTCATTTAAAAATTTTTATCTAAAAAACCGTATATCGATCAATTATAAAAATTATATGAATGTTCTTAAAATTTCATGTTCTTTCATTAGAGATGTCATTCGATATACTTTTGACGAATTTTTAAATTCGTGGAGGAGCTTGTACGGCTAAGGCATTTGGCTATCATACTCTATGAGTTATCACCTCCTATGACCTATCACCTCACCATCTCACCACGGCATTGCGCGAGCACTATGCTCCTTATAGCCTAGGATAATTAATCTATGATTTTATTTTATGTGTGAAATTTTCATGGCTAAACATTTCTTGGGTGGTGCACTGATGCCTGTAGCAAAATGCACATTGTGGTGTTGTGGTATAAGTTATCTATACAATATTATAAAACATTTAGTTATTTATTTTTTCAACTAAATTGTTCATTTTTATTCATTTTTTAAATAATCTCTACTTAAAATACTTATAATATCTATTTGAAATACTCAACACCTTTAATGAACTTAATTTACAACATTTACATTTAACTCTTGTAACATCCTAATATTTTAAGATAATAAAAAATTAACCCTTTTTGTAGTTTTGACATCAAAGTAATTTCCTAGTATTTTGTTTTGAGTTAAGAGGTTAATTTAGTTGGAACTTTAGTGGCTAGCAGGTATTAAACCCACTAAAAATTTATATGGGACGTGGCTTTCAGGTGATGAGCCAGGCAAACACTTTTGTGACTCATATCTTCCCACTCAAGTTCACTTCTCTTCTAACTATCCCATTTTTTCTCAAAATCCTTCCAAAGTTCATGCAATTGAATCCTCATTCATAAATTAAAGAATTTTAATCCTAAAACTATATCAACAATCATCTCTATTGTGTTAGAAATTGAAATTTGGGGCTTTCTTGGAGGTGGTGGTGACCAAAATATTAAGGAAGAAAAATGGGAAGAATTTTAATTTGAAAACCCTAATTCTTTGTCTCTCATTCTTGAGGTATTGGTTTCATAATCCTAGTTTTATTTGTTATTGAAATTTAGGGTTCTTAACCTTAGAATTGAGGGTTTTTGTTAATTGAGATTTTCAAGAAGAACCCTAATATATTGAATTGGAAATTGGTTAGTTTGATTTAAAGAGTTGTTGATAATGGAAAATCCCTCATAGTAAGAAATTCATAATTGGTGGTGTTTGGCTAGAAATCATGAAATAAAGTTCTATCATGAAAATTTGGATTGTTGGAAAAGTGTTGAATAGCCAAACACCATGGTGTTAGAATTGAAGAATACAAGTAGTTGCATGTAAGTCAATTGAGTCATGGAACTCATAGATGATATGTGTATATTCATGTATAGGTGTTGAAGAGTGAGTTGTTGATCTTGTAGCCTTGTTGTGTCAACTAGCCAAGTTTGAGGTGAATGTATATGCATATAATCATGTTCTTGTTATTAGAGGTCATAGGTGGGTAAATTCCTTTGACCCATTTGATAGTTGTTAGTTAGAACTAGTAGGTGGGTAAATTCCTACTAGCCAAATTGTCCATGACCATGTTGAAAATGAATGTATGTTGTTTGATATGTATAAAATGGCTAGCTTGCTAGACTTTATATGGTGCTTGATGCACAATGTTAAAATGACATGATTATGATTATATGTGTATGCATTCACTAAGCGTAGCTTACATTTTAGTGTTTTACTCTCTTATAAAAGTTGGTAGTAGCAAGAGCAAGGAAGTTGTAGAGTGAAGTTCAAGTGAAGTCTTTTGCTATCTCTAAGGTTGACATCTTGAGTTAATTGGGTAGAATATCCCTTTGGTACCTTTTGGGCTCTTGATATGTGTCTCTTTTGGTCAATCCTTTTTGGCGAACTACTGAAAGTTGTGGTTATGTTGTGAATGCAAGTTTTGATGAAATTTGTTAATGACTTGACAATTATCCAAGTAGGGTTATCGACCCGCTAGTGGAACTACGTAGTCAAAAGTCTTGTAAAAGTAGAATTTCAATGTAATGGTGAATTATATGTTTTGTAGATCATATTTTGGGTATTTGGAAAGTTGAAATTGAAACGGTGTTTTGGTTGTGTCAATTTTGAGTCAAGTGCAGGAAAATGTGTTTTGATCAAAACCCTTGCTGCAGGTAGTCCCACAGCGCCGCAGTGGGAGCTTGTCCTAGCTCACTACGCCGCAGTGGGCTTATGGTCAATTTTGGCCGTGGGTTTCCACTGCGCCGCAGTGGGTGTGTTTTGCCTCACTGCGCAGTAGTGGGGTATAAAAAAAAATATTTATTCGATTTTGATTAAAAAGGTTTGGGATCTTACAACTCCCAAATAACTACACTAATCTCTTGTACATCAATTAGTTTTACATTAATAATCACATTGCTATCGTCGTCGCTTTTACCACCGTCGCTACCGCTACCCATCATTGTCACTACACCGTCACATTACACGAGCACATAACTAGTATGGTAATAATATGTAGTTTTGTTTTGTGTTATTTTAATTTGTTAGTTTAACTCGCTTCTTGTGTAGTATACTAGTATGATTCCCTCTAAAATCAATGTAATATTCCTTCTTATCACAAAGAAATATGTATTGATCTAGATTTATATAAAGCTAACCAATTTAATCCTTAGCTCTAGAAGTCAAAAACAGATTCTTGTTTCTGATAAAAAGTAGTAACTTAACAAAAAGATATTACTTTACGCATTTGTAACATTCTCCTTTTATTTTATTGTCAACTATTAATCATAAACTATCAACTATGTAAATTATACGAGCATAATATCCACGCGTTGTAACAGAATCTTATAACTAACTTTTTGGATTGATACACTAATACAATAAAACAAACCAATATAATATTTATACATACACTAAATAGTGTTGTAGTGTGTGAATGGACATTTTGGAAACCATAAATATGCTGAAATAGGCATATTGGAAGCAAAAAATATGCTTAAATTTTTAATCTAATTTTCTTTATAATGGGTTAAAGTTAATGATTAGAGATAAATGATAGGTTATGTAAATTATATACGGCTTTTATTAAACTGTCGTTAAAAGTTATAGCTCAACATTTTTTTAGATTGAGACACTGAGTTAGAAAACAGCTAGTTCCAAATTGATCAAAATAGGAATCCTCTTTGAAAATTAATTTGTTTTTAATGAATTAATTTATGCACATCCGTTATTTGTTTTTTAAAATATCTCTACTGCCCCTATGATATTAATTGCATCTGCATCAATAATCTACATTACTACTTGTTGCTGCCGTCACCACACCATCGCCGCATTACGTGGATACTATGCTAGTATAGATATATAAAATCATGGTAAAGTTTAAATTGACATATTTATCCAGAAAGTATTAAATGAATTATAATACTTAATTTGTTTATAAGTTCTAAATCTGATTGGTATTTTCTTCATCTCAAATGTTTTTTTTTCTTTTAATTTCAAGTTTAATCGTAAATATTTTTAGTTGTGTTATGTATGATGTAATATATATAAATACATTGAGTATAAGTTTTATATGTTTTTTATTAATATTATTTTAATTAAGTATTGTATATAAAAAAAAATTATCTACAGTTTAAGTTTGATAAAGAAAACTCCATTAGTTAACTTAGGCCTTTTAAATTGTGACAGATGAAGTATTGTTTTGATTATTGTATCGTAATAAATTTAGTATCAATTTTGTAAAAGGAAAATGAAATAAAGTTTTTTTTTAACAGTCAGTCATTCGAAATTAAGAGACATCTCACCGTATAATTGTGAAATGTTGCACGTAATCTAGACTACGTGATGTAGACCATACTGGTTTCACAATTTCAGAATAAACACGAAAAATTTCCATATGGTTAAAAACCAGTTTTTAAAACTTTGAAATATATTGCAACTACATTGCAGAAAAGTCTAAAAGGTCCCCCACTCTAAAACTTCATGACCATCGGCAATCATTTAATTGTTATATCAGCCCTTTAACTTTGATAACATTATCACTGGGGTCCCATCGACTAAATTCACTACTCTTTAATATCTCAATTCTCAACTTTGCTTCTAAACTACTACAAGAGTACAAGGTGACAAAAGGAAAACGCTTTAGCATTCACCAACTAATAAATATTTAACTGAATTTTCATATATATATATTTTTTTAAAAACAACATACTTGAATAAGGTGATTAAAGGGCTGAACAATAATTTAAAGCTAATGGTGGTCCATAGTCCATACTCTTTTGTGCATATATAGCTTCTATCTGTATGTGTAGAAAAAATGATTTAAATATGTTTCTCTTGATTTTTTAGTTATTTCGTTTTAATGACAGAGTAATGTAAATATTCTCTAATTATATGGCAGGCCAATTGTAAACATATATGATTATAGATGTGTATAAGTTTGTTGTTTTTGTCAAACAGGGAAGAAAATGTGTATCGATTTAAAAAAAAATATTTTTTCAATAAATCAATATTTTTCTAAAATAAAAAGATGTTTGTGCGATGCAGCAGTGATGGCAGAGGCGGTGTGCTAGCGGCGGCTACGACGAGTGGTGATGGCAAAGATTGTGGTGTGGTTATTAATGTAAAATTAAGTAATTGTTGTAAAAATGACAGTGGATTAATCTTAAGGTTGTAGTGGTTTTTTTTGAAAAAAGGAGTGGAGTTAGGGATGTACAAATGGCTCGACCCGGTCCGACCTACGAAAATCTGGTTCGGGACCCGCAAGTACATGAAAATCGAAACTGTGACTCGGTCCGTGATGGGTTGGGTCGGGTCAGGACGGGTTTGGGCAAGTCACGGGTTTCCTTTACCTTTTTTCAGTTTTTGGCTTGACCCGGCCGGCCCGGCCTGACCCGCGCAACCCGCGACCCAAAAATGCAACAAGCTTGACCCGTGAGCTGACCCGTTAGCCCTTCAGGCGGGTTGGTTCGGGCCGATTCTGAGTCGGATCACGGGTTTTGGTTTTTTTTCTCATCACTAAGTGGAGTTGCCAATTTAACTAATAGTTAGATTATGAACATATATAATTACCATCAAATTACTAAAAAATACAGCTATCACCAAAGTTTGGAACCTAAACTAATAAACTTATTTTACTTTAACAACTATAACCCGAAATTATCTTTTAATGATATAACTGTATATATTATAGCTCTGACCAATACAAATTTCCCGATTATCCTCTTCGGTTTTAATTGGTTTTACCTTCTTGTCGATAATATTTTTCTAAGGTAAAATCTTAGGCCGGAGATACACGAAATAATCTCTCCATCTTTGAATAATGATAAACTGTATTTATAATGGCTCCCATATAACTCGTTTATGCCAATGAGATTAAATACCTTTTTCGTTGTCTTATTTCCTTAAGTTATAACTAAATTGTTTGTTCTTCCCTGAAGGTCCCCAGTACAGATATTAACCCACTATAACTGTAAGTTCATAATCAGCAATCATGAGATTTGACCTTCCTTATCCAACTTTTAACCTCTAAATTGACATAAATTTTAGAGCTTTAAAACACGCTTGATTGATTTTAAAAACTCTAAAAGAATACCTCATTGAGCCAAGATTGTTCAAGATGCTTCTCTATGTCAATTAATATAAACTATGAAGTGATGTAACGCGTCATTTATGACACGTCATTCAAAAATAACACTTGACAAAAGTATTATTTTGTAGGCTTACCAAGATACAAGTCATACAACACATTGTTACATTGTTTTTTACATTCGTTTATGAAACTATCAAAATATATGTGATCATAATATCACAGTATAAAAGATGCTCAAACACACGTTGTCCTAAATGTGTTTGACACTTAAATACGAGTACATTATAATCAACATTTTCTGTGTGATGTATGAAAATAAATTACTTGTAGTCATTGCACGTCTATCTACATAATAAAATCTAAAAATAAATTATAACGATCGATGATGATGGTATTATATGAAACAACAATTATAATTATCAATAAAAAAAAATGTGTTTGCTAAACAAAGCCTAATGTTGTATATAAAATAAATTAAATAGTTTTATACTTATAATAAAATTTAAAATGTGAGTTTTTAATATAAAATATATAATTTTTGAATGCACTACATGTAATCTTATGCATTTAACATTTTTCATAAATTAATACTCCGTATATGATAATTATTATGTGTGCTGGCTTAATGAAGACATGTGCCCAAGAGAAGCACCTTAAATCACGTATCTTTGACCATGAAGATCTGAATATATTTCTGGACTGATTTTGTTGGATTACATAATAATTAATCATACTCGATCTGTAATATAATAATATAATCATTTTTAAACATATAATAAACACCCACATGCTATCACTATATCATGGTGAAAATAAAAGGGTGCGTGCATTTGCTTCCAAAACAAGCATATTTGGAATTCAAGTAGTTATTACTAAGATACAATTAAAATTTTCTTATTAGCTTTATACCACACGTACATATCATCACATGCTTAGCTAATACGAGTAATTAATTATTTGTAGGAACACCATTCAATAAAAGAACATTTTATTATACAACAAGATTACAATGAAATTTAACTACTAATTAATCGATACAAGAAAGAAAAGAAACATAAACATAAATAAAAAAGAAGGCAAAACGGGCTTGCAAAGTGCGCCACATTACGCCTCATCGGCCCAACCCCGAGCTCGGGCGCGTCGGGTGCTTCGCACCCTCCTTGCCCATTTGGGGTGTAGCCCCTTATAAGGAATTATAATTCTTTCAATACTACTCCTTATAAACACAGTTAATATTTATACTTCTTCCAATGTGGGATAAACTCACATTAGTTAAACACTCTTTCAACTCCTTTTAACATATCTATTAACTTGAATAATTTATGTTTTAAACTTAAATTTTCCAACATAATTTACACAAGCTTAGTTAAGTTTGTATTGTATATACAGTTACATACTCCCTCCGTCTCAATTTAAATGTCCTATTTTGACTTTTGAAGTTTTTATTTCGCAACTTTGACCGTAAATCTTTTTGTTTGTGTTATACAATACTTGATAGAAAATATATGGATAGATTGATCGAGCTTTAGATTTACTTTTTATTGATATAACTTTCATTAAGTATTATGTTGTACAAACAAAAATATTTACGATCAAAGACTCAGGAAGTCAAAACTGGACATTTAAACTGGGACGAAGGGAGTATATATTAAAGATATCATATATGCTTTTTTAATATATATAACATATGCATCGATCATTAAATGTGTAACTAAAAGTTCATTTTATGAATCCAAAAGAATTTTGGTGTTTCATAAATGATGATTTTTTTTTATCCCTAATTAAAAACATGAACATGGATGGGACCATATCCTTTGAAAATAAATTATGCGAATACTTAAAATAATGAAGAAAAGAAAATGATAACAATATATTAATATGCACCCCAAATTGGTGGGAATTTCTTATGAAGAATAGGATGACCCACAATTTTGGTGAGACCTATACATGTGCTTGGCCGTTTAAACAGCATGGGGTCTACTCGATTAACAAATGTCCTTTCTCAGCATAATTTTCATAATCATTTCGGATTAAGAAAAGTAATTATCCTTATTAGTTTCTTCTTATGGAGAAAAAAGTTCCACGTCTATGAGTTTTACTGTGTTAAACCAGTTTAATCTTGATTGCACGTTTTTTTGACACACAAATAGGATTAAAGTCAAAAGGAAAAGAAGAAAAATAGCCAATTAATTTTGAGTAAATAGAGAGTTGTCTTTTATAGATATATCACACACTTTCACAATCTCTTATATTGAGCCTCCCTTGTTCCATTTTTCTCAGCTATTTCTTGTTCTTCTTTCTTTTATTTTTTCCTTTCACCCCTCTCTATCTATGTGTGTGCGTGTGTGAGATCGCGTGTAGGAAGACCATGACGGTAGCTGAAGGAGGGATCCAAAGGGATCGCATTGATCCCAAATTAAATACCGTTTGTGTGTGTATCTATATATATACCGAGTTGGGATCATGCTATCCCTTTGGATTCATTCTTCGGTTGCTTATAACGTAAATATCCACCCAAGCTAGAGATGATATATATCTATCAAAGATATGATGGAATGACGCTAGAAAACATGATCGTCGTGTTTTCCATTTAGTCAACAAATTAAACCAGACAAATTAATCAACTCAATATTTCCAAACAACTCAAAGAGAGGCCGGGTGATCGATAATTAGGTGAGATGAGAAGTTCTCCAAATACAAGTGAGTATAATTTCATTTACTCGATCTTGTAAGTCTTACTTTCATCTTTTGCCTACCTACAATGCATTTTAATGTTTATACGGTAATTAAATTAAAAATGTACTTGCATAATCATAATAAGTTCTTTAATTTCTGTATGGCATTCTTGTTGTATTTCATGACTTCATTTCCATGATCAACATAGATACATATATGTCAATTTTACATGGAGGTTTTTTCTCAAAATAATAAGATAGTTTATGAATATTAGAGATGGCATACATGCTATATGTATACATCATAATATATAATTTAACTTACATATGTTGAATATATATTATAGCAATAATATTAATTTGAGTTAGATCGTTGACAAAAGTGTAGTCATGCTCATGAGATCACTATGATCTGAGAGTTTTCATATCGAATTAAAGTTGCACGTAATACGGTCTAAGGATCAACTTAATTAATAATTTTTGGTGAATATATGTTACCACTAATTGTAATTGGCATGATACCAGCAGAAAAGTGGTAATAATAAACAATTTTGGTCGAATTTTCGGGTAGTTTCCAACGGTTGGTGTTATCCAAGGCTTTATAGTGCTTTTCCAATTAATCCGACGATGGTAGTTGGTAGACAATGGAGCAAGATATGGTGCATTTCTTAACTTTATTACCTAATTTTCAGTTTTCACTTGTGGTTTTCAATTTTGAATTGTTGATGCATGGGATAAATATTGGATCTAAGTTATTAAAGGTAACATATACTTATTCAAATGTTATTAATTGCTACACTACACAATATTTGCGAGCAATTTTAACCCTCTCAGACCAAAAAAATATTTGTCCTACTAGTTAGTTAGTTTTAAAATAATAATTATAAGTACATCTTTTAAAATCATATTTTTGGATGAATGTACTCTTTTATAAGTATAATTTGTACGTAGCTAAACTCTATTAAAAATATAAAGATATATATGCAAATATCATTTGTTTTTAAGAACTATGTAAGTATGTAACTACACAAAAAAGTAGACTCTTCCGTCTCATTAAAAATATATTGTTTTGAATATTTAAAGTCTTTATTTTTAAACTTTGATTTTAAATATATATATTTTTTATGGTATATAAACTTAGATGAAATAATTTATATTAGTGAAAACACTTCTAAAACACAATCAATTCATATAATTTTTATAAGTATTATTTAAGACAAACAAAATTATTTAACTTAAAATTTAAAAATTTAGAACATGATACTAATGAAAAACAAACAATTTACAGACATACATTACACTTCCATGACTTAAAAACCTCTAAATGATTCGTATATTTTACTATGTATATAAATAAACTTAATAGGAGGCTCATGTTTTTTGGAAGAAGGATCATTGAAATAGTAGATATTTGATGCATTAAGTTCACTTTCGTTGGCTATTTTGGTTGTGTAGTTCTTCTTTATTTGATTTAATTATTTTTCTTCAAAATTTTGCCTGAGTTTTATTAATATATTGCTGTTAAAAAAGTTTTCTACTATAACTTACATAAAAGCTTCAAATCTAAATACTCTGGTGACATGAAGTCGCCTAACCTGCAGTTTTGTAATTTGATTTTATATATATGCTAAATTTTATAAATTAAACAACGTATAATAGTAAGCTCAAAATTTCTCAACGCATATATATGGAGAGAGTTTTTTAATTATGCTCGATCAGATCAGGCGCGCGGATGGTCTTGATGCTATATCGAGGAGGACGTACACGTAGCTAGCTTTGCTTCAGTTCAACAACTTTGGATTTCTAAGACTACATTCGCTGGGGAGATATGGACAGAGTGGATTTGTAACCCTCAGATCGACTTTCCTCATTGGTTAATTAATAAGTCTTGACGGATTTCGTTATATATTTTAGTTCTAATTTTGATTGATTTTGGTGACTCTAGCTTCTTTTTGCTTATATATTTCCATCCCCTATCTTGGGCATGAAATGGAATATTGGAATGAAATTAGCTTTTCGAAACAAATTAATATAGTACGAACTTATAAATAAGTTTAATTTTCTTTTTAATTAGCTCTAAGTTTATACGTATTTTCAGAATATATATATATATATATATATATAAACCTGATTATAAGTTCATCATAGAAACTTCATCATAATCGTAATTTGTAAGCATATTTGTAAAAATAAATAAATATTAACATCACATTTTTCTTCTAAAATAGTAATAACGCCCGTCTTTACCAGATGCATATATTGTGCGGTTGTAGTATGTGTCTGAAAAGTCAATTAAGTTAAAGCTATATAATGCTAGTTAAGGCATTAAGCAATTTCGTGCTGTACGTTTAGCTACATTTGTTTAATTAAGTGGGTAGTAGTTATGGAGCTTTAAATGTTTGACAAGTTAATAGGAATATGTAGATAGATACGGTATAAAATAACATCATACCTTTTTATATGATTCGTGTGATCGAAACATGAACTTTTAAATGTATGCATGGACATTTTTGAAAGAAATATCGATAATAAATAGGCAAACATCCCTAGAGGGTAGGGTAACATAGGTCACAAAAATGGGAATTGGATAGATGATTATCTGGATTAAAGAAAGGAAATCCAAACCATATGGAATTTATTTAATTAGGGACTTCATTTGGAATCAAAAAGAGTAGTGTCTGACAAAACATGGTCATGAACTCATGATATCATGCGGTGTCGTCATGGACACGAGGCCTTGAATATTTTTTTTTATAGAAAAAGATAATAAAACACCTCAAAGTAAAAGTTTACTGAAGATAGGGGTGATGATGCCATCATGGGCTCAACCCGGCCCGGCCCGTGACCCGTGAATTACCAAAAAAGTGAACCGAGGCTTGGCCCATGTTTCATTGGGTCGGTCCGGTCCGGATTAGCATGCGGTCTCGGGTTTTTAAGCCTCTGCCCATAGCCCGTTAAATGTATATATTCAATAGTCTATGATGCCATCATGGGCTCAACCCGGCCCGGCCCGTGACCCGTGAATTACCAAAAAAGTGAACCGAGGCTTGGCCCATGTTTCATTGGGTCGGTCCGGTCCGGGTTAGCATGCGGTCTCGGGTTTTTAAGGGTCAGCCCATAACCCGTTAAATATATATTTTCAATAGTCTATTATGCATCAATACCTTTTTATTTAATGTTTTTGCTGATGCAAAACTCATGAGCCAATATTGTTGAACTTATTTTTTAATAGTTTAATGGCAACCTTTCAGCCTTATTTTCTTATTTCACCAAAAACTATATAATTAATTCAATATTCACAAATTTCATGTTTTAAATATGAAATCAATATCAAGCAAAACTTATGTTTTAGTTACAAATTGAGTTTAAAAATCATTATGAACAAGACATAAAATTGATATTTATATGGTTAAATATTGAGAAAATACCTCTGCCAATGGATGAGATGAACAATGTGATTTGTATAGTTTAATGTATAAATGAAAAAAAAAGAGTTTGAGTAACTATAAATTAGGAGTCTTTATAAATTGATATTCAACTAGGTTTTGAATTTTTAATAAGCTTGCATAAAAACATAAACGATTTTGATAATATGCATATAAATATGAACGTGGTTATATACTTGCATAAAATTATGAAACAAATCAAATATAAATACATATAATATCATGTTGAAGTTAATAAACAATTCGGGCTTGTCAGGTTTACGGGTTTTCGTCGGGTCAACCCGGCCCAGGAAATCAGATAAAATTGGAAACGATAAATTTTATACAACTAGTGTTTTATTCGCTCAAAGTGTCGAACAACGAATAGCTTGGTGGGCGAATATATAAATCTTGTGGGCCGAAGTTTACAAGCCCAGGTTCTCTCTTTGTTTTTTTGGACGCACAACAGGTCCAGGAACACAAGACCCATTCTGTATTTCTATTTGCTTTTGGCGTCTGGAAACTACACATTTTCATTGTGAGAAGACACACCTTTATTTTTCATTTCCAACCTCCAGATTCATATCCATCAAATTCTCATCCTCAGCATCACCCACACATACCGCACTTTTGGGGCTTTGGATTATTGTGAGAAGACGAAGATTCCATTACTCATCCATCCTTTAGTGTTGAGTGCTTCGTGGGTTTGTAGTCTAACCTCTCTTTTCATTTTCATTGCAGCTTGTAAGTAATTATGTTGACTAATAATAATATGATGATTTGTCTTTATGTTGCTATACAGTTGGTCACTGATAGAGTAGACAACTTGAAATCAAATGTCAAGCTTAACTATGATTATTGAATAGTGAAACCTAACTATTTTAACTAATAAAAAAATATGATACTACTAGAAATGCAATATGTACATGTTTTATTGGGTTTTGTTTGATCAAAAAAAGAGGACACCACCTTATGATGGAACGAGCATAATACCCGCACATTGCGGTGGAATTTTGTTTTTAGAATGAGATAGATGCGGGGTAGTTTAGTCCAACTGTAGAGGTGAGTATAGAAAGATGTATTAAGGTAAGGGGCATTTTAGACTTATCAGGTTCTTAATGACTTAAAGCTAATTTGCTTTATAAGGGAGTATAGATAAACCAACATGAGTCGTTTTTAATGTCCATTTAATGAAATTAAGGAATCTTACGCAACACTACACTTAACTTTCTAAATTGGAAATTGAGATTGTGAGTTACGCTGCACTCATTGAGAAGTCAAACTCAAAAGTCATAGTTAATTTATCAATCCGTTTTGTATTCTTATATCTTGTTCAACCACTATCATTGCAGAGAGAGAGATTCGCCGAAGCAAACAATTGTTTGAAACTGATGTCGTTATGTTTTCATTTGCTCTGTTGAATTGCCATTTGCGTTTTTAAGTTTTTCTTGATTTCAACGTTTAAAAGCTTTTTCAAATTAACAAAATTCGCTTTCAAAAATTAAATAATTTATAAAACTTTCCAATCCACCAATCTATTTAGAGTAGGTTTGTCCATTTTCATTTTCATTTTCATTTTCACGTGCATTGCATTTCATTTTCCACATCCCCTTCATTGTGTGTGTGAGACCACATGTGTTTTATGACACGCATTTGTCAATCCCATCATATAGCATCCTGAAATATCAACCGTATGTATGGATTTTAAAAGCAGCAATGGAACCGGTGGTGGTGAAACTGAAGGTAATAGAAGCAACACCTGATACTTTCAAAGAGTTCGGACAAGTGGTTCAGGCTTCACCAGACGGCGAAGAATTCGGGCTTCATGATGCTCAACTCGACCTCTCCCAAGGCACTCCTAGGTTTTCCTTCCCTTCTTTCTTTTTTCCCTTTTTTAATAACTTGGAATAATTGTTGTCATTTGGTAGGGTTGTGTTCTGATTTAAAATATTCGGGTTATGGGTAAAAATACCCAACTCGTTTTTACTAATCAGGTAGTGTTCAAGGTGGGAGATACCCCTCACATTATACTTTGTATATCTTAGGATACCAATAATGTGTGACTAACTTGTAATTAGAGTCTTAGTTATGGAAGCGTGAGGATTATATTAGCCAGGAAATATATTGAAAAGATGGTAACATGTTCTCTTGCTATGATTTTGCGTCAAGCTCAAGGGTAATAAAAAGCTATGCACTATGAACATCATCAATTAATGTATGTTGCAGGAGTCATAAAGTTCAAACCCTCTCCAAGGTGCCTAGTGGTAAGGCATAAGCTTCTCAGTACTTCATTAGAGATCTATATTTGAGCCTCGTTGGGTAAACATCTTGGGTTGGGGAGGAAAAGGTCTAGGAAACTGCCATGGAAATACCCTAGGCCGTGTACATCAGAGTTAAAGGCTCTACTCCCCCCTGGTAGCCTAAAGTTGTAAAGCACTTTTTTGCTCAATTACAGTGAGTCTTGTGTTTTTGTATTCCATTAGGTTTTATATCATGCACCTGCAAGATAGGGCTCTCAACTTTTCCAATATAACACACCATGCAAGTGTGACCCAGTGCCTTGGTTCAATTTCTGGTTGTACTTGGTATCTTGGAGTTTCAAGACCATCCATAGTGGATTCAAATGCAAAAGACAAGGGCGGAAATGTTGTGCAATCACGCAGTGGTCACTTCTTTGTGCCTCCTGCTGTTGACAGTGTTCAAGTCTTTAAAATCACTGGTCCAAAATTTGTGAAGCTCAACCGAGGGACTTGGCATGCTGGACCTTTATTCAAGCCAGGGGACAAAATGGATTTCTACAACCTTGAACTGAGTAATACTAATGTAAGTATAACTTATCAGAACTTCACTAGCAATTCTTGTTCAATTCTAGTGCTTGTCTGGTAGAATTATACTTGATGTTCCACGTCAATACTAGATAAAAATTAGTATGCTTAGTTATACTATTCTTTTTCTAGAATAGTGTTATACTATAAAGAATAGTTATTATACTTGATGTTCCACGTCCCCTACTATTCTTTTTCTGCAAAATTAGACAGCACATTCCACATTTTGTACTCATTAACAACACTTTTTATTTTCCTCACCTTAAGCCCCATAAGCCTCAATCTACACCTTAAGCCTCAATATCTCTCCAATCAACTGTAAATCTGTTATTCTTTTGAGAGATCACTTCTTCATCATCTCCCCTCCCCTCCCCCCCCCCCCCCCCCCCCCCCCCCCCCCCCTGTCCCAACAACTTTAGAGTAGTTGCATTTAAAGAACAGAAGTTTATAAGGATCCATAAATATTTTGTGCAGATGGCATTTCATAGTAGTATCATGGTTCCATACCAATATCCTGTCTTGTGTCTGTAACTTTTGTTGTACAGCCATCCATAAAATAAACATATGACTAGGTATTCCTTGTGAAAACCACACAATCATACTCCATTGCTCTTTAGCACTACTAATCTTTAAATCATCCCCAACTTAATTAACAGCAAACGTTCCTGCAGTGCCCTTATTTTGTTTCCAAATCACTTTATCATTTCTGTCCAAACAAACAGGAGTGGGTATCTCATGTAAAACTGGAAATTGAGTTCTCCAATCAGATGGCCAGTTCCATCTGCCATTCACAATCGTGCTTGTCACATTCATTCCTGTATTAGAACCTGCTTCATCAATTTTTCTAACACTAATACTTCTGCTTACGGGCCCGGTACCATGTCAATCAGTCATACCATATGAATTTATGAAAGTGCTTTGTCCATTACCAATTTGATGTCTAATATGAGTCCTAACTTGATCCTTCAAGCCCAACAAATTCTTCCACATCGAACTGTCGTTATAATCAAAATCAATTTCCCAAAAGTTCCTTCCTCTCAACTTAACAGTATTAACCCATCTCACCCAGAGGCTTTCCTTTGTACTTGCAATATTCCATCTATGCTTAGTTAATGATGCTTCATTCCAGTCACTTAAGCTCTTCAAACCCAAACCACCTTGACTTTTAGTCCTACATACATCTTTCCAAGCAATTTTGGCCTTCCCTTTAGTCAGCTCACCATAGTTGGATCAGTGGTAAACACCCTGGCCTCTGGAGACAGAGGCCATGAGTTCAATCCTCATCCCTTGCAAAGGTTGGAGGGCCTTTTCTACCATTTAGGTAGAAAATGGAAACAGTCTCTCTACTTAGGTAGTGGTAAGGTCTCCCTACATCTAAACCTTCCCCATACACCGTTGAGGTATTGTGGCTCAAAACCCGCGGAAGGCAGCACTGAACAGTTTCTTTCTTTACTTTGGCACCAAAGAAACCCCTTGAAAATCCTCTCAATATCTTTCATAGTTTGCTTAGGAATAAGAAAGACAGGCCCATCAGACCTGCATTGAAGATAAAGTCATAAAACTGCTGCAATAAGTTGCATCCTTCCAGCATTGGATAGAAATTTGTTTTTCCCGTTCCCAGTTTTAGTGTCAATTAATCAAAACCATGCACAATTACAAACCTGCAATGTGCAGCCTTAATCATTTGTATACTGGTATTCTATCTGTTCCATTTTCAAGCTACACAGCCACATAGGATATGTACAATTGTCATGATATCTATTTGCAGCTTTTAATTTTATGTGTATTTGTTTGTGCAGGTGGTGGATCATACAACCCATGATTTTAAAAAGGAAAATGCAACGGTGTTTGTTATAGATGAGTAGTTATATATATAGATGAGTAGTTATATACTTAAATGGTGATAATATGAAAGTGACTGTCATCTTGAAGCTTCTTGCAAGTCGTATGCAGTTATTGTATGCAAAAGGCTTTTGCCAACAATCCTGCACTTGCATGATGCAAATGGGAACAGCTTTTTTTATACCATCTACGTTGTGTTTTTTTCCCCTTTGAATCTTATGTATCTCTCTAAAATGGACCAATTATTAGTATTATTATACGCGTACATACCGGAATCAAATAGATTGTTTCCAACTTTCCATAACTCACGTATCATAAAGAAGGCTGTTAGTATTTTTTTTAATGAAATTGAAAAGAGGCTTTTTTTTTCTAAGAAAAATAAATAAAAGGTGTTCTCTATGTATGAGGCGGAAAAAATTTAAAAAATTTTTTTTATATAAAATTAGTTTTCCCAGAGCTAGTTTATGAAGCTAGAAAACAATTTTATTTTTCAATTAATACTATTTTTGAAAAACATATTTGGGGATTGCTTGTTTTTATTGAAAATTTTCCAAAATAAACTCTTTGTTTTTTACAATTAAAAACACCCATTATTATTACACTTCAATTGTGAATAAATTTTGATGGAACTATATTCCTAAAGTAATGAATTATTAACTCAAGGAAGGCAAATACAGTGAACAAGTTTTTCTTTTTTCATTCCATACATAAAATCTTTCATTACTATTTATGAAATACAATCTTATACTGCTATATAATTGGATCATATTATATGCTTTGTATTTCAGCTTTAAGTTATTATATGATAAAGTCATTCTTTACCTTAACTAGTTAGATAAGAAAGGTAAGAAGGGAACTAAAAATCTAAAATTATCAAAGTTTGAATGTTCATTAAGCCCCTATAAAAACTTTGATTGTTTTAAATTGTTTTTCTCAAAGCAACATTTATTTATACTACTATATAAAAATTTTGACCCTCATGTTAAAAATTTAGAAAAGTATAACATGCAAATTGACCAAACTACTTTTAATTAATTACAGTAAATCACAACAAACCTTTAATACTGATTACACTATCACACCGTTATATTATAAAATATATTTACTACCCTTTTTTCGATCAAACACCTTTAAATCAATTATATACACCATTTGACGTCGACAACACCATCACTATCTGTCGCCACCGCATTACACGGATAGTAAACAATAATCTTAATAAGCATTCTTATAAAACCCTAATTTACTTTTGTTTTTCAAACCTAGAAAAAAGAGAGGAAAGAATGTAGTAATACGGAGAATCACTTAACTAATGCGTTTACCTTCCCCAAAAAGCACACTTAACGAACACTAATCAAAGTACACTTCTTAGTTCATAAAGTACAACACACTCTTCTCTCCAAACTCAAAACCCCATTTCCTCACTATACACTTTACCAAATTCCATTTCTAACAAAAAATCACCATCAATCATGCCTTCATTTAAAGGTTTGGCCATCACTTTCATTGTCCTATCTCTATTCACAAACCCCACTTTCTCAATCTCAAACCAAATTTCCAATCCCACGGTTGCCGGAAACTCACTCTTAGCTGACGCCCACTTCGCCGGCGATCAACACTCCGTACAACTCAACCGCCCAAACCCATCAAGCTACGGCATCATATTACACAACCCACCTTTCAATTTCACTTATGCGACGTCGTTTTCATCAAATTTCACCTTCAAGATCGGAAATGGCATTGCCCTGGTAATTATCCCATCTGGGTTTCCTTCTAATTTCGAAAAGTTTAAATCTTTTGAGGTTTTAGATGTTAATCGGATAATGGTTGTTGAGTTTCGTGTCAATGTGTGTAATATTTCGTTTCCTGGGGTTGATAATGTTTCAAAGAGTGATAATGTGTTAAAGGATGGAGTAAAGTTAACTGCTTGGATTAGTTACCGTGCGGTCTTTAGACGGTTAGATGTTATGGTAGGTAAGTTTGATGATGATAAGCCTGTTAAGCCCTTGGTTTCGTATCGAGTTAATTTAGGGAAAAAGTTGAATGGGAAAGAGGTTTTGTTTGGTTTGGTGTCGGGTAATGGGAATAATGAGAAGGCTAGTGTGACGAATGTATATTCGTGGACTAGTGAGGTTGAAGGTGTTCCGAAATGGATGCATTCTATACCAATTATACCAAAAGAGTATGTGAAGAAGAATAAGGAGGGTTGTTTTCTTTCGGGGTTTGTGTTTGCGACTGGTTGTGGTGCATTGGCTGCTTTGGTTTTACTCTTTGTGTGGTCATATGTTGCTGATAGGAAGAAAGTTGAAGGGGATTGTGAGGAGTGTGTGCGACAGGTTGAGTTTAAGTATGAAAAGATTGGTGTGGTTGAAGGGAAGAACTCTGGAACTGGTATGAAGAAGTAGAGAGATGGTTTGGTAATTGGTACGTTAATTTAACTCGTGTTTGTTGATGTATTAGTTTCTAGTGATGTAGAGCTTGAACTTGTAATTTGGAGTTTCCATTTTGATGAGGTATTTGACTATTTGTTGTGTTTTGCTGATATGAATCAAATTCGCAAACATGTTTTGGCTGTTTCAAATGTTTAAGCATTTTATCAGTAATCTTCTGCCGTAATTTTAGCTGTGTTACAGTTTAGCATTATGTGTCATAGGAAACCTGTTCTTTACCTTCTTTTAAAGCTTAACTATAAGCTTCCTTTAACGGTCAGAAGTTAGAACCTTGAAGGATGCTAGATTATATGTGATTGAAAAATCGAATGCAAAAGAACCATTTGGTCCACTTTATCATGAGGAAATACTGATGATACCATGATCATTACCCCCTTGGTGCTACTTCTTATAGAAGTAAATACACATATCATATTATCATCTTGCATCATTGTTTTGAGATTTCTGTAGGATAACCAACAGATATCTTTTATAATTTTTTGAACTTTAAAGCAACCTTCTAAGTCGAATTTCCAGTCTCATTGTTGGGTATTGGCTAGTATGAGTTGCCAATTGTCATGGATGATGCATTGATAGGCAGATATTAGTTGTAATGTAGGCACTAATCATTTAAATGCAACAACAGCAACAATAATGTGATATGTTGATCCAAAAAAGAGGAACTTCCATCATAGTTCTAATACAAGAATTCCAAATTTGGAAGAGATTTGTATTTTGTAACTTAGGATTAGGTTCTCTCTTTGTTTCGCTAAACAACTTGTTATTCTAATAAGATTTGAAAAACAATCATAAACTATATATCTATTTTGCATTCTTTCATTAAATGGGTAATAACGAAGGGTAAATTGGTGTAATAAGAAAACACTGATTGGTCGGTTAAAAAAAAAATTTAGAATGCTTTCATTATCATTTTCCGTTCTAAAATGATCGTAAGATAACTAGATTTTAGACCCGTGTCTAACACTGGACACGAGACTTATGACATTATTAATATTAGATATTACTACATGTAACTCATAAAAGCTTATAAGTTCAAAGTTGAAGATATAAGTAGATATACTAAGTATTCAATTCAAATGTCAAGAATGTTAAGTTAATAGAAAGAAAACTAATGTAATAAAAGAAAATTGGAAACATATACCCTCTTTCATCATTTGAAAGACTTCGATGAAATTTGTTGTAGTGTTTTTTGTCTTCTCATCTTTGTCATAATTAACAGCTTAAAGCCCCTTCTCGACTTAACTTGAGATCCCGCAATGTACAATTGTTCGTGTCTGAAACTGGGCTTTGTAGATAGAAACCAATTTTAATAACATTGTAAAGAGAATTAGTAAATAGTAAGTAAGTAACTGCTCATTGCCGCCTTCCGCGGGTTTTGAGCCCCAATACCTCGACAGTGTATGGGGAAGGTTAAGATGTAGGCAGACCTTACCTCTACCTAAGTAGAGAGGCTGCTTCCACTTTCTACCTAAATGGTAGAAAAGGCCCTCCAACATTTGCATGGGATGAGTATCGAACCCATGACTTCTGTCTCCAGAGGCAAGGATGTTTACCACTGATCCAACCATGCTGCTTGTTTTGTAAAGATAATTATTTTAGTTAATTGTTTTGTATTAATTACATAAAATGATGTAAACAATTAAACGATGACATCAGCGAGAGTCAATTTGATGAAATCAAACGATATAATTGGTCAATAAGTAATTAGTTCAATTGTTTCTACTATTAAAATCTTAATATATTTACATTAAGTTTAATTTATTTTTAATTATATATATATATGATATAATATATTATTGTATATATATTACTTATTATTTTATTAGATAAATATTAGATATTATTCTATTAGATATATATTAGTTATTTTTATTTATTTATTATATTAAAGTTATCGGGTAAAAAGTGTAAACTTGTGATGGGATAAAGTGTGTAAATTTGTGATGAAAAATAAAAATGTGTAAATTAAAGTCAAAATTGAAAACAATAGTCAACATTAAGAAATCGAGAGCTATGATTGGTCGATAAGTTATTAGAGCAACTAATTACATAGTATAAAAAAAAGGAAATACTACAAAATTGCAATGTTGACATTATTTTATTAGTTAAAAAAAGTCGATAAGATGAAACAGAAAACAAGCATATTCTGTTTCGAATTTTAAGGCGATCAGTCAGTGAAGTTTGTTTAATTCTACATCAGATTCCAATCTCCATATCACATGCGCACAAATACATACGGTAGTTAAGTGATTGGATATTACACAATATTGTTTAACAACTATATACTCGTGTGTTCGTGATATTAATCTGTATTTTATTTCACATAAGCAATGAGTTTGGGATGAAAATAGGAGTGAGATTTGAAGAAGAGATTTTCGTTGATTTTCGGTTGTCATTAATCCGAAGAAGAAGAAAAAAAGACGAGGTTTATATTTGATATCGATGGATATCGAAAAAGAAGACATGGTTCCGGGTGGTGGTACGTCAAGGATTTACAATGCTGAACAGTTAGTCATTGAAATTCCTGAAACAGCTCATAAGATCAGCAATGGTATTGTTTTACATTTTGGTCATTAATTCTTATGATTATATAAGACTAGCTAGACTGTTTTCCAAAGAGGTATGAACAAGTGTTTATTTCGGGTTTTATTTTACTTGTTATTTTCATGTTGTAGACTCGTGGTTTCAAGCGGGCTTTGTACTTACAACTGGTATCAACAGTGCATACGTGTTGGGATATTCGGGTGCAGTCATGGTTCCTCTCGGCTGGGTAGGTGGTGTGGTAGGTCTACTCTTAGCTACACTCATATCACTATATGCAAATGCCCTTATTGCGAAGCTCCATGAATTTGGTGGGAAGAGACATATCAGATACAGAGACCTTGCAGGCTTTGTGTACGGTAATTACAGAAGCACACTAGAGAGCATTTTGCACATCTATACATTTTTTGAAATAGAACTCCTGTAAATGACAGAGGTTTTTGAAAAACTGCAGGGTCTAGATCTTATTCTCTTACATGGGTGTTGCAATATGTGAATCTTTTCATGATTAACGTCGGTTATATCATTTTGGCTGGTCAGGCTTTAAAGGTAGGGTGTAGTTTCCTTGCTAGTTACTTATACCTATGTTATTAAGACCGTTGCCAACGGCTCGTCGGTTTCTTTGGTTGGGCGACACCATTGGCATGGTCTTTGGGGCTCGTTAGTGGTATAGTGCTGATGTGGCAAAACTGATGAAGGTAGGAAAGTTCCTGCCGATTCTCATGGCAAGTCATTAAATGCAATAATTGAAAGTTTTGGTACAAAATCCCATCCTAAAATTGTGCATGTGAATGCATTGAAGTTATTGAAGGTTGCTGATGTAATTGGTAACGTGAGGAGTTCGGTGATGTGTTTTCATAATAATAAAGGTGAATATGAATTTCAACAGAAAAAGAAAAACCATGCAGTATTCACTATGGCCTTTGGTTACAAGAATCAACAATTTAGTGATCTGGGCCAGATACCAACAATACATAGTGAAGCCCATTTTAGGATTGATTATGATGAACACATGCGTTTCAATAATAATGTTGAGTGCAAAACGGTTCCATTTGATCCTGGTGGTTTTGATGGGGAGGCAAAACTCGAGGACGAGTTTTTTTCGAAGAGGGAGAGAATGATGCAGTAGTAGTCAGCCCATCTGACCCGACCCGCAATGGAGTTTAATTCAAGTTATCTTTTATTTTAAGTAAATAATCTTTTATTTCAATAAGTTATCTTTTAATTTATTAGGATAACTATGACTTGATTTGTTTCCTCTTTTATTGGTGTTAGGATTAGTATAAGTATTAGGGTGACGAATGTTTATCATCAGTTGATTATTTTGAGTTTATAGGAAAATTGACTTTTGTCAAGAAAAACCGTCAAGGTTTATTGTCATTGATCACTTATGTGTTCTTGAGCCATTTGAATGCGTATGAAAATGCATCATTATTGTTAGGAAAAGCCTAATAGATTTTAAAGATTATATGATTTACTTCGCTTTTGATTACCACATATATAGATGTGCAAAAACCTCTCTTTGTGCTATTTTCAATTATTGTTAATTATATAATGTTACAGGCTTGATTTTGCAGGCTATTTATATAATTTTCAGGGAGGACAACGCCATGAAGCTCCCATACTTTATCGCAATTGCAGGGTTCACTTGTGCTCTTTTTGCAATTTGTATCCCTCATCTGTCAGCTCTAAGAATTTGGCTGGGATTTTCAACGTTCTTTAGCCTAGTATATATTGTTACAGCAATTGTTTTGTCTCTTCGTGATGGTAAAGTCTCGTGTTTTATGATCTTGCATATTACTTTCTCATAATCAAATGTCTGTGTAAAATGACATTTATCCTGTATTAAGCTCTTTGTGTAAAGGTGAAAGCTCACAATCATTGACGCCTTCTTTTACCTAAAGTTCTGATATACAACTTGTTTATAGGAATTAAGGCTCCACCAAGGGATTATAGCATTCTGGGAATGCCTACAAGCAAGACCTTTTCAATCATTGGTGCCTCTGCAAGTCTCGTGTTTGCTTTCAACACAGGAATGCTCCCAGAGATACAAGTAGTATTCAGAAATGCATGACTTCAAAAAAATCTCAATGATGATTTCCGTGTTGTTAAGAATTCTTTTTATATTGCAGGCTACAGTCAGACCTCCAGTTGTTACTAACATGATGAAAGCTCTATACTTCCAGTTTTCTGTAGGGGTTTTGCCACTGTATGCCATTGTCTTCATCGGCTACTGGGCTTACGGCAATGGTGCATCTTTGTATCTACTCAACAGTGTTCATGGTCCAGTTTGGGTGAAGACGTTCGCCAACATATCAGCTTTTTTCCAATCTGTTATCGCTCTGCATGTAATATTCTACATATTACCCATCCCCTCCGATCTTTCTTTCTTTTCCTTGAAAGAACTCAGCCCTTCTATATAAGGTGGCAAGAACCGTTTACTTAGCAATGAATTGTTTTATAATATGTTTTATCTTTAGCATATCAAATTTATAATGGGCTGAAAAGTTTGAAAGGGTGTCTGAAGTTTATTTCTAATCATACAACCTCCTAAATCGGTATTATTCCAGTTTTGTTATTGCTTTTGTGAAATGGAGTTTATTTATGGACCCCCGTTTGCATAAGTACAAACTTAACTGGGTTCAACCAAAACCCTTTCGGATATGACACCTACTAACCTGACTTGCTCATCTTGCCGCCTATAATATCAAAGCATTCACTGTCCAGATCCTTTTCTCTGGTTTTATCCTATGCTAACTCAGTTTCTCATGTGTTGGCTCTAGATATTCGCAAGCCCGATGTACGAGTATTTGGACACTAAATACGAAATAAAAGGAAGTGCATTGGCCCTTAAAAACTTGTCTTTCCGAATAATGGTGAGAGGGGGCTACATTATAATGACCACTTTCGTATCAGCTGCGTTGCCATTCCTTGGAGACTTCATGAGCCTAACAGGGGCAATCAGTACTTTCCCACTTACGTTTATTCTTGCGAATCACATGTATCTAGTGGCCAAGAAGAAGAAGCTATCATATTTACAGAAGTCATGGCATTGGCTCAATGTTTGTTTCTTTAGTCTAATGGCTGTTGCAGCAGCCATTGCTGCCTTAAGGCTTATTGCTGAACACTCCAAAACTTATCACATTTTTGCCGATGTGTAACTTTCAATTTCAAATGTAGCTTTACTGGATTCTTTTAACATATTTAGATCAGACTGATTTTATTTTATTTTTATCTTTTGGAAAAAAATTTCTTTATGACTTTAACCATATTTGTTTTGATCAGAATTATGCAAATGGAAAATACAACATTTTGAAATTGTCTTGTTTCATCTTCATCATGATATGATATATACATTTATGTTGTATATTAGAATTGGATCAATTGGATGCTGAAGGTGAGAACCTGATGAGATGATGAATGGAAGTGTCTGAGATATAAGCGGGATTTTAGATCCCAAATTCATATCGAAAAAGCTAAACAAGGTGCTGCGATTACAAGGGGAAAAAAGACCCAGGCGAACTAGGATCTTACTCACAGATCATGTAGCTTATTGAATTTAACACATAATGTAGGTAATATTATCATGGCCAAGAGTACAACAAATGCTATTGAATCTCACAAAAAATAAACGTGAAAAAATTCCACGCCATAACAATTTAATGTGAAAACGATATTACAAAAGAGAAAAAAGAAACCCTAATTCCAATTACACTCATAAGATTCGTGTAGCTTTTCCTATTGCATGATTTGATCATACTGACAAAAAAAAAACAAGACAGAAAGTTACTATTAATCTTTTCCCTCTGTGTGAGATACAACTTCCTCGGATAATGTTGGTTCTGAATTCCCACTATAAACATCCTTACCTCCATCGGAACCTCCCTCTACTCTACCATCATCTACCTGGCGGTGCTCTATGGCTACCTTATCTTCCACTTCACTAAAGGTTACTGCATCACTTTCCGTTGTAGACAGTTGGACCGTTGGGGCTAAAACACCCAACCCTTTTGCAAGGCTAACATACTTCAACACAAGTTGCTTGTAACTATTTAGCAAATTTTCTACATCACCCACCGTCAAATCACCTGCTTGTGAGTACAGATATGGGAAGTTTTGAAATTCTTTAGCTGCAGTGTCTTCTTTAATGAGGATACTTGCCCCTTTATTCTCCAAATCGGAAACTGATGGGACTTTGTTCACTGGAGATACTGATCCCTGTTGTTGGTCTTTCGTGATTGTCTCTTCAATCGTAGATTGAACTGCAACACTACTTTCTAGACTCTTGATGTTTTTAGGTTCTGATAGGCTTTGATTTTGACCACCATCATAATCTCCCGATAAGCCATAGATAAGAGCTTGAGCAGACTCCATATTCTTCTGAAACTCTGCTTCATCCATTGACAGTGATTCACCATTTATGTTTGTAACAAATGCCTCTGCGGATAGCATGTTTGTAAAGAAATAAGCTGCTTCTCCAACTAGTCTAGATTCTCGCCTGTAGCGTTGAATGTACAACAAATTTGAATGCAATTGAGGAGGGTTTGCTTTTATGGTAACATATATAAGAACCGGAAGAAACTCATCAGCCCCAGGAGGACTTTCATTTGCATCAACGGAAGCATTGAACAGCAAGTTACTGATGACCTTACAGCAACTGAGGATGCACACAAGTTTGTCTCGTGGTGCCTTATAGATATTGATTTTCTGCAGCTCCTTTTGAGCAAGTAACCATGAGGATTCATTTTGATACGTTGGTTGAATATCTAAGTGCTCGGGTCGAATGAATTGCTGAACCAAAGCTAACTTCTCATAGAGTTCGTCATCTACTTTCACATCATCTGGGTTTGAAGCAAAGACACGTGTAAACAATTTTGTCATTATGTACTTCTCGAGCCCTTCACCTGCACTATCTAACTCCTCTTCAGATCGACCCGCCCAAAGAGGATGTGCCCTGAAAGCGGCTTCCATATTGCTTAGGAACTCTTGAACAGATGCACTGTCTCTTTCAGGATCTGGTGCATTATTCAAGAAGGATACAATGAAACTTTTGATGGCTTTAACAAATTCTGATGCAGATGGATGCCTCATGCGCTCCAAAAAGTCGTGCCATGTCAATGGTGCGGTTGACGCACTAAATGGTTCAGCATTTTCCATGATACTGATCAAATCAAATTCGATCAATATGAACCAAAACCTTAACAGAATATTCTTTTCCCTGAAATGGGTCAAGAAATTGCCTCTACAGCCCCTGAACCTGACTTAGTTTATCAGACCATGGAATGAAAAAACTTCACACTGCACAAAAAATCGATCAACTCATTGTAAATAGATTTCACGTAGTCCATAGCATATGATAAATATGAAGTTAGGTAGCAACTATTATAGTCTAACAGAGAATGTGGAATGAAAGATAATTCTTTTCTAGTCTGTAGTCTATACAACGGATCAACGTATTTGTATCACCATAATCACAGTGGCTAAACACATTACAGCTTATGGGGAATAGGAGGGAACAAAACTCTTGCTACTTAAGTGATCCACTGATCGTATCAGACTGTTCGAGAATACTTAAATGGGGAAGACAGGGATACAGATTATAAGCTCATACTGAAGATCTCAACATGATGCCTCTCATAATACATTCACGACGATCAATTATAAAAGAAACAAATCGGAACTGCGCTACCTACCTATACATACATATATATAGAGAGAGAGATGATAAATCAACCTAAATTGTATGCCTAATAATCGACCTAATTATAGAATGGTGACATGTGGAAAAATCAGGGGGCAAGATTAGGAAAGGGAATTAGTGGAATCCACATGTCAAGTTCTTAAGGTTTTAGGTTGATTTTTAGGCATATAAGTTAGGTTGATTAATCATTTTCATGAAAGACACTAATTTCGTAGCAGCTAAACTAATCTTCCTTGTATTGATATACAACAACGAAAGAATTGGATAAATATCATAAACAGACTGATTTCACGTTATCTACATAACCCCTAGGTTAAAGATTAATAATAAGATAAGATTTATCAGTGTCATTTGCTTAGATTTGATAATTATTAATACTACTAATAATAATATAATAGATAAAACAAAAAAAAAACATGAGGAAATATATATATATATATATATAATATAGTCCTAAAACAGGAAGGAAAAAAAGTAACCTGATCTAATGAACTGGCAGATCAGAAGACAGTTGAATCGCAGGACTGCAGGACAAAAGGAACGGATCGATGAAGAAGAAGAAACCAATTACTATGGTTAGTTGCATTTTAGTCCTTGTTATTTCACTTTTCGCAGTCCACTCCAAAATGGTTTTTTTATTGTTTAACTTTTTAATGACTAAAATTTCCTATGAAGTTTTGAATCATCAGATATTTGGTACAGAAGGTGTTTGGCCTAGATTATATTTAAAGTTTATAGCTTATTTCCGTGTAAAAAGCAAGGTTAGATAAGTGGTTAATATTTTTGAAGACAAAGGTTGATGGTTGTATTCTCATGTCTTGTAAGGCTATCTTAGATAGAACCTATAAATAGTCTCTCTATACCGTCGTGGTAAGAGTAAGTTTGCCTACACCTTAACCTCTCACATACACTGTCAAGGTATTAAGACCCAAAATCCCTGAAAAACGGGCATTGGGTGCTTATTACTTTTCTTGCTATTTCCGTATAGTTTATCTGTGATAAGCTCAATGTTAATGGTTTATTTGGAGGTATACGAATTTATTATGACTAAAAATGAAAAAGAAGCTCATTCGTAAGAAAAAAAAACACTCAAAAAACTTTGCTTATCAAAAAGGCTTAAAGGCACATGAAATGAAGCTCTACGTTTCAAAAATAAGCTAGGTCAAACATCCCTAAGAGGTCATTTAAGTTTAAATCTTTAATATTACATGTAGAGGTTCGAAAATGGGACATATTATGAGAACATTCTGTACATGGCTGTTAAATTACATCAGAGTTGATTATATTTATTCTTTTAGAGCATCTTTAATATATGAAACAAAGGGTGTATCAAATTTGATACGGAGTATAAAATAACTGATTTTCTGTATCAAGTTTGGTACCGCTCCAATTTGGGTGCAATTACTGCAATGGCCTTTAGAAACTTGTCATTCCGAATCATGGTGAGAAGGGCTACATTATAATTAACAATTTCGTATCATCTGAGTTGCCGTTTCTTGGAGATTTCTTGAGCCTAATAGGGGCAATCAATACTTTTCCACTTACGTTTATTCTTGCAAATCACATGTATCTAGAAGCCACGAAGAAGAAGAAGCTATCTTATTACAGAAGTCATGGTATTGGCTCAATGGGTGTCTTTTTTTTGGGTCTGATGGCTGTTGCAGCAGCCATTGCTGCCTCAAGGCTTATTGCTGTACACTCCAACACTTGATCACATTTTTGCCCATGTATAACTTTTGATTTCAAATGTAGCTCTAGTGGATTCTTTTAACATATTTAGATCAGACTAGTTTTTTTTATATTTTATCATTTTAACCATATTTGTTTTGATCAGAAGTTTTCAATAGAAATACAAAATTGTGAATTTGTCTTGTAACAAAATATATGATAATATGGCAATTACAAAACTAGCACAGCTACAAAACGCAACACAGCTTAATTCACTTACAAAAACATGTCCAAGCTAGATGAAAATATAAAGCAATCAAATCGCTATTACATAACATAAGTTCATCTGCCAGCAGAATCATCGTCTTCAGCCTTCAGTAACTTCTTCTTCTGATATGCAATATAGATAAAACATTATTCAATATGATACTAGAGGGGAGCAGAGAAACGATAATGAATAAAACATAAGAAAAGGAAAACCAATATATGTTCGTTTTCTATTATTCTTTGCAAGGATGTGATCTATTTTTTTTTTTTTTTTATCAAAAGAAGATACAAGAATCCATTTGACCTTAAAAGTCAAACTGTAACACTTGAAACAGAGAGAATTCTCAATATTCCATACACTTAGAAAAAAATAAAAACCAATGAAAAGATACAAGTAAAACCGAAATGAATATGATTATGGAAGTTGCATTGAGTTATATATATGCAATGCAAAATTATGACTTACTTAGGATAATCATCCAGAAACCAGCTTTACAACAATTGAAAGGGAGTTGAATATTATCAACAAAACTCTCAGGTACTGTGTTGCATAAATGAGACCAATGATTTGTCCCTTAAGGGAGTTTCTCTTCACGCCTGAATACTCTTGAAAGCTCCATCCTCTAGGTGCAAGAAAGCGGTCCTCGTTCAATATTGCTAGCGCATTCGCAATAAGTAGACACCCCTCAAGTAGTGTCCAGAGACCCATATATCCTGTACGGCATTATAGCTTATGTTAGCTCACTTTTTGATCAAAATATTAACGATCCAAATCATATCCATGTTTCCATAAGTTTATTTCAGATACAGGGTAACACTTAATGCCTACTTTGACGACACAAAACTAATGTTCATAGTAAAGGCTCTAGTCTTGTTAACCATGCATGATTCAATCCGATGAATTAGTAAATCAAATGCACTGGTTCAATCTTACAGCATTACATACAAACTTCGATTTGTAAACTGAAGAATATTATTCTACTCGACCTATGTTTGATGAGTTGAAACTTGACAGTATCCCATTGCTATGCACTTTACCTAAATGCATTGGCATGTCACAGGAACAAAATCTACAGGCATATAGGCTAAAGGAAAAGAAGCAAGTTACCTAAAATCCTAAATCACATGGAATCATGGATCTACCTAAATGCATCGCCGTATCACATATATAAGCAACAAATTTATAAAGAGTTTTCGCATTGCTATTTTAGTTAACGAGCTACGCGATTCATCCTAATCTCCTCATATTAGTTATCACCATGGTCAAGTTACTTAAATCCATGCTCTTCAAATAGCCCGTTGAATAACCGAATATTTCACATAATCTATCCCTCCATTTACAAGCATTCTTTTTTCAAACTAAAACATTCTTATTTCAAACTAAAGTTGATAATAAACTCAAACAACTATGGATACAAATCTGAGCTGCGCTACCTTTAATTAATATATTCGCTCTGAGTTATGAAAAACACTAGTTTCGTAGCAACTAAACTAATTTTCCTTATAGTGAAAAATAAATGTACAACAAAGAAAGATACGATAAATATCATAAACACAAACCCTAGGTTAATTGTTATTAATAACATTTATCAGCTTAGATTTGATGAGATAATAATAAATAAATAAAATCCATGAGAAAATATATATACATGTATAAACAGGAAGGATAAGAAAGAAACCTGATTTAATGAATTAGCAGATCAGAAGACGGTTGAATCGGAAGAGAGATGTATGTATAAAGGAAGCAAGGAACGAATCGATGAAGAAGAAACCATTTTACATTCAACAATGGTTATTTACAATTTTAGTCCTTATTATTTTACTTTTGACACTCCGCTCCCTTGTGGTTTTCATACTTGGTAAATTTCTAAATATTATTGAATGAGACAAAACAAATTGAAAAAAGCAAACCTTCAGCTAATAACTACATGGTTTGAGCATTTTTAAGAAATTAGTAATGTTTTTTTAAACTTCACATGTGAGACCAAACTATATTGGTATCTATTACTACTCAATTTATTGATGAATTTGGTATTTTTAATCAGATAATACGTTGTCTAAGCAGACATTTCGTCTAAATTTTGGTATCACTATTGCAATAGAAACAATAATGTATTTGTCAACACCTTTTGGGTTTGATGTACACAAATTCAGGTATCTGTCATTCATTCTCATACTTTTCAAAACGCATATTCCAAAAATATCATAATCTTGATATTTCATTGGCTATTTCTAAACTTTTCTTGTATTCCCGGTTATATTATATGTAGAGATTCAAAAGATTGACATAGAAAGAACATCATGTTCCCTAAATGTTAAAACTACATTGATTATTGTTACTCTCAACGCATCTTTTATTATGAACCAAATGATATATCAAATTTGATATAAAATAGGGGTTTTTATATTAACTTTGGTATTCACTCGAGCATGTTCATTAATCATTCGGTATCCATCATATTTTGACTATATAATTGACACTTTACTAGAAATAATTTTTACTTCACTTTTTATATATAAAACAATCGATATAAAAGTAAAGTATTAGGGAGAAAGCAATATATTACATTAAATAACTAACACAGAGTATTAAATATTTGTAAGAATAACACAAAGACACTTCCAGTTTTACCTAGAGTCTTGATTTCGATTATTAGGGATAGTAACCTTTGGGGCTTTTTCCTTCTAAATACTTGTAACGACCCATGATCAAAATCTCGTTGCCTAGGTTACGTGCAAAGCTTCGCCATTAGACGATAATGTTTTCCTGATGTCGTATATCGACTTGATGTTTAAAAAAATAAAATAAAAAATTAAGTATACCTATTCAACTTTAATGTTATGTTAACATTTAAATTTTCCATGTTAATAAAAATAGGGAAAATGTTAGGTAAAACATGCAGTACCTATTTTAGGTAAAACAACGAGGAATTATGTAAAATTTAGGAGAGAATTATGTAAAATTCAGGAGGGGTTTTGTATGTTAATCAAATTCAAAGGTTTAATTTATAACTTTTTTAATATGACAGTATTTAAGATAGATAAAGCGGTGCAGTATGAATTATTTTCTCATAAAAATAAGCTACTTTTAGTGAGAATTTATTCAAGTTTGATATACACTAATGAAAATGAGGTCAAACATATAAACCAGTTGGACAATTGGGCCAAGAAGCCAGCCCACCCCAAAACCCCTTACATTTAACTTAACCCAAAATAATCCACACCTATAAATAATTCCAACCTATCTAGGGTTTATTCTTTCTTCATCACCACCGCTGGTAAGCCGTCACTCATACGAATCAAGCAGCAGCAGCAGCAAAAATGGTGAAAGGCCGTCAAGGTGAACGCGTCAGGTATAACAAACTGAACCCCTTTTTCCTTAAATCACATCTCTTTTATAAATCTCCTTTGTAACATTTCAATTTTTTAAATTTCAGACTCTACACAAGGGGCACCATCCTTGGCTACAAGAGGTAAATAATTAATTATAAGCCATATTTACCCTTACAGACATAACATATATTACATGTATATATAATATTATAATATGATGATGAAATTGAAATGATGAATTGGTGATATATAAAAAATAAGGTCAAAGTCAAACCAGTATCCAAACACATCATTGGTGCAAGTAGAAGGAGTGAACACGAAAGAGGAAGTGGGATGGTACCAAGGGAAGCGATTGGCGTACATTTACAAGGCCAAAGTGAAGAAAAACGGGTCTCATTATCGTTGCATTTGGGGTAAAATCACCAGGCCCCATGGTAACACTGGTATTGTCCGTGCCAAGTTTACCTCCAACCTTCCTCCCAAATCCATGGTAGTTATATTCATTGCTTTCTATCATTCATACATATTTAAACACACACACAAGTTTTTTATGTTTGTTTCCATTAGTGTTGATAATATATTCATTGGTTAATGTACTTTGTTGTTTTTTGTGTTCCAGGGATCGAGGGTTAGGGTGTTCATGTACCCAAGCAATATTTAAGGTATGTTTTTTCATTCTTTTTTTTTGGGTTTGAAATGGATTTTATTGTAATGTGTATGGATTAATATGTGCTTGTAAAAGTTGATGTGTTGGTTATTTCATAGCTTAGTTATAGGGTGTATGTATGATTTTAGTTTGAAATAGCTGTTCTATCATCTTGTAAATGGATTATTTTTTATTATGGTTGCTCAAGTTGTAATTTTTATTTTGAACAGTGATAATGCTAGAGGCTATCTACTATGTTTTTCATTTCATTATATTAGCTGTTTAGCTCTCGTTGATGGTATATCAGAATATTACGAGCATATACCCAAAATAACATAGATTTTGAATTTAGCAAAGATCAAGTTAAATGTTGTTGGTGCATTTTCATGTGACAATATCTATCTAGAATGTGTGTCTTAAGTCTAACTCATTTGTATGTTAATTTAGGCATGCTTTAAGTATAGAAATGTTAAAGTCGGCTATGATAGGGCCGGATTTAATCAGGGCCGAATTTATAGTCAGGCTCATGACCCATAAATTTGGCTAGCCCATTTTAGCTTGTATTGTTGATTCACATTGTTCGTGTTATTGCTTGTTGATTACTTGTTTAAGAGTTTCCGCACTTGAACATAAAGCTGTCATTTTCCTAGATCCGTGTGGCTAGGGACTTACAAATGTGTATTGAAATGAAATTCATACATGATCTTTTTTATTTAAAAAATCACTTGTAATTTTTTTAAATTTCAACTTTTAGTTTTGATGTGACTTGTCACAAGAGGTAAAGTGATACTATTTCGGGTTGCCTTTGATTATGAACTGTAAGTATGTATCTCGGTAGGTATTGTTTCTCACTCTCTTGATTATTAGAAAGTTATAAACTGTTTGAAACATCAAACATCATCACTCTAGTACTCAACATTTGGTGATTTTTAGATTGTAAACTTTTGTTTTACATATGGTCGGTTAAATTTTTATATGTGTACACGTAAATGCATCTTGATTTGCATATACAAATAGTCACATTTGTTTTTGATCTGATTATATCAATTCAGATATTGGTATATCTTTATATGAATGTTTAGTATTCTGACTTTAGATGTTTTCTTTAAGTTATTGCTCAGTGTTTATATTGTTTGCTTTCCAAGTTTTGCTGATTTTGTATTCGTTCTTTCTGTGTGCAGTTTCAATGAAGAGAAGTATGGATTATGTTGCTGCTGGTCGATTAGCTGTTTTTGTAGTAGTTGTTTTTAATATTTCTGATGCAAGATTTTTATTTTTCGAATGGAATTGTGGTAGACATTTAAAATATCTTGTACCTTCATCTAAAAGAATGCGGTTCAGTATTCTCACAAGTGTTTCTCTTTAAGAATGTCTGTGATATGAAAAAAGATCTACCTCCATAGATGTTTAGTAAAGCTTATGAATTATGATAATGATAAAGGCACGCTATAACGTTATTTTTTGTAACTTGTTTTATTACTTGCAATTTTTCTTGTTTTAATAAGGTCTAAATTACTTTTAGAACAATTTAAAGGTTTAGATAATTATATTACTTTCTTTTAATAAAATAAGATCTGATAGGACTCTTTTACTCTTAAAAACTAGAACATAATATAAATGTTTGAATTTATCCATTTTTTCACGAAGAATTAGTCATCCTTAATAATCGAGCCACCATTCCTTGCTCTTTCTCTCTTTCTGTTCAATCTCACAATTTTCATTATTGTAAATTTTCGATTCATCTTTTTTCCCTTTTTGGTTGCCTGACGATGATTTGTTTTACCTTCATTATACACAACCATTTAAAAAAACCTTCACCCATACACAAAAAGGGGCGATAATCATTTAGGGTTAATCAAGATCACGAAAAAAACTCATTCAGTCTCATTGTAATGTCGACAATAAAAAGCTCACCGTCGAGCAAACTGTTCACGTTCGGGCTTGTATCTGCATGGTACTCATCAAACATTGGGGTATTATTGCTCAACAAATATTTACTAACCAATTATGGATTCAAATACCCAATTTTTCTTACAATGTGTCATATGGCTTCATGTGCATTGCTAAGCTACATTGCCATTGCATGGATGAAGTTGGTTCCGTTGCAAACCATCCGATCTCGTGTTCAATTGGTCAAGATATCCGCTTTGAGTCTAATCTTTAGTGCATCTGTAGTGAGTGGTAATATATCCCTTCGGTATTTGCCTGTGTCTTTTAATCAGGCGATTGGGGCTACAACGCCATTTTTCACAGCGGTGTTTGCTTATCTCATGACTTTGAAGAAGGAGGCGTTTCTTACGTATATTACCCTCATTCCTGTTGTTACCGGTGTTATCATCGCAAGTGGGGTATGCTTTTATTTTTTTTGGTTAAAACCTGTTAGCATATTTCTGGAATTCAATGGTGGGTTCTTCATGAATCTAAACCAAATCTATTGATGTGTGAGTTTGGCATTGCGTTTTGGGAATGGTTATCAGATTGGTTTGGTATAGTGAATTTGATTCTAATTCCTGATTAGTTGTTTTAGGAGCAGATGCAGAATAAATGCATTGAACATCTGAAAATTTGTTTGCTAAATCCCTACATAATCAGATTTGCCAAACACTCGATCTACAATCACAACTTCAAATACCAGAAGCACATTCAAACACCATTAGTCAAAACCCATTTGGTTACTACTGATATTAAATTTATCTTTATTAATATATGCATATAATATAATCACTTTCCACACGCAAAACCCCTGATGAGTCAAGACTGTATGAAGTAATCTAGGCAAATGCAATGCTAATTTTGATAATGTTTTGTTGTTATCTTTACTTGTTAGGGTGAGCCAAGTTTTAATCTATTTGGATTTATAATGTGTGTCGGTGCTACCGCTGCCAGAGCACTTAAAACAGTGGTTCAAGGGATATTGCTTTCCTCTGAAGGGTAAACAATCTCTTCACTGCATTTTCCCTTTATTGAAACAATATATGTAACATCTATTGATTTCTATTAATCATGTTACTGACAAGTACTCATTAATTTGCTCAAGTGAGAAGCTGAACTCCATGAATCTCCTTCTGTACATGGCTCCTATTGCTGTAGTACTTCTCCTTCCTGCAACAATATACATGGAAGAGAATGTCGTTGGCATAACAGTAGCACTTGCAAGACAAGATTTTGGGATTGTTTGGCTGTTAATTTTCAACTCCTCCCTTGCTTATTTTGTGAACCTGACCAACTTCTTGGTCACAAAACATACAAGTGCTCTTACACTTCAGGTAATCTGACAGTCAATTGAAAAAACAAACCTCTTTATTTCATTGTGGTGCTTATGGTAAATGAACTTGGTTGATCATTATAATTTGGCATTTACAAAAAGTGGTTCAACTTTGGGATGAAAACATGCAGCATGATAGTTAATTATGCTGACTGGTTGATTGCTTCAGGTTCTTGGAAATGCAAAGGGAGCAGTAGCAGTCGTGGTTTCGATATTAATCTTTAGGAATCCAGTTTCTGTAACTGGGATGGCTGGCTATACACTTACAGTTATTGGTGTCATTCTTTACGGTGAAGTTAAGAAGCGTAGTGTCAAACGAGACAACATTTCTTTATAAGTTAGCATGAGATTACTCACTTGTTTAGAGTTCATATGGAGAAAAATCTTCTTTTTTGAGTTTTACCGTTGATTCTTTCAGTAAAGAGATGTAGAATTAATCCCAGAAAATGTGTCATACTGGTACCAACTTAGGGAAAATTAGTAAAAAGAATGCGAGATTTCAGATTGTAGCAAATGATCAGTCACATGGTGAAACTGTATAGCAGATTGTTGAACATCCACGGAAAATGCAACTCAAATTCAAGAAGAGAAAAAAATATGTTTGATAAACATGACATCTGACGAATCAATCAAACAAAAGAAAGTTGACAAGTCTACAGGTTTATCTGTTCCCTGGCATGGGAAAATCATCAACAATAACCAATAAAAACAAACACAAGGAAAAAAAGAACCATGTTTGTAAGATCATAGGAAAAAGGGTGTGTTTCATTCAGGAATGGAAGCGGCAGCGGCTGCTGCTGCTGCTGCTGTTGTTGCCGCAGCAGCGCGTTTGATGGATGCAGACTTGATCAGATGATTGTAGCTGCCCTTTTCCTTGAATAGCTGTGAGAAGTGATGCTTGCAGTACAAAATTCCTTCCAAAGCGGCATAGTTTGATGGAGATAAAGAGCAGCCTCCATGGGAGCACTTGAAACATGATTTGTGGTATGCTTGGTTCTCCACTGTTACCTGATTAAGTAATTAATAAGTCAGTAGCAAATATAATCAGATGTAATTCTTTGTGAAATATGCAAGAGGCTCTGTGAATGTTCTTTTTTGAAGTAATTATGTAATTTTGAGTGATTGATATCAGATTTTCAGCTATATAAAGGTGAGTTGTTGGAGATAATATTTGGATGCATTTGAAATTGTAGTAGCCAGATAATCGATTTCAGTGGTTGAAAAAATCATGAAAACGCCTTGTAAGCTTGGTATGTACCTTCTCCAGAGGATATGCTGTTTTGCCACAAGTAGCACATTTATCTTGAGTCCCAGAGAACATACCAGCAGCTTTGCTAGGTGACTTTGTCTACACATAAAGAGACTCGGTATGACATAAACCATATCAAATATTATTTACGTAAAAAAGACTGGATATTTACCAGCATTGGGGATAGCTTCTCAGCCGTCTTTGCAGCTGTACAAATGGAAAGCCATCAGATATTCAAACTAACAATTATTAAACCGCCCAAGGAAAGCAAAAAGGGGACAAATTCATGAGAAAAAAAGTGTACGTGATTGGAAGTTTTTGTTGAAGTTGCCACTTTCCTTGAAGAGCTGCTCAAAGTGGGGCTTGCAGTAGAGCACACCTTCCATAGATGAATAATTGCTCAGCTGAAAAGTAAACTATCATTACTATCCAGTGGCTAAAAAAGTATGTTTATTTGCAGAATAAACTAGAGGTTAAAATTGGCATTTCAAAGCTCGTACACTAACTAAACCCAAGTAGATTTTGACAGGTACTAAAGATTTTAGCTATCCACTGGATTGTATTTGAGACGTTTGATCTATATTCAAAAAGTTTCCTTGAACTATATAGACAGACAAACAGCTACGGCTGATGGTTACCATCAAATAGTTGGGGAAAGATGTAAATGACTGTGAAATGGTTCAAGATTTTGCAATGTTCAAAGAATGTAACAGATACATTTGAATTGCACATCAGTTGTCCTTATTTTTCTATTGGAAACGAGACATTATTCTTACAAAGATACAAAAAGAACCAGCAATTTTGGGCAAAAGTTATTGAGACTAATGGTTCTTTTTGCATTTAAACTCCCAGAATTTGTATAAAATTGCCTACTCTTGAAATCTATATTGCAGCTTCACAACAACAAAAGTTAGTTGCAATAAAAAGGCAACTATAGTGACCGTCAGTCATTCTAGAAAACTATAATAATGCTATATAGTTGTGTACCAACGCCATATCCATTACTTGAGGAACAAACATCCTCGTATTTACATTAATTAACTAGCCCGTAAAAGCCTTCTCTACAAATAAATGATGTAAAATAAAAAGAAGAAAATAATGAACATACCTTAAGGGTACCTTTGCAATGGCTACACTTAAAGCAAGATTTGTGATAATCCACACCATCAGCAGACAAAAGCTCAACTGGATAAACTGTCTTTCCACAAGCCTTGCATTTTTGTTGAGTCCCAGTAAAAGACATTTTCCCCCCTTTTCACCCTTTGGATCTGATCTTGATCTTTTTTAGCCTACCACCCTATTATTTTCATCAACCAATCAAATGTCAAAAATGTTTATACACTTTTCAATTAAAAAATCCTAACACTTTTCAGCCTTACACGTCCGATCTGACATAAAAACTGAACATAAAACTACTATTGTAAAAGATTTTGCAACCCCAACAAACAAAATACCCAATATTGGGAGTTGAGACATAGACAACCATATCCTGTCTGAGTATATAGATAGAATTATAGAATTAAACTGTTTCTGTAAGGACCTCAGACTATATTTTGTAACCCCATCTAATCAAAAGATTATTTTTCTTGAAAATATGAGTTGAGTTTCTTGAAATCATCAATTTCAAGAAAACCAAATGTTGAGACTATTGTTGATTAATAACTGAAAAGATCTAAACTTTTGTAAATCCTATCTTAATCAAAGCTGTTCTATGTTATAAAAATGAGTTGGGTATATACATATATGTATATTTTTTTCTTTTTAGCATCATCAGATACAAGAAATATAAAAATGAGTTTGAAATATTTAAAAAGATTAGATCAAAGTCATAGAAACATACCTTGATATATTGTAATGAAATTCGAGTTGAATTTGTCGATCAAAGTCAGAGAATTTACGAGTTGCAGAGGTCAAATTGGAAAGAATGTTTGAGAGGGGTTAGATGCAGCGCAAAGAAATGGGTTTTTGGGAGAATGAGTAAATATATTTATATTTATATCCAACCAATGATGTGGAAAAGATGTGCTTTTTGCAGTGGATGGTCCGAAGGGGATGATAATGGAATTTTAGTGAAAGGTTCTTGACTAATCTACAAAACCAAGTCCTTTGAGAATATCACATCATGCATTTTGTATCGTAAAATTAATACTAAAATATCCATCTATCTATACTAGGATCGTAATACTAGTCGTATTATTATCATTGAGTGTTGATATGACACGATTACATTATGTAATACATCGTTAATATCTTTTATACACACTTATCACTATATGTTTAAGTATAGTGTACGAGTATCTTTCAAACGTTTATTTTGGTAGTTAAGTCATAAGTGACATCAAATTGACGATTTATTGGCTAATACATAATTACATATGCCTCGGAATTGAATTTTAAAAAAGACACAATTTCTTTTTTGTTTGGGTTACCCGAATATAACAAGTCATCTTTCCATCTAGATGTAACGTGATTACTTGAATATGATGAGTCATTTTTGATTAACATATAAAGGCCTAATCCGAGGTTTTATTAATCAGTTACTGGTTTCAACAATTTTTTTTGAACACCTCTATATTACTTTGCTTAAAACAGTATTCAAAGGTAAGACCTCTTATAATAAAACAAATCGTGTTCATGCTAAACTAGTTGATGATGGTTGAATACTTACTTTAGTTAAGTGATATCAAATTGATGAAACTTTGGCCAATACACAGTTTGCTTTTGAATTGAATTTTAAACTATCTCCGATATTTTTAATAAGATAGAACGGTACTCACGCTTTGCGACGGTGTAATGGCAGTGGTGGCGGCGAAGAATGGTGGTGATGGCAGTGGTGCTGACGCCGATTAATGTAGATTAATGATGTAATTTGTTTTTGGTGAAATATTAAAACTTTAAATATTAAGCAAATTAGACTATTTTTTTTATAATATAGTATAGATATAAATATCTGATAACACTCCAGTATTGATGAAACTCACCTAAGCTCTCTTTCATTTAAAAGACAATTTGATAGTGATTATTAACTTGTAAGGAGTAAAAACCTCATGATGTCGCGTTACATAACAAGTATAAAGTTCTTATACAGTATTTGTTTTAACACTGACAAGATGCTTAAGCTTGTTTATATAGGCAATGATTGCTTTCGTTTATGATAGTGTTAATGCTAATCCGATTGGTTGGAAAAATATAATATAAGTAGTACTAGGGGTGAGCATGGGTCGGTTTGGATCGGTTTTTGGCTAAAACCGATCTCCGAACCGATCAATTCGGTTTTTAGAAAATCAAAACCGTTGGATTCGGTTTTTGTTCGGTTCGGTTTTTTCGGTTTTTTGGTTCGGTTTGGATCGGTTTCTGTTTTTGTTCATTTTTTTTTATTTAAAATTTTACTTTTTTGTTTATGATGTTATATATTTAATTTTCAATCATTAAAAAAAACTATGATATAGAAACTAAAATAAAGATATGCTTTTTAGTAACTAATTATACTTTTTAGATGTTAAAATTGATATAACTTTTATAAAATGAATTGATTTAATTGTACGTTTTCATTTAAAACATATAATTTATATAAATTTGTACATTAAAAAGACAAAAAGTTTAAATATATTGACATATTTACAAATTATAAGCAATAAATATAAATGTAACATGATATAAATATAAAATAAATTAAAATATAATGGTATCGGTTCGGTTCGGTTTTTGTTTGATTTTTTGGCATATGAAACCGAAAACCGAACCGATCCGTTCGGTTTTTGGAAAACAAAAACCAAACCAATGGATTTCGTTCGATTTTCGGTTTTTTCGATTCGGTTTTGTCGGTTTTTTTCGGTTTTTGGTTTTCCAGTTCGGTTTTTGCTCACCCTAATAAGTACTACAAAAGAGTGTTATCTATCATACCTTTGCTTTGCCCCTAATAAAACCAAAATTCGCCAGGATTTGTTAATTATATTTTTAATTGTATATATTTAATTCAAGTGAAGAACAAACATGGACAGGTTGATGGAATCGAAAGTACTCGTACACTTTTATACAGCTCAAACTATTAAAATACTTGAAGAAAATATTCATTGCATATATAATTATGTGAAATTCAGATTGTGCAATTTTAATAAGTTTAAGTATTTATTATTCTAAAATGGATTTAATACATAAACAAATATAGAGTATAAGGCAAAAAACATGTCCGGGAGAAATTAAAAAGGGAAGCCAATAAACCTTAGATATACAAATGTACGCAATTTCTTACTTTCGGTTTTATGATTCTTCTTTTTGAAATGATTAATTTACCATGAGATGATTTTGGCAAAAAGAATTCGGTGTTTGATATGTTAATGCAATACAATTATACAAGTGGGATTTGGTTGGGTCATATGCACTAATAAAGCCAAAAATATTGATAAATTAGTGGGGTTTTAAGAGTAATGATATTATGCTCAGCACGTCATATTCCTTTTTACAGCCACAAAACTTTGATTTGGTATCCACTTCGCCCATAATATGCAATTTGACTTCACTTCCGTCTTGTTTATACTTAAGGTGTTTGGTATCATGAAATGGAAACGAGAGAAAGGGAATAAGAAAGACTTCTCTTGTTTGTTTGCAACAAAGACAGAGAATGGGAAAAGAGGAAGGAGAAAGGGGAATCAATTCTATTTTCTCCATTCTCTACAAATTGGGTGAGAATGAAAATATTTTTTTTTTAAAGTTGTTATATGTAATAAATGTATTATTATTTAAAATTTTATATTTTTTTATATATAAATTCTCTGTAGGTACTAAACGACAGAATCCATTCTCTTTCCAAATACTAATTCTCTTTTTCACTATTTTCATTCTCTATTACATTTTCATTCTTTATGATTCCATTCTTACCAAACACCCCCTTATACTTTAGTCATCTCCTTTATTAAGTTCCTGCGTTAAGTACAAGCTATTTATGTAGTAAAAAAGTTAATAATTAATAAACCTATCAATTGTATCATGTTTACCATCACCGGGAAATTTTTTTCTACTGTATATTATATAAAAAATAAAGAATCTTTAACTTAAATGTATTTGCTTTAATCAGAGTATTCTTATAATGATTTTCAAACACTTTTCCCTAACTACCCTCGATATATTTACTTAGAGGGATTTATGAGAATATCAGATCGTTGTACCATTTAATTAAACTTGAAAGAATAAACTTAATATTCTGTTGACATTTATCATGATTTTTGAAAGAACTTATAATCATTTATAGAAATTTGTCCAATCCATGCTTTTGAAGACATGGGTTGGATTTATCTGAACTAGCCCTATCCTCGCGATTGTATACCTATGTGGGCATATATGTGGCTATATGTACTTGTTTTCATTTGGTTTGCCAGTTTATTGTTGTATACTCTGCATAAACTCGAATATGAGAAAAAACGTATCAACACGGTAAGATGTCATTGCCCAAACATATTATAACCTATTTAAATTCTTTTCGCGTGAACAGTAAAGCATCCAGGCAAGTAGTTGGCTCAGCAGCCTACCTGCCTGCTTAGTTTTTTTTTCTTTTTTTTTCTCCCCGTTTTTTAGTTAGCGTGCTGTGTAGATTTCAACTTGCTTTTTTGGGTTTTATATTATTATTTTTAGGGTGATAACGTTTTAGTGTCTCACACTTTAACAACTAAATCTTTTGAAACTTTTTATTTTTACCATTAAAGTTTTATGTTTGATAATTCATGGTATTTCGCTTTGGTCTTTTTTGTTTGCACCATGAACGTTTTAAGTTTCTAATTTTGATCTTTCAAGATACTTTATAACTTTTTACGTCGCCATCAAAGTCTTGTATAAGTGTATTTAAAGATTTACGTATTGTTTAAGGATGTGTTTTTTTTATAATGGTGACAGTTGACATGTTAAAATTAATGACCCGCATTTAAGTCTGTATCCAATCGTTGTCCCCGGCCAACAGCCGAGTATAACCCTAGTTATTAATTATATGTAAAAGTTCATAGCATTTAAAATGGTAAATGGTAACGGGAGATAGGAAAGGGGTCAGCCGGTAGTGCTCCTCTCAGTCTCTCACCCCGTCCAGTTTCTCCCTTGTAGGATTAGTCAAAATAGAAACATTTGAACATATTTTACAACTAACAATCAACCCGGGCTTAACACGGGTTCTCATAGATGCATTGTAAATAATCCGAATGATAGACAAGTATCTTTAAAATATGTTGTCATGTATTAAAATGTATAATAAAAACGTTAAATAAGTTAAAAAGTTGTGATAAATTATGATGCGAAAAACGAAACTAAACAAAAATAAAAGTTGTGAGTTGTAGACACACATTAAAAGACATACCGTTGGTAAAAACAAAAAAGTAAAACCATTATCTGAAAAGACACTATAGTTTTCGGCCTATCATAACGAAAATTTAAGGTTATTAAAATTTTACACAATAATGAGAACATTTAATAAAATTCTATATTAATGATATATATTAAAAAAAAGATATTTTGAATTTTAAACTAAAAAAGTATGATGATTTCATAATTAAATTAAAAGGATATGTAGCTATACCACATAATACAATTTTCAAAAAAAATTATGTCATTATAATTGTTTTATATTTATATATACAGCGAATAGATCGGACCTCTTTTAATCACGTAACACATGATGATACAAGTCCTTGATAGATGAAGCTTATCATCACGAAACCTTGTTATATTTGGAGATTGTGATATAAATATACAACATTAAATTATGGTTACAATGTTACAATTCGATTCGTCCCCCTTATCCGCCTCTCGGTATAAAACACATTTTTCATAAGTTGCTAGTGATTACAAGCTAGACTTGTCACAAGTCACAAAAAGTTGTTAATTAGTATGGTTCGCTATCAGCATGTGTCACTTGTAATGTAGACTTGTGTTGGTGATCTCGCTCATATATTGATTTCCTCAGTTGCTGACATCCTTGGCTAGTTTGGGTATGATGACTTATAGATATGGTACACAATTCGTATCTCAATTTCAAGTTAGCTTAAAAATTGATTAATTACTCTCAAATTACAAACAAAAAAGAAACACGATTAATACGACGGCAGATTTGATTGGGTCATGTATATCGACAAAAGGTGGGGGCATATAGATGTATAAAAGTTTAAGATAGAACATGCTTTTCTCTCCAGGGCATGATAATATATATGAGTTCCCCATGTAGATTGATTGCACTTTGCACATTATTGTTCCGTGACAGGTAATATTATTTACTCGTATTAACTTTTCACAAAACAACAAAATAAAAGATATATACTTTTTAGGAAGATTTTTAGAATATATAATTAGGACGATTAATCAATTCTCATACTTTTAGTTAATTATTTGAAATGTGTCCTCTGTAATGTAAAGCCAAAAATATTTATATATGTGGATCAAAATCAGTATTACAATTAGTAAATGATGATTTCTAATAATTACTAGCTAGTTACTAGTACTATATAAACAATTGCAGATTGCCACAAATGATATAATAATTCGTTTACAATATATGTAAGTTTGGAACAATAAATATATGTACTTCACTGATAAAGAAGCCCAAAAATGTGACTAAAGTCTAAAACTAGTATTGGGAACAATCGATGCAAATTATTATATCAACCCATTCTTTTACAATACATGTTATCACGTTTATGACATTGATGTACTTGTACCTTTCATTTTAACGGAAGTTGGTTGCAACTTGCAAGTGTTTTCGAAGTTCTGTTTTCATCAAGCTTCTTATCTTGATTGTTACAAGAAAGGAATCGGACTGGATAATAAGGCTAGCAAGCCGCACAAATAGCATGCCAGATACCTTAAGCCAATGATTGGCCCAAGAACACTCAAGGCCGACTGGGAGTACCAAATTAAAGACACATGTGACATAAAGTCAAACTATTTTTACATATAGTATTTTTTTTTCTTTTTCTAAAAGTAAGGATTTTATTCACACTCACCGTAAAAAAACCGGCGGTATATATGTACAATACAACACATCTTACAATAATTTAAAATTACACCAATCAATCCAAGTTATACTTTTGTGCTTCGATATATTCTTGAACCACAAGTTATTCTTACATATAGTCATAACAAATTTCCGTAACAAATATACATGCTTCATTAGTTCTCATTTTTTTAAACATGTGTCAACAAGTGTAACTCAGATGACAATGGGAGGGGAGGCCGCGATTTTGTGACAACTAACACAAGGATTTGATTTTGATTTCCGGACACTCCTAGCTATATACTCCGTAGTTACAACTATATATTGAGTGAATCGTGTATACCTCACATTGTGGATATGTAGCCGATTATAGGCTGAATTAGGTTGCCGATTATCAACATTTTGCCACAAACATAGTAAAACATGTAAGATCCCGAGCTAAAACTATACATATAAAATGTAAAAGGATTTGTAACTGGACTCAACTCCACATCTATATTACAAGTAGAACAAAAAGTGATACATCTACTTGAAAAACCAATCGAGAGCATGCATTTATTTCTGGTCCATGATGGTAAAAAGAATCATTCTTTGGTCCAAAACCGGACATTTTTCAAATCAACTAGATTGTGATTGAAATTGCCATACAAAGTTGCAACCAAACTGGCACTAAAGTAGCACCAAATCAACACTGAACTAGCCCTACGAAGTTGGGTTTTTAGGTTCCATTCAAACTTTTTGAATCGGTTTAAAGAGACTGATCATATATGCTCAAACATTATTTGATATTTCTACATCAATTCTGCATAGAAGTTAAAAATTCACTATGTATAGTAGTCAACAATATTAACAAAACAGGATCTAACACCAATTCATTCACTTGATCAGATCATCATCATTTATCAAAAAAATCGATCATCAAGAAAGTCAAAATTGAGAAATAGTAAAACCTCATATGACGATCGCCACCATTACTGAAATCAATTCGGAACTTCATGCTCATATTCGGATAACAAAACCCCCAATTCTGCACTATTCCTACTGTATCATTCGTATCGAACGTCTCGTATATGTAAACCTCCTTCAATCCTTCTTTCCATAGCGCCGTTCCGTTACCACACTTTATATGATTCACCAATCCTCTCAAATACATTTCCGCGTAAAATTGACGTCCTTCCACCTCATTCGTCGAATCGTAACTCGGCCATCCTGTTTCCGTTACAATTAACGGAATATTCTCGTGTCCTGCAACTGCCATCGCCGCAATCACCGAATCAACCATTAGATCAAATAAGTTTCTGTATCTAACTCCGGTTACTGCATCATCTCTGAAACTATAACTACTTTCCTGAAACAAAGCGAATCCGAGAGGTATCTCCGGCCGTCGTTTATACATGTTGTACGGATACAAACTCACGAAAAACGACGAATTCGTTTCTTTTAACAGATCGAGCAACGGCTTGATAAGAAATCGGCTCACCGGATCCTGAAACTGCGCCGAGGACGGCGGAAACGACGTCGCCATGATGTTAATGAACGAAAACGTCGTTGAAACAATGATCTGACGGATTCCGATATCGGTGAGAGAGCTCTGTACGTTGCGGATCGCCGGAATCAGTAGATTTGCATACGTAACGTTACCTTGAGATAGGACATGATTTCCGACGGAAATCGCGGTGATGTGTGCGCGAGGATAGTACGGGATGACGTGATTGTAAAGCCACGTGTCGGCAGCGGAGCGGTTGCCGGCGATGGCAGGGATTAAGGAGTTAGGAATGGAGATGAAGAGTGAGATGTTAGTGTAACTGAATGCTCGGATGATGCTAGGGTTTGGTACAGGAAGACGTACGGCGGTTATTTTTAGCGATTGGAAGAGGTTGATGACGTGTTCCGGCGGAGGGAGGTCCGGCGATGAGATGTAGGTGACGCCGATGGTGGTGGCGGTGGTGGTGAGGATGAGAGAAAGGAAGGCGAGGAGAGAAAGAGAGTAGGTGGACATAGTTTGTTACGGTGAGAGTCAAATGCAGGTTTGTTGTGTTGAACGGAATTTGGCGTGTATATTACTAGCAAGTTACTGGTAGTTGGGTTTTGGCGGGAGATTTTATATATGGTGAAATACGACGTTAGATATTTTACGAGTAATTTTTAATCAGATACTGTATTTGTTACTTGTTAGGACTCTCAAATACTTGCCCCATTTAAACCCGGCCAACCCAAAAGGATTTTTATCAACCTAATCGTTCTTGGCTTCTTGCATATTATTGCTGACCATATGAAAGACTCGGAACAATTGCATTTTCTCTAGTAAACCTCTATCGATTTGCTAGGGAGTTAAGGAGCTTAAGAGCCTTAGAATCCGTTGGCTATATCTAACGGCGAGCAAAAACCGAACCACAAATCATGGAAACCGGGTTAAAAACCATTAAAACCGTGTATCCTTGTAGTTAGAAACCTTAACATTAGGCTTTGCTCCAACTTGGATCACGTAAGAAAGCAATCATGTTTGTACTAACTTGCATGTTTTGCTTGTCTAACTACAATGATACAGGGGTTTAGTTTTTCAAAAGTATTCGTCATGGCACACACATTGGTTACTTCACTTCTTTTTTTATTTGAACGGCGGGTGGGAAGGTCGTTCCATCGAGCTGAACAGTGACATCCAAACGGGCAGTAGAGTATTATTTTTCGTATCATAAAAATCTCAAAATAAACAATCATTCCTCTGTCATAAAGCTCAAATGATTCTACAATATAAATAAATCAATACACACAAAAGGAAAGGGAAGTCATAATTCATTAACCAGCTCTACTACTAGTTCAGAGATTCAACTTGAAATTTCAAGAAAACTAAAACCCATCAAGCTGGTTTGCAAATCAAACCCAAACAGCAACCAAATCTGAAAGTGACAAAGGTTTTTGAAATACACAAAAATACAAACAATATTACATGAATGATTGTTCTTCATCCAAGTATATGATAAGTTATTTGTTCACCATCCTATAATCTTTCCCGTTTTTATGCTCTTAAGATATATACCTATATAGGTTTTTGGTACAAGCTGCATGTTTACCTGCCTTATAAATTTTCCTGCTGCCGATTGACTATACAGTGTTCACAAGGTAACTTCCTGCCGTTGATTGAACTACACAACGCTCATAAGGTGCAATGTTGATATTTAGCCTTTTTATGAGTTTATCTTTCAGATCATAACTATACAGACCAGTATAAGATCCTGGTTTCCTAAAAATGATATATCTCTTGCTTTTCACACTAGTGACAGGAAGAAGAGCACTGCCAGGGTAGATACTTGTATAGCTTGAGATACTTATTGACTGCAACTTTTCCCATTTTGTCCTTTGATAATCTTTAAGCATCCATACGTTGATTTTGTCTGAAGAAACTTTATGAAGGAGAGACAGAAAACCACCTATTTCAACCAAAAAATAGCAGTTGTTCATAGGGATACCATCAGATCCAGGTAGGCATGTTTGTCGAAATCTTTCTTTGGCTGTGTCCATAGATATCAAGTACTTGCAACAATGCACATCCCAATGGAAGTACCTGCCTTGAACTGAAATCGGGTCATCCCAATAATACTGCCTATTACCCGTATAAGAAGGACCATTAACCTTTTTCCATTTTATGGAAGCACAAGATATGTTATCACTTTTCAAGATAAGGAGCTCGCATTGGATAGGTGGGCCATTGAAAACATGAACTACTTTATAGACTTCTTTGAAATCGTCATAGGAAAGGCCCACTCCGCATTTGCAACCATAATGTCCTCTGCATGATAATGAACATGGGGGAAGAAATGACCCCTCCTTGGTGATTCGATTAAAAAGAAACAATGATCCATCTCTGTTGAGGTCTGTTATCAGTAAGAACTCGTTACACCAAGACTTTATACGACCATTATATGGTATGTCAAGGCATTGGTCTTTCATTTTTAGCCCATCTTTCTCTTCTCTAATATCCACAAGGCGCACTGTTTGACTTCCAGTTGTATTCTCAAGGATTAAAGAAGCATGGTCCAACAGTATTCTGTTCGTAGTTAAATCGAACCACCGTTTGCAGACATATCTAGTCTTATAGCGAAGTATATCAGTTGGAAGCTTTTCAAGGATGTCTAAAAGGAGGTCATCTGGAAGAAGGGCAGAAAAGTCAACCTTCCTTTTCTTCCTTGACACCTGTTCAGCTTTACAAAGTCTCCTGCAACTATTAGTTGCTGTTGTCATCAAAACCTGCTTTAAAGTAATACATCCCTTTTTCATAAGCAGCAATAATAATAAGATGAAGATAATACAACTTTACAAGTTGGATATACATTGCAGATGAATAATCATAAGACTGAGTGTAACCATGACTTCAACCTAAGCATGACGATTCTTGCAACTAAAAAATCAGTGCTAATGGTTCTAAAATTGAACTTCAACAAAAAAAATTATTATTCTATATGTATGTATATAGCCAAAAAAAAAGTTGTTCTTTTGTATGTATCAAACTTCCAGACCTCGTCTACAATATGACTTGCAGTCTGATGAGGTATGAGGTGGCATAGGTTTTCTCCAATGTGTAATTTCCTTTTTCTTTTATTACTAGCCTTTTTTAACTGTAAGACACTTCTAGGAACACGGAACACCCAAATATGGGAAAGCCAAAAGACGAAAGAAAACCTACATTAAATAGCAGATATCTATTCGAGGAACAATCTTAAAACTTATTATTGAGAAACTTTGAATGAGTGTGCATGTTTGATTTTGGATCATCACAGGTACACAATAGTGTTCGTACATATACTAATATACTCATGCCTGTTCCATTCTAAAAAAACTACAAAAAGTTACTAAATTTCAGTTCTCAAAGTAATAATACAGCGTTCTAGTTACATGTCTACAAGACTACAAATTATGAGTGAGCAATTAAACACAAAGAAACACAATCATTAGGGGTTGCTTTCAGTTTTTGAGTATTGTCAAAAGCTGCTCGATTAACACTTACAATGTTTTGATAACTGTGGATACTGCAGAAAACATTCATACTGATTGTCATGGCCCAATTAGGAATTTACATACGTGCTGGAAAAAGAAAAGGAGGATCCATGTAAAACCAAATTGATCCACGTATATTGAGAAGCTGCGTAAATGGATTTGGTTGTACAATTTTAGTTCATTGTATATCTAATGCAACTCACTTCATCTTTCATGTTGCTCATGCAACTTCTCAATTTTCCACATCATGAACGAGGAACTATACCATCTTGAAAGGTGATGTGTTGATAAATCTGTATCTTTTCTTACTAGAGTACACACCATTCATTAGTCGAATACCAAGCTAGATACGCAAGATCTTTCATTATTACCCTGTCACTAATGTGCAGGTTTCAGAAAGTATAAAGTCGACTTTGGAGTTTAACAGAATGAACACATCAACTGCAGTTGAAGACACTGGTTACTCAAAATCTAACAAAGGTATTTTTGCAGTATCCACACCACCTTTGGTGGGTCACCAGTCCACCGAATTCATGCAAAGCACCTACTAAAAAAAAATGTGAATCTCTTTCTATGAAGGCAGTTGACCGGACATGGCTCCATAGAGCTTTTGGATCCCTATGAGGTTTGAACTTGAGACCACCTTTTGAAGGAACTCAATCCTTCACCAACCGCTTGGCTACCCATAATCTATTAACATATACTGTTTGGGGCTTTGTGGCTGATATGAGCATATATGTGTTGTACAAGGGTAAATGTCAACTTACAAGGATCAATTTGATTCATGTAAAAAAATATTCCAGCCCACGTATCAGCTTGGGTCGACAATAATCTTCATGAATTTTTATGGACATGTCTTCTATTGCACAAGATTTCTAACCAAATTGTTATTTTTATAGGATTTTTTGGAAATTTTCGATAACCAATCATTGATACAACGATTCTTGAAAATTTCTAAAGAAATTACCAAATATATAGTAAATCTATATAACTGAATATCCAAGATTTGAGATTTTAAACGTCAAGGTCTACGACACCTAAAATTATTCAGGTAGATGTAAATACTCTAGTAACTTCAAAATCAAGAAGTTCTCACTAAGCAGATTGGTACAAATGGCAAACATAAAATCTTGGATACTGACAGAAACAAAAAGATCCAAACAACACAAAACAGCTAAGAATTGGTAAGTCTACGAGCAAGTAATCGTAATCTGTGCCATTTATTTTCTATTTCATATACTGGTATAAACTAATAACTTTACAAGATTATCAAGACGGAATCTCATTCCTTTCCTATTTCACAGACTAAATTATTTCACCCCAACTTAATCTTATGACCTTTTGAGAGGAAATAGGGATACAAACATATCAAATTAACAATCTTTACATTAACAGAAGTTAGAGAACTACCTAGTTTACTTAATTATATTCCTTGTTCATCTAGTTATTTAGAATCCTAGACATATTAGGAATTTAGTATTGTCTCCTTATTCAACTATTGTAGCCCTTCATTCTATCAATCAATAATATCATATAACAATTCATATCATAATACTTTATACCCTTTACAAGCTATCTAAACTCAAAATTATAAATCTTGATTGAAAAAAAAAAGATTCTTGAAAATTGGAGACTATTAGTTCTAAGCTTCAAAGAAAAAGATCATATCATATCAGCTCATAAATCTATAAAAACATTAAGATTAATTGTCTAAAAATTAGTTAATTATGCTATTAACAGACGCTAAATTAAAGATTAAAGATTTCATCACCAGTACATAGCTAATAACAATAGTTCATACAAAAAATATAAAGAAAGACAGTAAAGAAGAAAGTGAAGTGCATTAATGGGAATTGATAGATCGAACCTGAGAGATTGATTAATGATATCAAGAAGAAATCGAGGATCATGAAAATAGGGAAAATGAATTGGGGGTTTTTCTAGGGCTCAATTAGAGCAAACGCGGGAGATTCATAGGTATGTTGTGACCGTAGCACTACCTACCACTTTGGGTTTTTGACTTTTTTATATCTACTCGGTATCTTCTTTATGTAAAATGATAATCACACATTAAGAATTATCATTAGTCATTAATAGCTTATTACATATATAAAAAATAGTATTTTATATATCAAAAAATACCTTTAAATATTCGCTTAACAAAGTACAAATTTTAATGCACTAAAATAGTTTATATTGTTTGTTATTGCCAAAACTCTTTTTTATTTATTATGGAAAATGCTATCTTTTATCTATTTTTATTTAAGTTGATCTAAGGTTTATCTTTAATAGAGTATCATTTTTTCTAACAACAGTGGTGATTGGATTTAACGGCATTGCCTCTTCATCGTCCGATAAAGATCGACCACGTCACCAGCACAATCAATCCGAGAGCATGACTAGCGGTGGAAGTTTCACTACCGTTCTGGAGGAAACCAGCTAAATGCTAGAGAAATCCTTATGCCCCACCTCATTAATGTATAATAACTTAACTTTATTAAATAAAATGATTTATGTAAGCCTTCCTTCACTAGCAAAAAAATTGAATAAGATGAAAATATTTTGTTTTTGAATATAGATTATAGAGGTCAAACTTAGCTCGAATGTTAATTATCTGTAAGCCGAAAGTCTTACTTTACATGTTGGTCTTACTTTTGAATTTTAACGGATTGAGTTTTCTTTTTGTTCTGGATATATGGAAATGAAATAATAAAATTTTTTTTTTCCAGGTATATGCTATCTAATCTACATGCATACGGTTTTGAAACTCTTTTCCTATTCTTTAAAGTGTTATATAGATATAGAGATAATTGAATTTAACAAGATTTTTTTTATGAGGTCAAAGGCTTTGAATTCTCCACATGCAAATGTGCTGAAAAGATCTTAGCAACGCTACACCCATCTACTCATGAGAGAGCAAACCTTTTAAAGTGTTACAAGTATTCAAATCAGGCGTGGACGTACCGAATTAGGGGTGTTAGTCATTTATCTGTTCTACCTTTATAAAAAAGTGAGAATGAAAAATAAGAAACTGAGTTGATCAGGATTAGCTTTGAAAGTGGAACTGAAAAAGGCACAGGGATGCAAATTTCTAAATAACATTCTTGTGTGGTCTCCATATGTTGTTACATAAATGAGAAATAATATATAGGGATAAGGACCTGAAAACGTAATGAATTATGTACAAATGTTTATGTTGTGTAATGAACTACTTGGATGTTTATTGTATGTAATGAATTTTCAAATCTAGGTTATTGTACGTATCCGACCAATCAAAAAATTACAAGTGACGGCTTATATGGTTGTCACATATACAAGGGTGCATCCAATAACCAGGATTTAAAAGTAGATTATATACAATAAATATCCAAATAGTTCATTACACATCATAAACATTTGTGCATAGTTCATAACATTCCCAGGTACTTATCCATAATATATACAATGATTAAAAAAAAAAAAAAAAAACAAAGCTTTCCAATTCCCAAACTTGTGCTCCAAAAAATATACTCAAGAAGCTATTTACAATAATACTATAGGAACTTGTAGCACAAATAATCACCAGACATATATCAATCAACTGCAACAAAATTTTCCGCTTCTGGTTTACTCACCTTCCTGTCTCTTTAATGGTACACCAAATATTAAAATGCTAGTTCTGTACATTCGGCATAAATCTCTGAGTATGATCAACAGGAAGGTGGTTTGAAAGCTTGAAGTGTTGTGTTCTGACAGATTCACCTAGCAATGCATCCATGTAGCTGCTAATCACTGCCCTGATGTGGTAACCATCGGATTGAATGCCCTTTATTTGTTTGGAAAAGTAATCACGCGTGTCCATTTTCATCTCTTCGTCTGATCTACACCAAATCAGAGCAGAATCTAAATCACCAAAAATATATTGTAACCCGTCCCACATTCTTAACTGACAAAAGGGAAAAACAGTTTAAGCGTGAGACTTGCAGACCCCGATTGTCTTAAGCTAACTAAAAGGCTATTAATATAGGAGTATGCCAACTTTGGAATGAGGTGTTACATTAACTGACAGTAAAAATTGGGCAGTAGCTACACAACTGACCTTAAGATTAATTTTGACCAACCAGAACATCCGGCTGATGTAAGCCCCTCAACGGTGGTGTCTCGTAGCTTTTCAGGCTTTCTTGATAACAAAATCAATGGCCATCCACCGGATTGAAGTTTTATGTACAACTCAATCAAGACAAAATGTTTCATAAGTCTTGCCTCTCTAACCCAATCATCACAACCATACCGACTGTATCTGTGCCACAAATGTATTTAAATAAAAGGTTATTTCCTTAAGCCATTACAACATTTAATGACTCCCATTTCTTATGCAATGAAGATATATAAACAGATGTGGTGAGTAGATTACCTGTATGCCAATGGGTTAGCACACAAAGCGTCGGTAGATAAGATATCATCAATGTCAAATAGTACTACATCATGACCACCATTATCTAGTGTAACCCCGTTGAAGTAATCTGCCACTAAGGACACCGAATTGTTCAACTCTCTCATGTAATGACCTTCTTTGATATACTTAACGGCAACATCCTTACATACTTGAGGCAAAGAATAATATCTGAAGCCATTAATCTCGGCATTTAAAGCAGCCATTTTGCAATACTCATAAAGATGATGATCAGATTGAAAGGATTCAACTACTCCAGCTTCTCTACTTTGACATGATTGTAACATTACAGTCAATGCAGTTAGCAGAGTCATTAACAAAATCCCAACCATCACGAGTGAGCTAATAAATATAGTCGCAGCACACGACGACATATAGATCACGGATTCCATTCTGAATTGGCTTCCCATTTCTATACCAACAACAATATCCAAATCATTCAGTTGATCCTCTTTAACGTGGTCAGTGACAATTACGGGTATGATTAAAATACCGGCAAGGCCGGGTATCAGGAGGCTTATGGGGTGCAAATAGGCTAGGCCCACTACCATTTAAGGGCCCATAATTTTCTTTATATACTCGTATATATACATGGTATGTGGCTTTTTCAAGATCTAGTAATGAAATAAAACTATGTATTTGCTCTGTTATTTACTACCTGACAAAATAGTGTGTAAATTTTTCGTTTTTATCCAGCAATAGATCATAAATTTGTTTAATTGGTTTTAGCGTTAACATAGAAAGATGATTCCCTTTGTTTGAATACACACATTCGCTTCTAACTTTCCATTCTTTGAATATTGATATACTTATATTTTATTAATTCATTTAATTATGTTTTGCTTAAATATACACGCGTTAAAAGTTTGTCAAACTTACTTTTTTATTGTTGAAAACATTTATCATTGTAATATTATGCTATTAATTTGCTATTTTAGAGGTCCGCTTTTTATTCTCGAGTCAGGCCCCAAACTCTTTTTATATTTTCAAAGACGACACTGAATACCGGTATTTAAAACATTGGTGGTCACTACAGATAACTTCAAAAATATTCATACAAAAAAATATATAAAAAATAATACCAGATCCTTCAGGACTCGAGAGACTATGAGCTGAATACTCGCGTTCTATTTGATGGCCATATGCTGACATGATCTCGAGACTCTAAAAACCTATAGATTTATAAACTAATCTTGTATAGAAACATAAGCCAATTAACAAGCAACTTTAAAACAGACAGAGATTCATAAAATATGAGCAGAAAAATATAGATCAAGAGTTGAATCTAGTTATACAAGATTATTATAAGTTAACCTACATATGGTCAAATACAGATAGAAATAGAGTTACTTTAAAAATAGCTGAATTGTGATGGAAAAACAGAATAGTTGAAGAAAGAAAAGAGAGAGTTGAAGAAATACCGAATGAAAGAAAAGCAAGCAACTTCCAAAAACATATGAATATGACAATAATAATGAAACTTAATATGACACAATGAGTAAAAAAGATTGACAGGCACCTGATATGTTTGACACCTAAAAGAAACAAGTATCTCGATGTTGGATATAGATTCCATATTCATGCGTATTATTTTGGATTGGATATCATCATAAATTCATAATACGAGTAATATATTAATACTGTATTATTTTGGGTCGACTGAGTCATAGATTGGAACGTGTTTATGGAGTTTTCTGCCACTAGCCAACATCCCATTGGCCTACTCTCTTATTATTATACGGAATATATCCAGTTTGCTTTTGCTGTTTATATATTTTGTTTTACTTTTATTAAACTTAATTTAGTATAACTAGCATGGTATCCGTGCGATGTGGCGGTGGTCGTCACGGTGATGGGGACGATTGGTGGTGTCTGATGCGATGTCTGTATAAATTATTGAGGTAAAGTGTTAATGAAGATCTTTTGAAAAATAAAGGATTAATAGTGTAATTTAATTAAGTGTTGTAAATAAAAATATTCCATAAGTTTTAACAATTCTAAAAATAAAGATTTATTCTTTTTATAACTAGTCATATGTCTACGCGATACGGCGGTGCGGTGGTGGCAGCGGCGATGGGTGGTGGCGGCGGCGACGACGGGGTGACGGCGACGATGGTGGCGTCGTTATTAATATAAAAGTAATTTATATAAATGAATGTATTGTAGTTATTCTAAGGGTCGAGATTTTAAGATCGAGATGTATGTTGTAAATGATTATATTAAGGGTATTATAAATATATTAGGTAATTTTTTTAAAACGGTATAATAGGTAAAAATATTTAAATTAATTAACAAATAAAATGAGCAGTTTTGGCTGATCATTTTTTTTTTTTTTTTGAAAAAGTACATATTATTTTTCAAACTTATAATATTTTCAAAGTACATATTATTTTTCAAACAAATGTAAAGACAAACATATATTTATATTATAGTCATTTGAAGTTTATTTGTATACTTTTTTTTTTTTGGTAAATTTTTATTTGTATAAGTTAAGTTATTTTTAGATATTTAGATAACTTGAGTTTAAACATATAAATTATCTTGACTTTTAATCTATACTATATTATAAAGCAGATTCCTTCCAGATTTTCAACAATGAGTTGAAATTTTCAATATTGATTTTAAGTACATCCCTAAAATACCCCTCTCATCTATTCTATATTTATTTAAAATAACTATAATACCCTTTCTCTCTCTTTAAATCTCAACTAATCATCTTTTTTCTCTCTCCTCCATAAATCATTTATTCCTCTAATTTATTCAAAATCTTTTATCTCAAAAATCATACGTCGATAAATTATAAAAATTGTATGGGTGTTCTTAAAATTTCATGTTTTTTCATTAGAGATGTCATTCGATATACTTTCGACGAATTTTTAAATCCGAGGGCGGAGGCCGTAGGCATTTGACTATCACACTCTCTGACCTAGCTATCACCTCACCATCTCACCGCCGCAACGCGCGGGTATTTACTCTCGTAACTTTAAAAACATAAAAGGCACTAGATTTAACTATGTTAATCGCTAAAATAGGAGGGCCCGTTTCACATCTAGCATAAAATCGATGGACCCGAACGAAACATACGAAATAAAATTCAAAAAGATTCACCTCCTAATATTGGCGCTTTCAGTTTGCCCCAATTAAAACCCTAATTTTTCAAATTTGCCCCAAATCCCATAAAAAGTAACAAGAGCGAGCAACTTGATTGCATTTTTGCGATGCCGAAACGGAAAGCAAAGAAGATTACTAAACAGCCCGCGCGTGAAGCTGTTGCTTATGAATCCGAGGGTATCACTCTTTTGACTTTTTGTATCATTTTTAGTTTCAAATGAAATCATTTAAAAAAGAAGTAATTTTGTGATTTAGTTGAGAGACAATGTGCTGCAATCAGGACGATAGGCGAAGTGGAGATCGAAAGGTTGCTTACTGCGGCACGTTTGCTGAAATCGAATATGACCACTGAACAGCTTCAGATGCCGTTACTTCAATTTTTCGAGGAGAATCTTCCGAATCTAATGATTTCAAGAAGTGAGAATGATGGGACGATTGAAGTGAAATGGAAGGTTCAGGATGGGGATGTGTCCATGAACACGGTCGATGGTGGAAATATGATGTCTTCCGTTCTGCAGCATATGTCGATGGCCTATCATGACTTTGTTGGTGGCTATGAATTTTCAAGTAAATCTGGTAAATTTCTAGACTTAATAGTTTAGTTACACAGAGTTGAATTGCAGCTGGCATTGATCTTTAAGTTTTTTTTTTGGTTGGTGGCAGTGAAAACGGGCTTCATTGGTGCTGATAGTCTTCAGATGAAGGATTTTGTATAATTTCTTTTGTACATTTTGATACGTGATTCTTTCTTAATTGTATCAGCCGTTGTTTGTTTAGCTTATTTTAGTGGGTGTTTTCTTGTTTATTTCATGCTTTAGGTTCTTGAGGAGCAATCTGACACTCATATTCTTGGCGTTGAAGATTCTATGCAAACTCCCGGGGTATGTTGTTTCGGATCATTTATATGTCTTCATGTTTACATGAGACTTACTTGCATTATGTAAACGTTTAATGGTTGTTATCAAACAGTGTGAATAAGGCCCAAAACAGTACCATCAATTTCCAATAGAAATAATGAAATATAACTTCTGTCATATTCTTTTCGGTTTATGGTTACAATCTTAGCAACCAATATCAGGTAACATGTATTTTGATATTCAGCTGTCTGATGTTGGAGTTGTTACGATTGCAGGTGACTAGCCAGAGGTTGTCAATTGGCATGACACCAAAAACTTTAAGACTTCCAAAGCAGGGTGAGATGCTTCTGTCAGTTCATGGTTCACCCCTTGGTGTTTACAAGGAAAACAACATGGACGCAATACATGGTGATATATTCAAAAGATTATCTTTTTCCTCCTCTGTACATCAATTATAATTCTATTGTATTGTTTCATATTCCTGCAAAATGCCAACTGTTTTATCTTTTAAAAGGAAACTTTTCAGCTAATGCAAGACTAGCAACATCATCTGCTTACTTTTATTTCATTTGATGATTCTATATGCAGAAACAGAGGAAGAATGACTAGTTCCCTGTTAATTTCCAAGATCTGCAAAAGAGAAATGTTTGATTTGCTTCTCAGTTCTACTTTAAGCGGTATAGCTAGTATCTAAGTGTTTTTCTGGAGTTGCTATCAAAGAGGTTGCTATAATGCAATTCAATGGATTGAAAAATATGTATCTTGCATGTTATTAAATCAAATTACAGCTTCCAGCTTAAGTTCCTTGTTATTGTTCTTCATAATTTAGTCCCGGTAAAGTAAAAATTTTCTTTCCAGTTGTGCACATTATGAGTTAGATAGGTTATTAGTCAAGTATATCTTATTCGAATAGGAAGTAGTATACATGAAAAAGGGAGAGTGATGAGTAATTAAATATGATTAAACAAGATAAACGGGTAAACGGAGGAGGTTAACCCTTTTCGGGTTACCCGAGGATGGCGAGCCATTTTTTTTGTCTTGGATGTAGTAGCCTAACTTGATTTTCTTTTGCCTGTGGGTAGTACCAAGCCTTTCTAGACCACCCCCAAGCTATTTACCTAGGGAAGGATTCGAACCGAGACCTCTTATGAGGAAACACGACTCCTTGTTACTAAACCATTTGGTGATGATTTATGATAACTAGGTGTACATGAAATTTTCTGGAAAACTCGTCAAAACAGGTTTGAGTTGATATTGGTAATTTTGAAATGGTCAGGCCAGACTGACTCATACACCCACCTTTTGTCTTCTCTTTTATTGAAACTTTACCAATAAGTGATGTTTTAATATGATTAATACAACTGTATTGTTACAGTGATAATCAACTGTCTGAAATGAAAAGATGGAGTTCTTGAGCATTTTTCAATCATCTTTGGGAGAATCATGACCTGCTGAACCTGTTTAAAACGATTTTCAAAAATTGTACACATAGATATCCATGAATTGGTCAAAAACCACTACTTCTAAGACTATCTATCATCATTTGCTTAGTTTCATCTCTTGCTCAGTTTTATTTCATTTGATAATTTATCTGCAGAGATGAAGGAAGATTTTCCTGCTGCCTGCAAAATACCCAAAGTTCTTTGAAAGAGTTCTATTATATAATAAACATAGGATTGCTTTGTATCTAGGTGTTTTCCTAGGCCTGCCTCTAAAAGAATTGCTATTGTGTAAAATCTATGCTGAACGACTGAACGTTGGATCCATACTCACCCCTAGTGAACGTTGTCTGGTCCAAATAGAGATTGTAATTATTTTTCATTCACATAGAAAATTGTACACACAAATCGGTGGTATGTCTTGAAATGGGTACTATTTTAGAAATGTTCAGGCCGGCTTAATGCAGAAACACCTTCTGTTTTCTCATATCTTCGGCATAATACTTGTAACTTGTAAGTAGTGGTTTAATAAAGAGTAAACAAAACTACATTATTGGAATAATAATCAAACGTTACAAATAAAATGATATACAAAGTCCTATGCATTTTGAATGCAATGCAGTTTGGGAGACTTTCAGCCAGTTTGACTAATTAACCTGTTCAAGCAGCCTGTTTCACCTGATCGTGCTGTCCAACCCATGTCCATTTTATATTTCTAGGTTACATTTACCCATTGGCCACTGAGAGACAAAATACAAACCAAATTGACCTGTTGACCTGTGTAATTGTCAAAATTGTCACCTCTACTAGAAATACACTCGGTAATATGTAGCAGGCTTTGGCTCTTTGCTATCTGAGAGTTGGGTTCACCGATCTCTAAACCGTAACAACCATGCCCAAATGACCAAATCCAGATAGATTGAGCACCAGTGACAAGCACAACACAGCTACCATTATACACCCAATAGCTATATGATTGGTAGTGAATTTATCTATTCTAGAACGATAACTAAGCAAAGTCTTCCGTCAATACCTTGGTGATATCTACTGGGATACAGGCATAACATTAGTAGTTATAGCATCTTGTTCGGCTCGTGATAACCCGAGCACCCCTAAAGCTTCTAAAAAGAACCTTTTATTGGGGACAATACCATCTCTATCCATATGCTTCAGCAGTTTTTGTACTAGCTCCTTCATGTTTGACTTTGTGTAGGATTTGTATAGAAGTTTATACGTTGAAGAATCTATTTGAAACATCTCACTATTACAAGCAGTCTCAAACAGTTTATCTGCTTCAACCGGCAAATTATTCAAGCAATAGACATTAAGCATGGCATTTAACGTTGAAACCTTTACGTGCTTTTCCTTATCAATCATCTTGTCATATATTCCCCTTGCCTTTGAAACACAATCACAACATCCGTACATCATAATCATACATTCATACGTGATGAAATTTGGTGTGTATCCCATATCTGTTATTTTCTGAAAAATCAACTCTGCTTTGTCTCTAAGCCGTGCTTTCCCATAATTTGTTATCATTGAATTAAAAGTAGAAACCATAGGCCTCTCTTTTGACCGTAACAAGCTCTTAAACACTTGTTCCATTTTTTCAAACTCTTGCTTTCTTCCATATGAATCAATCAACAAATTATAACTAATGATGTCTGGTCTTATCTGATTACTTTTCATACGGGAAAGTACCCCTTCCATTTCACCTACCATCCCATTTTTCCCATATGCATCCATTACACCATTAAATGTGAATATATCAGGGGTGCAGGCGCTCTCCTCTAAATCTTTAAACAAAGCTTCTACCTGAGCAACATTTTTTGCCTGAGCAGATGCTCTTAAAAGAATATTGTATGTGACAATACTCGGTTTGCACCGTTCTGTAGCTTTCATTTTATCGAAGTACCCAAGAGCTTTAGATAAAGCCCTTGGTTTGTCTTTAGAGTGTAGATGGGCCGTGATAAGTGAATTATATACAGAAGTATCGGGTCGACACCCACTGTTTCTCATCTCAGAAAATAACCACATTGCCATTCGAGTTTGTCCTTTCTTTCCCATCACTGATATTAGTTTCGAGTAGACCCCATTATCCGCAACATACCACCGTTGTTTCTGCATCCATCTAAACACCTAAGCGAAAGAAAATCAATAATTAGTAAAGCTATTAACAATCAATCCAAAAGTCAAAGTCAAAGTCAAACTGGTTCTCTCAAATAACAATATAATCCTACCTTCTTTTCCTAAAATCCTAAGTAAGTTGATATGGATACAAGATCAGAAAACGGTCCATTTGACCTAAAAATCTACAACGCATAGCAGTTTTCGGCTAGCTTATATGCCAGGTTATTAGCTTATTTGGTTTTGGCATAATTTTTGACAAGCCAAGTTTTTGTGGCTTATTTCCTGGCTTACAGGCTTATCGTGACTTACAATTGCATACTAAGCTTATCAGTCATATTAAGCTTATTGAAGATAAGCCAGACTAAAAGAAGCTAATAAGATTCCCAATTAGCTACAGCCCCCTCAGAAACAAATAACCCTCAGCATCAAAATCAAACATTTAACTTGCAGCAGAATTTATATGTCTACTACTAATAAACTACCAAATCTTGGTAGCAAAGAAACAATTTTTGAAAAAAATAACATAACATCACAAGACTGCCAAAATCTACACAACCCAGAAGACAAGTTTCAATCTTTCTGCATACCGACTAAACAAGTTTCAATCTTTTTACATACCCACTACAGTCTACACAATCTATTAACCGTGTTAAGAGATTTACATTCCCTTGGGAAGACCGATATGGGTCGGAATGCTAACTACTAACTCGCTGTTAAAAAATAATAATAATAATAATATCCTACCTCAAGACATTGAAGCCATTTATCAGACTTGCCAAGCTCCTCAAACAGAAGAAAACAGTGTTCAGTTCTCACTAACTTCACATACTTGTTTAATGTTGATAGCAAAGGCTTATCATAGTTAAAATTCCTCATAATTGTCCGTACCAATTCTTGAGCCTCTGCATTATCCCCAGATTTTGAATGCTTTTTGGGCCTAATTGTTGCACTGCAGAATACTGTGTGCTTCTTATGAAGAAATTTTTGATGTAAGTTGTAATTTAGTGATGAATTGTGTGTGAATTTGATATGTTGAGATGTGGAAATTGAACCAAAATGAAGAGGCCCATTAGCTAAATTTGCAGACATTTTTCAAACAAGTTATTTACAAACATATATATATATATGTGTGTGTGTGTGTGTGTGTGTGTATGTAATCAGTTTGATTGTTATTGTGGACCGTAGAAGGGTGGAAGTGCGGTTAATTCCGGTGGATGAGCGACGGTGAAGATTTTCTGTTAAAAAGGATAATCACATCCAGACCCCTATGAAACAATGAAATATCAAATATCCAAATTCGCAATGGGCTTGGTTTTAAAGAAGCCATGACAACCCATATCAGTATGGGCCATTGACGCAACGCCTAACTGACAGTTATTAAAAGTACCATATAGTTTCGTGTTATCTTTTTATAGATTTGAAATGAAATTATAAAAATAGGCAGAGCCCTATAATTCGTTTAATATCTATAATACCCTATAAAGCAAACTGGATTTCTCTCTTAACTTAATTAAGAACCTGATAAGACAAAAATGCCCTTAAATAATCTTCCTTGCTAAGCACCCTCTCACGTGATATACCAACTATGTCCTTCAACCATTTTCGTCTCTAGCAAAGTAAAACCTTATCAACGCCACCACCAGATTGTCTTCCCCACCACCACCGCATTGTACGGGTACCATGCTCGTATTATAAAAAAAAAAGCTTTCCGATTTCATATAATTACTCACAGAAAGTCTTGTGAGTAATATGCATAATTTTAAACATAGATACATTTTATATTGTTTGATTTTCTTAACTATAATTGATTTATGGGTTTAGAGACTGGATCTGAATGACAATGTACTTTTTTCCATTTACATCTATATTTATACTTCTTAATAAAATTTCGAAAGTTACACGGGAGAAATTGTCAAAAATACCCCTCCCCACAAAAAGATAACTATCCCTTATATTTGAAAGTTGTGATGACCCATTTATACTGTTTTCGATAATCACTACATTAGACACCTTGTTAATGGTATCCACTGCAACGCGCGGGTACCATGCTATATATATCACCCACATACTTTTCTAACTTTTATATGGTTGACCAAATATTGATCTGATAACCTAAAATAACAATGTAAGTTTTATTTTATTTTTTCATAAATTTATTGATTCATGCTTTCTTTTTTATCTTTCTTTCTCCTTTTATCTATATCAATCATCATCATCTTCATAATCATCACAAGTTTATAAATTATATATCTTTCATAAATTAGCCGAAAAAAAGTTCACGTTGGAGTTGGACAAGGAGTCCCATTCTTGTCCAAATCGGCCAATCCCACCATCTCTCACACACTTTAAGTTCCCCTAGTAGTCTCCCCTAAATAGCTAAATCTCCTACATTAGCGTTGAGTTTTGAAGCTCCAAACTAAAAGCTTGAAGCTCTCCTTACTAATTAATATGGATTTTTTTTTTATGTAATAGTAGCTTTTTTTAAAACCTTAAAGTCTGAAACTCTTAAAAGTTTTCTGCCAAACATATCTATCTTAATCTTAATATATACTATAAGACACTTGAACTAATGACTAATTAACCAATCACATCGTTCGATTTCATCAAATTGACTTTTGATGATGTCATCATTTAGATAAACTACAAATTAAAAATCCTAATAGTCATTATCCAAATATATTATTATATTAATATTTAGAGTAAATTACATTTTTCGTCCTTAAAGTTGACACGTTTTTCACTTTTGGTCCCTTAAGTGAAAAAATTACAATTTTGACCTTAAAGTTGGCAGATTTTTTCAATCATCGTCCCTTGCCAAACGTCGTTAAGTTTCAACCGTTAAGTCAGACATGTGCAACACACGTGAGGGACTGAAACTGCAAAAAATGACAAGTTCAGGGACGAAAACTGAAATTTACTTTTCTGTTGTCATCGTCTTCATCTTCTCCGCCTGACTTTCGTCGAAAAATTCGCCGAAAAACTTAAAATGCCGATATCTCACTCGTTTCTTCAAATTAGATCACAAAACCACCACCAAACTTCTCTAAATTAATTTACGCACGAATCCTAACCAAAAAAAAAAAAAATCTTAAAATGCCGATATTTCATGAAATGTAAATGAAAAGCATCGTAAATGAAATTGTAACCAAGACCCAGTTGACCAAAAAAATCAACAAACTAGCATGGAACTTGTACGAACTGGCAAATTTGAGTGCGAATAACTTATAACCGAAACGAGATCCAATGAATCGGTTGTCACACCCGAATTCTTTGTACCTCAATCTACTAATCTAACTATTGTAACAACTTAATAACCTTAACGATTGACCAGTAAACTATATCGAAAACCTTACGATGAAACTAACATCTAACTAAATCGCCAAAAATGAAAGGTAGCAAATCGCTATGAAACTTAACACAATACTAGATGAATCAATAGTAAACTTGTAACAACTTTCAGAATGAGATTTCGACGTAAGGATTTCACGAACAACGGATTTAAAGTTTCTATACAAAATATAGAACAAGAGCTATAATCAACCAAATGACGAACTGTAAATTGCTTTGAACTTCTATTACATAAATTAAGAATCAGGTGACGATGATCGGAATTTTTGATCTGAAATATTTAAGTTGCAGGGGCTTGTCAGGCCTCATGGTCCTTTTGTCATTCTTTGTTTCCTCTTGATATATATTTCTAATTTTTCGATCTTATGTCTTTGCCTCATTGACAAAAACCGAACTCACATGAAGGGCTCTCCCCATTTTGTACTTTTCTTTTTGGTGCAAAGCTTATGGAATAATAATTGAGGCACACCATTGGTGTCTTAGTGAGGAGCACGTACACCTAATCCAACATGGACTTATTTGCGAAAACAGAAATATTGCATTCTTGGAACAAGCTAAATCGTACAGAAATATTGCTCAAAATCCATGTTATGGGTATTTTGAGTTTTCCGGCAAGTGTTGAATCTGAAATCTTTTTGTTAGGATTCGTGCGAAAATTAATTTTGAGAAGTTTGGTGGTGGTTCCGTGGTTTAGTTCGAAAAAACGAGTGGGATATCGGCATTTTAAGTTTTCTGGCGAATTTTCTGACGAAAGTCAACCGGAGAAAAAGAAGATGATGAGAACAGAAAAGTAAATTTCAGTTTTCGTCCTTGAACTTATCATTTTTTGCAGTTTCAGTCCCTCACATGTGTTAAACGTGTCCGACTTAATGGCTGAAACTTAACGACGTTTGGCGAGGGACGATGATTGAAAAAATCTGCCAACTTTAAGGTTAAAATTGTAATTTTTTCACTTAAGGGACGAAAAGTGAAAAACGTGCCAACTTCGGGGACGAAAAGTGTAATTTACTCTAATATTTATATTAATTTGTAAAAAAAGTCTCATTAATTTACACTTTTTTGTTTTCCAACAATAATTTACAATTTTTATCCCTGAATACTTTAATTATAATTATTTTTAGTCATCAACTTGAGAAATTTTTTTAAAATTTACAATCATTTAATTAAATAAAAAAAATTTAACATATGAAATATTTTCTAAAAAAATATATTTATTTGAAAACCTAATGACTTATTAACAAATATTAGAAGCGTCCTAATTGTTATTAAAAAAATATAAAAACAATCCTAATTATTATCATATTATCATAGAACAAGTGATTGAAAATAAATATATGCGTGTTATGAACGTGCATCATGATTAAATACATATACTTGAATGTCAAGTTCGGGATCACAAATATGTTTATATTTTAATTCTTAATTATTTTTTCTAATAATATTATATTATGAGTACATCTGTTTTAAAATATATTATAATGGAGAAATTATTATATATAGCATGTGCCATGTGAAATGACTACGACAAACAATTCCATCAATATGTCTAGGCTAATAATGACAGTGAGGAACCTATGATTATTGTACTACAACTTGCAAAATATAACACTTAAAACCGTGTTTTTTTTTAAATTGTAAGCTTTTATGACTTAAATGTATGAAGATATAATATTGTTAATATCGTAAATTCCGTGTCCAGTGTTGGACACGAGTCTAAAATCTAGTATATACTATACGTCTATACATGCTGTAATTCGTGAGTAATTCACCAAGATAAATAATAAAATCTAACGAAACAAAAAGTTGTTTATAAAAAGAAAATGAAAAACATAGTGAAAAACCTTACATTATATCCATTCAATTGTATTATTGAAGTCACCATCATATAGGTGGCTTTGCATTGCAAGTGGATCAAATATTTGACAAATTGTACGTTGCAATATTAGTTTTATGTCTATTTGACTAAAACAAATGGATGGACATGCATGAGTTACTAATTAAATAATATGTGCACCATCCCGGTATAATAAATAACTAGATCGATGATTATGAGCGGATCTGTTCCTTATATGAATATATATAGATAGAGTTTCTAGCCAAATTACTTGAGCAAGCTAGCTAGTTATCTTTCTATCAAAGTAGTCTTGGCAAGCAATTAGCTAGCTCCTCCTTATTTTTCCTCTCAAATATATATTCAACATCTGTAGTACTCTACAATAATGCTGCGCCTATTCTCATTTTTTATTAAAGAAGCACTACTCATAGTTGTTGCTCTTATCATGGTACGTATGAATGGGGTCGTCTTTGGTTCTAGTGCCGCTTCAGATCGCCAGGCATTACTAGAATTCAAATCACAGTTTCCAGATGACACTCAAGGTGTTTTCCTATCTTGGAATGATTCTCTGCCTATGTGCGAGTGGAAAGGAGTGACATGTGGTCGTCGCCACCAAAGAGTTACAAGTTTATATCTACGAGACAACGGTTTAGTTGGTTCTCTATCTCCTTATCTTGGTAACCTCAGCTTTCTCGGTTCTCTGGCCCTTGCCAATAACCAAATTCATGGAAGTATACCTCCCGAATTTAGTTATTTATATCGATTGCAGGAATTATCCCTTGCCAATAATTCATTGACTGGGGAAATCCCAGCCAACATGTCAACCTGGCCTAGGCTATCGTACGTTAACTTACAACTCAATAAGCTGTCTGGGAAAATTCCAGATACTTTTAGTTCTCATTTAATTATAAGTTTTTTATCTTTCGCCAATAACAACCTCACTGGTGGGATTCCACCATCCATTGGCAATGTCACATCTCTCCAAACACTCGCTTTTACTCATTGTCGATTAGGAGGGATCATTCCTGATTCCTTGAGTCAACTAAAAAACCTGCGACAGTTAGGCCTTGGTGAAATGGACCTTGTTGGTGCATTTCCTTTGTTTCTTTTTAACTTTTCAATGCTAGAAATTCTAAGTTTTCCAGGAAATCAACTTTATGGCACTCTACCGTCCAACTTATGTTTTAGGCAGCCCCATCTCAACCATCTAGGATTATCTTTCAATAACTTCAGTGGAGTCCTTCCACCCTCCATATCAAATTGTTCAAAGTTGGAATTCATTGATGTTGCCCAAAATTATTTCACAGGGAAAATAGATATTGATTTTCAGAAACTCCAAAATCTTACTAGAGTAATTCTTGCTCCCAACAGTTTTCAAAGTACGAATCTTGATCGCCTGACATTTTTTGACTCTTTGTCCAATTGCAGCAATTTGGAGTTGTTGGAGCTCGAAGGCGGCCAATTAGGTGGAGTGTTACCGAATTTAGTTGGGAACTTCTCATCCAAATTGTATTATTTATCAATGAGTTCAAACTATATTACAGGAAGTCTCCCTTCATCTATAGGCAATTTGTTAGGTTTAACTACTCTTGCTCTTGGTTCAAATAGTTTCACTGGCATAATTCCTGAAAGCATCGGCAAGCTTCAAAGCTTGCAAATCTTGTATCTTGATGATAGCCATTTCTCAGGGGTTATTCCAAGATCTATAGGAAATCTGTCACGTGTAACTAAATTAGCTTTAAGTGAAAACAGATTGGAAGGCACAATACCCTCAACTATAGGAAGTTGCAAAAGTATGATAGTTTTGGTCCTTTTTGAAAATAACCTAAGCAGAAGTTTACCCAAAGAACTATTTCAGCTTTATTCACTCTCTATAGGACTATATCTGAGCCAAAACAATCTGTCTGGACTTCTTCCACAAGAGATTGGAAACCTCAAAGTCACAGGATTACTTGATTTTTCCGAGAATCGTTTCACGGGTGAAATTCCAAGTACTATTAGTGGCTGCATCAACCTTCAAACCTTAAATCTTTCAGGTAATCTCTTTTATGGATCAATTCCCGAAGCATTTAATTAGTTCACTAAAAGGCCTTGATCATGTTGACATGTCACGAAATAACTTTTCTGGAAGCATTCCAACATATTTGCAACAAACTCCATTGGAACGTTTAGATATTGCTTATAATAACTTTGAGGGGGAGGTACCTATTTTAGGTGTTTTTGCCAACACAAGTGCAATATCTATCAAGGGGAACACTAGACTGTGTGGGGGGAATACCTGAGCTTCACCTTACCAAATGTAAAACTAGCTATTCCAAACCAAGTAAAAAGCCTTCCGTTCGTGTTGTGCTAGGAATTTCATTGCCAATCACCATTCTAGGTTTAGCCGTGCTGTCATTTGTTTTCTTTAACCTATGTATAAAAGGGAAGAGAGATAAAAGATCTGATTTAGTATTAAACAAATCTTTCGAGAAGATATCATATGGAAGACTATTCAAAGCAACAGAAGGGTTCTCTTCAGAAAATTTGATTGGTACAGGTAGTTTCGCTTCAGTTTACAAAGGAGTTATCAATGAAAATGGCTTGATTGTGGCGATCAAAGTACTAAACCTTCAACGCAGGGGAGGTTCCAAGAGTTTTATGGCCGAGTGTGATGCCTTGAGAAATATTCGCCATCGCAACCTTCTGAAGGTCATAACTTCTTGTTCAAGTCTTGATTACCAAGGCAATGATTTCAAAGCTTTGGGGTACGAGTTCATGACAAATGGGAGTCTTGAGAGTTGGTTGTATTCAATACAACATATGCTCAATCTTGCTCAAAGAATTAGCATAATCAAAGATGTGGCATTTGCGCTTGAATATCTACATTGTCGTTGTGGGTCTATTGTTGTTCATTGTGATTTGAAACCAAACAACATTTTGTTGGATGTTGATATGGTTGCACATGTTGGAGATTTTGGGCTCGCGAAAATTCTTTCTCTGGAAGAAGTTTCTAGTACAAACGAGAGTAGCGCAAGTGTTATCAGAGGAACCGTGGGGTATGCACCTCCAGGTAAACTAATGACTAGTTGGATAGTAACAATTTTGTTTGTTTTATTTTGTATCTACCTTTGTATAGTTAACTCTACCTAGCTAATTGCAGAATACGGACTTGGAAATGAAGTCTCGACGAGTGGTGACATATATATCTTTGGGATTCTATTATTAGAGATGTTGACATGAAAGAAACCTGTTGATCCAATGTTTGAAGAAGGGCTAGGACTGCATTCCTATGCTAGAAGCGCCTTGAACGATGGTTCTGTGCTTCAGATCATCGATCCAGTACTCCTAGATGAGAATGTACATGAAAGGAGTTTGATCTCATTGATAAAAATTGGAGTAACATGCTCTTCCGATTCTCCACAAGATCGAATAGATATTGCCACCGTTGTTCATGAGCTTTTCTTAATGACTTCTACAACCAGATCTTGATTTATTAAACGTCTACAACGCAACTAGTGTCACCCAAAAAAGATGAAACACTCAATTTTCTGATTGATTAAAAATACGAATACAGAAGTGAATAAATAAGCAAAACTAAGCTGAAAACCAGGGCCACTACTGCCATTATTCCAACGTCCTACTTCCTAAAGACTCGGTAAACAAAGGCTAAGTAAGTAACAAACTGTTAAGTTTGGGACTCGCTGAAGAAGACTTGCTGGCTGACACACGTCGTCAGCAAGTCTCTAACAAGTCATCAGCAGATGAAGAGACGTCTTCAGCGAGATGCATGCTGACCTAAGTTTGTCATGGCGGGAAATATTCAAACTACATGAAGACAAAAAGGTCACGTGGTGGGTAACCAACTGTAATTTGCCCTTAATGGCAAATGTACATGTTGGGACCTAAGCAAGGGTTCTCTCTCTCTCTTACCCGATTTGGTATAGAAGACAATAGGCACATGATTCAAGTACCATGAGCCAATTGAAAGTCGACAACCACCATCAAGTCACAATCAAAGCAGGCTGTGTTGCCCCAAGTCTTTCCCTATATAAAGCAACACAGCCACATTGTTTGAAGGGCGTCTGGCCATCTTAAAAGTGTGTGTCACTTGAAATTGTCTAAGTTTTTCTTGTCTATTTAGACTTAGCAATTATCTATGTTCTTTTGTATTCTTGTAAGTCAAGTGTAAGATCAACCATGTATTCATCGTTTAATAAATGATACATATGATTATCCTTGCATTGATGTATTGCAATTGAACTTTACATTGTTCTTGTTACTTACTTGCTTACTTACTTTCTTTCTTGTATACTTAATTAAAACATAAGTTGTGCATTCGTGGACCGTCACAAACTCTAACGTGCAAAATATGAGAAGATAAACTTAATCTAATAAAAAGATAAATATAACTAAAATAGGTAAATGCACACACGTGCAAATCTTGAATCTAGCTGGCAAAAGTGAAGTTGCAAATTTTAACACTCCCTCTCAATCTTCACTTCAAACACATCCAATCTTGCTGCAAAATTCCAGTAGCTTTGCCTTTGAGAGAGACTTTGTAAACATATCAGCAACTTGCTTGTTAGTCTCAACCCATTTCATTTCAATCTCTCCCTTTAAAACTTTTTCTCTGATGAAATGATAATGCACCTCAATATGCTTCGATCGAGCGTGAAAGACTGGGTTTTCAGCCAGCTTAATGGCAGATTGATTATCACACAACAACTTGATACCATATGAAACAGGTTGATTCAAATCCTTGAACAACTGGACCAGCCACATGCATTCTTGGGCAGCCATAGCTGCTGCTCTATACTCTGCCTCCGTCGTTGAAAGAGATACTGTTGTTTGTCTTTTGCTGCACCACGAGATAGGACTCGATCCATACATAAACACATATCCGGTTGTTGATCACCTTTCATTTAGATCACCTGCATAATCTGCATCACACATACCCGTTAACATAGGATTTTGCTCCCTCTTGAACATTATTCCCTTATTCACTGTGCCTTTTACATATCGAAGTACACGTTGAATTGCTATGTAATGCGGCTTTCGAGGGTCTTGCATGAAACGACTTAAAACTCCAACAGCAAATGATATATCCGGCCTAGTAAGCGTGAGATATATCAAACTGCCCACCATCTTTCTATAGACTGTTGGGTCTTTGAGCTCCCTTCCAATACTTGAATACAGCTTCATTCCACTGTCAACAGGTGTTAATGCGGCCTTACACGAGATCATGCCAAATTTGTGAAGCATGTCAGTTGCATACTTTTCTTGATGCAAGACTATACCGTCTTCCTTATATGACAGCTCCAAACCAAGAAACCTATCGAGCTTGCCCAAATCCTTCATACGAAAGCGAACACATAAATTTGCTTTGAGTTGAGTAATCTCTTCCTCTACATCTCCAGTAATGATTAAATCATCCACATAAGCCAACACTATCACAACTTTGTTGCCTATTTTCTTGACAAATAAACTGGCATCTACATGAGTTAAAATAAAACCATTTAACTCTAAAAATTCAGCAATCTTACCGAACCAAGCTCTCGGTGATTGCTTTAACCCGTAGATAGCTTTCTTCAATTTGCAAACATATTCAGGGTGTTCCTTGTTTTCAAAACCACTCGGTTGATCCATGTAAATCACATGATCAAGCTCACCATAAAGGAATGCATTATTGACATCCATTTGTGCCAATTTCCATCCTTTACTTACCGCTACAGCTAACAAAACCCGAATTGTCGTCAACTTAGCCACTGGACTGAATGTTTCTTCAAAATTGACACCATATTCTTGAGAAAAACCACGAGCTACCAATCTTGCCTTAAACCGTTCCACAGATCCATCAGCTTTCTTCTTAAGTTTATACACCCACTTGCAGCTAACCGGCTCTACATCAACGGGTTTTGGAACCAATTCCCACCTTTCATTCTGATGCAAGGCAAACATCTCCTTCTCCATTGCTTCCTGCCATTCTTGTTTCACACAAGCTTCTTCATATGTGCTTGGTTCTGCCCAAACATCCTCAACAATAGCAACATTAGCATATTTTGCATTAGGTTTGCGTACCCTTTCTGATCTTCTTGGACCAAATTCAACTTGTTTGTCGGTTTCACGGTTTGTATCCCTTTGCTCCCCATCATCTTGATCTACCAGAACATCTTCAACATACAGGTCACCTTTGTTAAAACCCAAAGTAACTTCTGAGTTTTTAAGATCCTCCTTGAGTTGATTAGTGTCGGGGAGTACTTGACTTTCAGGGGACCACCAGGATAATTGTTCATCAAAGACTACATTCCTTGATACATAGACCTTCCCACTATTAGGATCACAACAACGCCAACCTTTCCTCTGCTGATCGTACCCTACAAACACACACCGAATGGCCTTTCTCTCCATCTTGTGACGGAGATGAGCAGGTACAAAAACGTAACATACACAACCAAATACACGTAGATAACTTACATTGGGCTTGGTTGTCGTTAACTTTTCATATGGTGAAACATAATCGAGATTTTGTGAAGGCACTCGATTGATTACATAACAAGCGGCTCGCATTGCTTCAGCCCAAAATCTACCAGGCATATTCTTGTCATGCACAAAACTCTTAGTCACCTCTCCGAGGTGTCGATTCTTCCGTTCGGAAATCCCGTTTTGCTAGGGAGATAAGTCAGTTGCCTTCGTATCCTCTTCAGCTTAAGATAGTTACTGAATTCATGGGATAAATATTCTCCCCCATTATCGGAACGTAAACACTTTATTTTGCGACCAGTCATCAACTCAGAATCAATCTCAAATTCTCTGAATTTTGAGAACACTTCGCTTTAGTCACCTCTCCGAGGTGTCGATTCTTCCGTTCGGAAATCCCGTTTCCTCTTCAGCTTAAGATAGTTACTGAATTCATGGGATAAATATTCTCCCCCATTATCGGAACGTAAACACTTTATTTTACGACCAGTCATCAACTCAGAATCAATCTCAAATTCTCTGAATTTTGAGAACACTTCGCTTTAGTCACCTCTCCGAGGTGTCGATTCTTCCGTTCGGAAATCCCGTTTCCTCTTCAGCTTAAGATAGTTACTGAATTCATGGGATAAATATTCTCCCCCATTATCGGAACGTAAACACTTTATTTTACGACCAGTCATCAACTCAGAATCAATCTCAAATTCTCTGAATTTTGAGAACACTTCGCTTTTCTCTTTCATGAAATAAATCCAAACAAAGCGAGAAAAATCATCGATGAATGTAACCATAAACTTCATACCTTGCATCGACGATTGCTTGATCGGGCCAAATACATCAGAGTGAATGAGTTGCAATGGTGTAGTAGATCGGTGCTTTGACGATTTGAAGGACAATTGGGTAGCCTTACCGTATTGGCAATCTGTACACACAATATTTTTGTTTACCTCGAGATTGGGCAGACCTTTAACTGAGCCCTTCTTCATAATTAATCCCAATTTGTCAAACCCTATATGCCCCAATCTTTGGTGCCACAACTCAGCCGACTACTTTCCCTTTGTCTTCTCTACATATGGTGACTCAACATTGAGAACATACACCGTCTCCGTTTTGCGACCTTGGAGTATAGGTGTTGATGGAGTCTCAAGTTCTTGGAACACTATGACATCCTTTGGACCAAGTAAAACATACAAACCATCATCAGTCATTTGTAGGACTGAGATTAGATTTTTCTTCACTCCAGGTACATGATAAACATCTCGTAGAGTTAATTCTCTCTTATTTCTGCTCGATGGAAACACCACATCACCAATGTGAGCAATGGGGTGTTTCGAATTATCTGCAATCACCACTACCCTGCTGCCACCATATTTGATTGGGTTCTGAAGCCGGTCCTTTTCTCCGGTTAAATGATTTGATGCACCCGAATCCACGATCCATTCATCCAAACTGTTTTTCTTCTTTTCTGTAGTTGCTATAAAAGCGACTACGTCTTCAGTTTGAGCTACAAGAGCCTCGACATCCCAACCATCCTCTTGATCCACTGTGACTGTATTCCCTTCTTCATTGACCTTCACTCGACAGTTTCTTGCTATGTGACCCTTGTATCCACATTTATAACACCTAAAGGAAGGTTTCTTCCCATAAGTTTTTTGATCATCAGGTCGTTCCCCTCGATCTGAATCAGCATGCTTCTTTTCACTTTGATCAGAACGTTTGTATCTGTCGTTGTATCCGCTAGATCCCCGATGTTTGTTGTTTTATCTAGACTTGGCTTTGCCCTTCTTCGCATAGAGAACTTCATCTTCGTTCTTAGATGTCGATCCAATCGACATGTTTCCCATTTGCTTGGCTAAGGATTCTTCACTTGCCAAAAGATTCTCAAACTCAACCAACGAAGGTTGAGTTGGCCACCCTTGGATAGCACCCGCATAGGATCTGAATTCTGGTCTTAGACCATGGATAATGATCCTTTTGATACGAGGATCAGCAATCTTTGATTCAGCATCCAATTCTCCAATCTCCCTGCACAACGATTTGACTTTATGGAAATATTGAGGAATCGTAAGATCCCTCTGTGATATAGACAACAATTCATTCTCAAGCAGCTGCAACTTTGAATCGTTTTTCTTTGAGAATAAAGTCTTTAGTGCGTCCCAAGCTTCCTTGGGTGTGGTGAAATCTCTTATGTGCTCCAGCAACTCTTCATCTATGGTTGTTTTGATAATAAACAACGCCTTGCCTGACTTCACACGCCACTTGTGTATAGCATTGTTGGTGTCAATCCTGGGTTCCTTGGTGTTTTCTCCATCTATAACGTCCCAGAGATCTTGCCCAAGAAGGTAAGAACTCATACATGTTGACCACGAGTTATAGTTGGAATTTCCCAACTTCTTTACACCACCGATAGCCTGGAACTCGGACATCTCTTCTTCAACAACTTGGCTTTGATACCACTTGTTAAATTATAATATGATGCACCTTTGATATACACTCACAGAAACTCACACAAAGTGATTTAGAGAACAAATCTCTTATATTAATGAAACACTCAATTTTCTGATTGATTAAAAATACGAATACAGAAGTGAATAAATAAGCAAAACTAAGCTGAAAACCAGGGCCACTACTGCCATTATTCCAACGTCCTACTTCCTAAAGACTCGGTAAACAAAGACTAAGTAAGTAACAAACTCTAACGTGCAAAATATGAGAAGATAAACTTAATCTAATAAAAAGATAAATATAACTAAAATAGGTAAATGCACACACGTGCAAATCTTGAATCCAGCTGGCAAAAGTGAAGTTGCAAATTTTAACACTCCCTCTCAATCTTCACTTCAAACACATCCAATCTTGCTGCAAAATTCCAGTAGCTTTGCCTTTGAGAGAGACTTTGTAAACATATCAGCAACTTGCTTGTTAGTCACAACATCTATACTTCCTGATCATACTCGTTATCACAATTCACAAAGTCCCTGTTTTGGCCTCAACAATCTCCTCAAAAGTTTCCATACCAAATTTTGAGCCTCTGCATTATAGGAGTAGTTTAATTTGAATGTTTTTTGGATATAATTATTGAACTGCGCACATTATAGGAGTAGTTTAATTTGAATGTTTTTTGGATATAATTATTGAACTGCGCGCATATAACCGTAAGTGCGCTTTCCAATCCTACATGAGCAAAATCTTACTTCAATAATGATACAAAACATTTCCCATCAATCACTCTGAATGCCTAATACATTTTTAGGGACCATCATTTATTTAGTATCAGGGAGAAAAGTAATCAACGTGAGTTTATTTAACCAAAGTTAATTAACCTTATTTAACTGATAAGTTAACAAAATGACATGGAAAAGCCACATCATAGCCACGTAAATGAGTAAAATAATTGTTTGTTACTCCGTATGTATTTGTTAGTCATTGTAGCATGGCTCAATTTTTCATAATGAAAAGATAGTATCGATACTTTATAGTGCCAAGGTTTACTTTTTTGTATGCAGAGCCTTTTCTATTAAATTGATTTTATTACTATTGATCTTGATAGTTATTTTTTTTGGTTTAAGTACTTCGTTACACAGTTGGTTTGGTTGTGGTTGTAAGCATATAAGGTCTTTTGTTCAGGTTAGCATCATGGTTATAGCCGGTTGGGTTATTGCCTATGTACCAGGTTTGAAGTGATGACATTTTGATAAGATTTAAGTCATGATTTGCGTCATTGAATATGCATCATTTGAAGTCATGGTATTTGAAGGCATTTTAGTTTGTGTTTTATACATCGTTGTGATTTAGTCATGACACAAACTGTAATGGGTCACTAGTTTTGGAATGACATTGTATGCAAATGGTCATGGGTGTTGGTATTCCATTCTTGGTTATGGCTCTGTTTGACTTTTGCTAATTGTAAAAAGTCAACATAATGGATTTTAAGAATATTGAAAGAACAAAACTTTTAAATACTTCAATCTGCACATTACTATGAAACGTAATAGTTATTCTTCAACTTAGTAATTTTAATTCTCCTTTTATTTACTTAGTAATAAAGCTAAACCAAATTGTTCTTCAACAATTTTTTCGACCTGTACGAATGCAACCATAAAAGTATTACTTGTTGGAGCTTCAGGACTGGACAACATTCAGGATATTGACAAAAAGCTTAAATATTGAATTCAATAATGTCCTAAATTATAAGAATTATCGAGCACTCAAACCCACTGGAGTAAATAAGATGTCTTCACGAAAGTCTTATATCGATGATAAGTCACAACCTTTTTTCTATATCTTAAAGACAAAATTTCATACTATTACAAAAACTCAACTAAATATAATGGAATTACTTATTGATAATAAATCATAAACAGACAGGTAATAAACTCAAATCCAATATAATGGAATTTCATCAAACACTTTGTGTATACATTTTTTCAATCCATTAATAAAACTTTAATATAAAAGTGTATAGGTGGATGTATATATACCTGATGAAGCAACAAAGTCCATATTTATCACTTTGTGTTTTTATAAAAGCCTTTATCTTTGTGTATTTGGAGATATATTAAGTCTCAAAATTTTATAAAAACAACAAAGTTGACTTATACCCAAACATTCTTAGATTCAAAAAATTTATCTTATGGGTTATTAGATTTGTTTATGGGAAGTAAAAAAACTTGCTGTGTTATTGGATTAATTTTTCTCTGCGGAAAGACAAACTTTTTTGTATCTAAAGGAGAGAGAAAAATAAGTATTTAACTTGAGTTAATTGAGTTTGGTTACTGTTGATTGATTAGTTAAGGGAGTGACATGGAAGAACCCCATCAACCGTCATGTGAGTTAGTAAGAAAATAGTCGGTAATTTATTAGTTATTGTAGATTTTTTTTTAATAATCAATAAAAAACATTAAAATTCATTAAAAAAAAACTTTACAATAAGCTAACGTCGCGTACATGATACGTTTTTTTTCTTCCTCGCAAATGGAGGCAAGGGCGTCCTTTCTTGTATCACTAAGCTATTGTTGAGAGGTCCCAAGTTGTTCGAGATGCACGACAAAGTTGGATGCTGAAGAACGAGATGAGCCTGCATTCGACGTTATGAGATTTACGACATTTTTTTTATTTCGGTTTTGTTGGGCTTAAAATTGGATCTTGCCTGATGAACTCAAATCCAATATAATGGAATTTCATCAAACACTTTGTGTATACATTTTTTCAATCCATTAATAAAATTTTAATATAAAAGTGTATACCTGATGAAGCAACAAAGTCGATATTTATCACTTTGTGTTTTTATAAAAGCCTTTATCTTTGTGTATTTGGAGATATCTTAAGTCTCAAAATTTTATAAAAACAACAAAGTCGACTTATACCCAAACACTCTTAGATTCAAAAAAATTTATCTTATGGGTTATTAGATTTGTTTATGGGAAGTAAAAAAACCTACGGTGTTATTGGATTAATTTATCTGTGGAATGACAAATATTTTTGTATTCAGAGGAGAGAGAAAAATAAGTATTTAACTTGAGTTAATTGAGTTTGGTTAGTGTTGATTGATTAGGTAAGAACAAGGTTGTGAAACTTGGGAATCGGGAACGGATCGGCGAGGGGAGACATCATTTTTTAAAAAATCGGATCGGCATCAGATCGGTGATAGTGAGTTTTCTATGTATAAAATAATAGTTTTTGAAATTATATGTAAGAAAAATTTAAAAATATATATAAAATTTCAAACTTAAACATAACATGATTTTTCAACTTAAACATAATTGTCTAGAAACAATAACATAATTAATAAAAAAATTTTTTAAAAAAAGTTTGAATTTGATTGACCTGATTGGATAGAGCCGAGTCTTGACCGACAGCCGATTCTTGACCGATACAACAGAGTCTTGACCAAGTTGACCCGAGTTTGGAACCCTGGCCGATTTTCAGACCGAGTATGCAAACTCGTATCGTCAGTTGACCGATACACGATCCGACTCGGCTGTATCGGGGTGTATCGGTCGAGTTTCACAACACTCGTTAAGGGAGTGACATGGAAGAACCACATGAAAGTCACGTGAGTTAGTAAGAAAATAGTTTGTAATTTATTAGTCATTGTGGAATCTTTCTTAATAATAAAAAAACATTAAAATTCATTAAAAAAAAAACTTTACAATAAGCTAACGCCGCGTACATGGTACATTTATTCTTCTTCCTTGCAAATGGAGGCAAGGGCGTCCTTTCTTGTATCAACAAGCTATTGTTGAGAGGTCCCAAGTTGATCGAGACGCGCGACCAAGTTTGATGCCGAAGAACGAGATGAGCCCGCATTCGACCATTATGAGATTTGCAACATTTTTTAATTTCGGTTTTGTTGGGTGTAGAACTTGATCTGGGCTGAAGAGGTCGGTTTAAGTGGCCCGTTTTTGCCGAGGTTGATGAGTGCTTGTTGGTCATTGTCACTATCGTCGATGTTGACAGAGACCCTTTTTCTCTGGACCATACCTTGACACGGATAAAGGCAAGAAACTTCGGTTTATCTTTTAAAACCAACCAAACATCGTACATTTTAAACTTTTAATTTGTTCCACAAAGTAAGCTTTTCAAGGTTCTTCCACCACTTGGAACATATGCCAAGAAAATGTAGGATAAATGGTGAACATAAATGTTTCTTACGCTAAATATCTTTGTACAGCTCCAAGAAAAGCATCTTATATATTGTTAACGGAAGACATTTTAATTGGAAATTTAATTTCGTCTCTAAATTGTGCCTTTAAGAGAATTTTTAGTACTTTTATATGAGATTTTATTTTATTTTTGGTCTAACACTTAGAAATATTTTTACTATCTCCATTTAGTTAAAAGCGGTTGATAACATCTTCAGAAATATCTTATATATCTCTAAAAAGTTTTTCAGTATTAAGATAGTAAAAAAAATTATTTAAAAATTATTTTTTACAAGAATGCCTTCGAGACTAAATAATCTACAAATATTTAAGTTGGTTAAAAACCTATTTTGTTTTATCTAACTTAAAATTAAGCTTACTTATATTTGAAAGTTGATGAAAGTTGATGAGAGTTTATCATATGATTTGATTCGAAACCTTTTTCATTTTTACAAAAATTTATATCTATAGTTATGTGTTTCTGATTAGATTCTTCATAAGACTAAAGGGAGTGGGAGTGTTAGGAAGGGGGCGACTTGCGCAATATGGCATGTGGGGTAGAAAGAGTTGCCCCAAAAAGAAAGTGAAAATGGGTGAGTTTATAAAAGGAGACTTTCGCCATGTTGCACTTTCAATAATTGATTATTTCTATTTTTTTTAATTCAAAACAAAAATCATATTATTAAACAAATAATATGATTCATATATTAAACAAAAACACAGTTTAGTTTATTTAAAAATTATTAATTAGAAATTTATAAAAAAAAAAAATTTGTATAGTTTTTAAAAGTGATAAATTAATATATAAATAATACTTGGAGGTTTAGTTATTAAAAAAAAACTTAGAGGTTTAAATTAAAAATTTTATAAAATAATCAAGTACAAAAAGACAAAACATGGGTCATATTTCTTCTTCTTCATCCAAATAGCTCCACCATAAAATTTATTTTTTTTAATAATCAAATATACATAAAATATAAAACAATAATACAATTATATGTTTTCTCACCCCCCCAAAACGTCCACTTTGCCTTGGTCCACGCGCTAGTCAAAGTCCCCTTGAGCGAACCCTCAAGTTCGACAGACACTAAATTTGCCTCTCGGGGCCGGTGTTCCGGGCGGAAAAGGGCTTGGTTCGCCCAATTCGACGCCCACTTCCTTCAATCTAATCATCTATTTTAAACTTGTATTTATTTTTTTTATCTCCATTTTTATAAAAGAATGTTTAAACTGAGCACATGGCTCTGAATAGATGGGCGAGGTTCAAGGTAGCTAAAGTATAAAAAGAAAAAAGTGAATGATATATATGTGAGGTAAAGAACTTTGGTGACAGAAGCCAAGATCCAAAAGGTTATTGTAGATAAGTCATACTTTAAATGTTATACGAGCTCCTTTTCTATCATTTTAAATATCTTAATAATTTTTTTGAGTTTTTTTAACTTTATCATAAATAATTTTGTTTGTGTTATATAATATTTAATAAAAATTGTATAAAATAATTTAAGTTGGATCCAATGATGATATTTTTGAGTTTGATCACTAATGGATTAGATCGATCTAATCCTTATCTATCCATCTAGAGGCCTAGTTTTAAATTTTAATGGAGTTATAGGTGAAAGAGAAAGTGATATTTGTACCACTAATATTGATATGTTGTTAGACAAGTATAACTTCTATGACTATGAGCAATACAAACCAATATAACATGTTTTTGGTAGATAAATTTAAAGTTGTGATACAAATATATTTTAAAAAAATTGGTGGTGATTGTAAGAAAAAGATGGTGATACCGCACTACTTTTATAAGATGATGGGATCTGCAAATACTCTTAACTTTCTCTGGTTGATCACATAGGATATCAAAATAAAATTTGTATATTCATCTTAATTTTTATGAACATATAATGTAAAACATAAATTAGTTAGATACATTAACCAAAAAAAAGTAATTAGATAATTTCGCGTGAGCTCTCATTGCATTAACGTTGTTGGCGGCTTTTGAATAAATAATAATCTATACATTTTGTCAACTTATTATTTAACTAAATGATTAGGAATAATGTTTTAAAAAATGATTGGGAATATTAATTATTTTACAAATATACTAGGTTTACAAGGGAATCAAACATTTGACATATTGTAGCAATTCGTTTCTCTATTTGACCAACCATCCTTACATGGATTTATATTAACTCGTTAGGAGTAAAGGTGTAGTCAACAAGTTTTATCGGCAAAATGAATTGGCTACTTTTGACTCTTTGGCAAGCTACACCACATTTATTGACAAGTATCACCAAAAACAATTGGCAAGGATGATCGGGTATATTTGGTTGATGCATGTGAACATTGGACAAGAATCTTTGAGTGTGGTATATTATTTATTAAATATAAAAAATGGGGACATGGACTACACCATCTATATTGGCTCATTTTGGCTCTAATTAGGCAAAGTTTTACGTTGTCACATGACAAGTTGTCAGTGGAAGTTTTTTTTGTCAATAATTTAGCAAATCTACGTTATACCCTTTGCCCCTTAAAATTTGAGCCTTAAAAGATTTTAAGGTTAAACCTAAGTGTAACAAAAATGATTTCAGAACTAATGATAAGGTTTTCCTTTAAAAAGTGTTTTATTAAAATTGGATATATAAAAAGATAATGCTGCTATATTCAAATTGTTGTTAAATTAAAAAACTACAGGAAGTTTATGTCTATATGACTAAACAAATGGTAGGCCATGATTGACTAATTAATACACCACCCCACTATTAACCTTAATAACTAAATGATTATAAACATGCATACTTCTTCCTATAAATAGATAAGAGTTTCTAACCAATTACTTGCAACAAGCAAGCTATAGCTCTCTTTCAATCAAAGTCTTGGCAAGTTCCTCCTAAATTTCCCTTTTAAATATACAACATTTGTAGTAATGTTGCTGTCATTATTTTCGAAAGAAGCACTACTCATAGTTGTTGCTCTTGTCATCGTACATATAAATGGGGTCTTCGTCTTTGGTTCTAGTGTCGTTTCAGACCGTGAGTCATTATTAGAATTCAAATCAAAGTTTACAGACGACCCTCAAGGTGTTTTCATATCTTGGAATGATTCTCTTCCTATGTGCGAGTGGAAAGGAGTGGCATGTGGTCGTCGTCACCAAAGAGTTACAAGTTTGAATCTACCAGGCAGAGGTTTAGTTGGCTCTTTATCTCCTTATCTTGGTAATCTCAGCTTTCTCGGTTATCTGATTCTGGACCAGAACCAAATTCAAGGAAGTATACCTCCCGAGTTTGGTTATTTATATCGATTGAAGGTATTATCCCTTTCCAATAATTCTTTGACTGGGGAAATCCCAGCCAACATGTCGAGCTGGCCTAACCTATTGTTCCTTAACTTAAACCGTAATAAGTTGTCTGGAAAAATTCCAGATACTTTTAGCTCTCATTCAGTTTTAAGTACATTTCAGGTTGGCAAAAATGACTTCACGGGTGGGATTCCACCATCCATTGGCAATGTCACATCTCTCCAAAGCCTCTCTTTTAGTTATTGTCCATTAGGAGGGAGCATTCCAGAATCCTTCAAACAACTGAAAAACCTGCGACAAATAGGCCTTGGAGAAATGGACCTTGTTGGTGCATTTCCTTTGTTTTTTTACAACCTTTCAATGCTAGAAATTCTAAGTTTTCCAGAAAATCAACTCCATGGCACTCTACCGTCGGACTTATGTTTGAGTCTGCCCCACCTAAAGCAGCTGTCATTAGCTTTCAATAACTTCAACGGATTCCTCCCTCCCTCGATATCAAATTGTTCAGAGTTGGAAGCCATTGATGTTGCCCTAAATAATTTCACGGGTGAAATAGATATTGATTTCCAAAAACTCCAAAATCTTCGAATTGTAATTCTTGGTCCCAACAGTTTTCAAAATAGGGATCTTGATCGCCTCACATTTTTTGACTCTTTGTCTAATTGTAGCAATTTGGAGTTGTTGGAGCTTGAAGGTAGCCAATTAAGGGGAGTGTTACCAAGTTTGCTTGGGAACTTCTCATCTAAACTGTATTACCTAGGAATGAGTTCAAACTATATTTCAGGAAGTCTCCCTTCATCTATAGGCAATTTGTTAGGGCTAACTACTCTTTCTCTTACAATAAACAATTTCAATGGCATAATTCCTGAAAGCATCGGCAAGCTTCAAAGCTTGCAAATCCTATATCTTGACAATAGCCATTTCTCCGGGTCCATTCCAAGATCCATAGGAAATCTGTCAAGTGTAACTAAAGTAGCATTAAGCGGAAACAAATTGGAAGGCACAATACCCTCATCGATAGGGAGTTGCAAAAGTCTGATAGCTTTGGACCTTTTTGGAAATAACCTTAGTGGAAGTTTACCCAACGAACTATTTCAACTGTATTCGCTCTCTATAAGACTAGATCTAAGCGACAACAATCTCTCTGGACTTCTTCCACAGGAGATTGGAAACCTGAAAGTCATAGGATTACTTGATTTTTCTGAGAATCGTTTCTCAGGTGAAATTCCAAGTACTATAAGCGGCTGCATCAGCCTTCAAACCCTAAATCTATCAGGTAATCTATTTTATGGATCGATGCCTGAAGCATTTAGGTCACTAAAAGGCCTTGAATACGTTGACATGTCAAGAAATAACTTTTCTGGAAGCATTCCAACGTATTTGCAACAAACTCCATTGCAACGTTTAGATATTGCTTATAATAACTTTGAGGGAGAGGTACCTATTTTAGGTGTTTTTGCCAACACAAGTGCATTATCTGTCACTGGGAACATTAGACTTTGTGGGGGAATACCTGAGCTTCACCTTGCCAAATGCACAGCTAGCTACTCCAAAAAAAGTAAAAAGCCTTCTGTACGTGTTGTCTTGGCAATTTCATTGCCTATCATCATTCTAGGTTTAGCCGTGGCATCATTTGTTTTCTTTAACCGATGTATAAAAAGGAAAAGAGATAAACGATCTGATTTAGTATTAAATAAATCTTTCGAGAAGATATCTTATGGAAGACTTTTCAAAGCAACAGAAGGGTTCTCTTCAGAAAATTTGATTGGTACAGGTAGCTTTGCTTCAGTTTACAAAGGAGTTATCAATGAAAATAGCTTGATTGTGGCAATCAAAGTACTAAACCTTCAACGCCGGGGAGGTTCCAAGAGTTTTATAGCCGAGTGTGATGCCTTGAAAAATATCCGCCATCGTAACCTTGTGAAAGTCATAACTTCTTGCTCGAGTCTTGATTACCAAGGCAATGATTTCAAAGCTTTGGTGTACGAGTTCATGCCAAATGGGAGTCTCGAGAGTTGGTTGTATTCAATACATCATATGCTAAATCTTGCTCAAAGAATTAGCATTATCAAAGATGTGGCATGTGCGCTTGATTATCTACATTGTCGTTGTGGGTCTATTGTTGTTCATTGTGATTTGAAGCCAAGCAACATTTTGTTGGATGCTGATATGGTTGCTCATGTCGGAGATTTTGGGCTCGCGAAAATTCTTTCTCTGGAAGAAGTTTCTAGTACAAACGAGAGTAGTGCAAGTGTTATCAGAGGAACCGTGGGGTATGCACCTCCAGGTAAACTAACGACTACTAGTATATTTATATACTTCGACCTACCTATATATTGTATAGTTAACTCTAACTGATTGCAGAATACGGACTTGGAAATGAAGTCTCGATGAGTGGTGACATATATAGCTTTGGGATACTATTATTAGAGATGCTGACACGAAAGAAACCTGTTGATCCAATGTTTGAAGAAGGGCTAGGACTGCATTCCTACACTAGAAGCGCCTTGAACGATGGTTTTGTGCTTCAAATCATCGATCCAATGCTCCTAAACGAGGACATAGATGAAGAAACTTTGATTTCTTTGGTAAAAATTGGAGTCAAATGCTCTTCCGATTCTCCACAAGATCGAATGGATATTGTGACCGTCGTTCGTGAGCTCTTCTCAATGTTTTCTACAAGTAGACCTTGATTGTTAAACGTCTACAACGCAACTGGTGTCTCCCAAAAACATCATTTGTGACTTTTGTAATATATATATTTACGTTGTATTAAAGGGAAATTTGATATATTTAATTGATAGGATAAAGACACATGGCAAAATCAATAAAGATTAAAAAAGAAAAAATAGTTAATCCATGTTCCAACTATTAAAAAGGATTAGATATACTTTTACACACATTTTTTAAGCTAACCTATCATTATTGCTCATATTAAATTAACGTCTAACTAAATCTGAGTCTGACTCTATGTTTATTTCTTCAAAACATAATCACAAATTCACAACATCTATGCTTCCTGATCATACAATTGTTATCACAAGGTCTTTGTTTTGGGGCCTCCACAATCTCCTCAAAAGTGTCCATACCAATTCTTAAGCCTATGCATTATCCCTATCTTTGAATGTTTATCGGGTCTAATTTTTGAACTGCACGTAATTGTGGACAAGAAAAAGGCAGAATCACTGTGAATTCTGGGGGATGGTGAAGATTTTGGTCAAAAGGATGATCACAAACAGATCACTGAACAAGTGTCCATATTTTTAGATAACCACTAAACAATTTTCTATATTGATAGATACCCAATAAACAAGTTTCAGTCTTTTCACATACCCACTAACCAAATTTCAGTCTCTTCATATACCCACTAATCGTGTTACGCGATATACGTTCTCTTATGGTCTTATGTTGGCAGGACGGATAAGGCGAGAATGGCGATTGAAGCCATTTAATGAGACTTACCAAGCTCCTCAAACAGAAGAAACAGTTCTGTCCCTACCGAGCTTCACATACTTGTTGACAACATATATATGGCTTGTCGCCTTGTCTTGTCATAGCTGAAACTTGTTCGTACCAATTCTTGAGCTTCTGCATTATCCCGATATTTTGAATGTTTTTTGGGCCTAATTTGCAGATAACCGAATGTTTTTCTGAGGAATTTCCAGACAGTTTTCAACTGGTGATTATTCCTAATTACTCCCTACATTTTACAAATGGTGGGCCTTAAATTTTTTTCTTTTCCTTTTTCCAGATTTAAAATAATTGAGCTTTTTGAATGCCTTTTTAAGGTAATAATGCGATATGATAATTGACAGCCCAAATTACGTTTTTGATTCAAGGGCAATGCTAACTCGGTAATTTGCACTCGTATTACATAAAGTAGATTATTTAACACAGTTATCATTGTCACATATTTTTTTATTGCTAAACTCAATGCTTGAACTTATACTCTAAATCTCGTTAAAACCTCCCTCATGATGCACTCATGCTACCAAAGAATTAATAGAAAATTACACACATTTTCAATAAAGTAATACAGTAACAATTGTGTAACATTAAGATGTACTTGCAGCACCCCTTTTTATGTTTTCTTCAATCCTGTAAGAGAAGCGTATACATGATCAAGGATTTGATCTGAAGCAAATTGATACATGTAATTATGGTTAAATGACATATATTGAACCATATATGTGATGTAGATATGACGATTTTATAGGAGAGATTATACGGCACCTCTCACATATTTTGAAGCACATCTAAAATATGTTGCAACTCATGGACAACAATTTCTATATTCATCCGCTGTGTTGGGGAGTCTAGAGAGCATGATACCCCAATCTTGATAGTTGAAGCCAAGCATTCCTCCATTTTCCTTGCATTTGCTTCCGTATTTTGCATATCAATTGCACTATCATCGATAATATCGATAACATGGTCTGGCAAGGCATCACACGCAAATTTATGAAGGCTAAAGCCTTCACTAAAGATGTCGTCCGTCGGTCTTTTCCCAGTCATTACCTCTAATAATAATATTCCAAAACTATAGACATCTCCATTACTTGTCATCTCACTTCCGACACCATACTCTAAAAGTTATAACCATTATATTAATATACAATTAGCTAATAGTATATAAATGAATTTGAGCATTAATTAAAATACTACTTTACCTGGAGGTGCATAACCAATTGTTCCTTTAACCCCAGTTGAGATGTTTTGGTTTACATCTGTTCCAAGAAATCGAGCTAATCCAAAGTCTCCAACATGAGCAACCATATCATCATCAAGTAGAATGTTGCTAGGCTTCAAGTCTCCATGAACAACGGTCGGCAAGCAATGATTGTGAAGATAATCAATTGCTGATGCAATGTTGATAAAAATATTTATTTTCTGAAGAAAGTTGAGTCTAGATGCAATTGCCCTTGAATGCAACCAATCATGTAAACTACCATTGGGCATGAACTCGTATACTAAAGCCTTGAAATCATTCCCTTGGAAGTCTACACTTGAACATGAAGTGATTATTTTCAATAGATTTCGGTGTCGAATACTCCGCCATGCTTCACACTCTGATAAGAAGCTTTTATGAGCTCCTCGATTCTGAAGATGTAAAACCTTGACCGCTACAAATGAATCCTCTTGATCAAGAGTTCCTTTATAAACGGAACTGAACCCACCCTTACCGATCAAATTGTTTTCAGAAAAGCCATCAGTAACCTTGAGAAGTTGATTGTAAGAAACTTTCAAAAATCGTTTCTCCAATGACGATAATTGAGACACCTGGTCCTTTCTTTTCTTCTTACGTAAAATGAACACATAAGATAATAACCCGAAAAGAACGACTGAAATCAAGATGAATGAAATTAAAATGATCTTTACAAACAACGGAAGCCTTTTTTTATGTTTCTGCGCCTCTTTGCATTTTGGTAACCCAAAGTTAACCAAGCCACCACAAAGCCTATTATTGCCAAAAAATGAGAATGCACTTGCATTGGCGAACACTCCTTTAATCGGCACTTCACCCTCAAAATTATTAAAGGATAGGTTCATATATTCCAACGAAAACTGTTCTAAAAATTGAGGAATTTTTCCTAAAAAATTATTATTGGAAAGGTCAAGATGCACCACTCCTCTCAAGGAACTAAATGATGGTGGTATTATGCCTTGAAATAAATTTCTTTCGAGGGATATTGATGAAAGGCTAGTACAAGCACCAAGGCTACTAGGAATGCTGCCCGAAAGATTATTATAAGACAAATCTAGTTCGTTCAATGATTTGAGATGTCCTACCTCAGGTGGAATCGAACCAGATAGACTGTTTTGGGAAAGATTTAATACTATGGTTAAAGATGAAAGTTGAAAAAGTTGTTTGGGAATATTTCCACTTAGTTTATTGTCATCTAAAGACAACTGCAATATTTGAAGAAAATTTCCAAGGCTCGAAGGAATATTTCCTTCCAATCTATTGGAACTTAGCATAAGTTTAGTCAACAATGACAAATTACCGATTTCATCTGGAATTGGCCCTGAAAGTTGGTTATGATGTAGAGCAACAACTTGTAGGTTTTGAAGCTTACCGATGGTAGAGGGAATTTTTCCGGTGAATTGGTTGTATTCTAAACTTAAAGTGCCCACATTAACTAGGTTACCTATACTTGAAGGAATTTCTCCATATAGCTTATTATCCGACAATTCTAGAGTTTGGAGTTGATCCGAAAGGTAACCTATTGATATTGGGAGAACTCCTTGAAACCTGCAATCATAAAGAGCCAATGTCTCTAACATGCTGCAGTTTTTTAAAGAATCAATAAACTTCATTTCGTCAGCTTCCCAACTTCCATAAAGGTTTACACCTAAAGATACGTTAACAAGATCTCTCATATTCCCAAAATCGACAGCCACCTTCCCGCTAAACTGGTTATAACTTATTTCAAGAAATTGTAATTTCGAACAGTTAGATATGGAGGGTGGTAGAACACCAGTCATCTGATTACCCCTTAACTGAAAGTATACAAGATTAGGTAGCATCGACCCTATGGCTATAGGAATGCTACCTTGAATCTGGTTATTTGCCACCGAAAAACGAGTTAGGAGTGTGTTGTTAAAAAGAGAGTCAGGGATGGTCCCATGCAGATTACAGGTACCGACATAAAACTCTCTTAAGTTTTTCCAACGACCTAAGGTGTCTGGAATGCTCCCGCCAAATGAATTATTGGCAACAGAGAACACTTCCATTAATGTAATATTCCCCAAGAAAGGAGAGATTCCACCAGTTAAGTTGTTATAATTAATTGAAAGATAAGTTAGTTTCGAGAGGAAACTTATCTCCGTGGGTATGTTTCCAATTAGCTTATTATTACTTAATCGGATCTCTTCAAGATTAATGCAACCAGACAAGTTAGTTGGAATGATTCCATATAATTTATTTCGGAACAAAGCGAGTACACGTAACCTGGATAGATGACCAAGCTCATTGGGGATGCTTCCTTCAAAGCTGTTGTTCCCGAGCCTTAACTCATAAAGGAAACTGAGGTTTCCTAAATGAGGAGACAAGGAGCCTGTCAAGCCTTGTGATGTCAGGTTCACAATGGTCACCCTTTGGTGTTTCTTACCACATGAAATGCCACTCCAATCACAGAAATGCAATGAAGTGTTCCATGAGCTTAGAACCCCATTTGGGTCTAGTGTGATCATTGACTTGAATGATAACAATGCAAGTGTATCGGTCTCGTTTCCATTGTCAGAAACTGAGATGGTGATGGTGTTCAGAAATATAACAAGACCAACAGTACATAAGAAGGATGTATGAAAGAATGATGACAAGCAAATTATTGGTTGACTGGACTTCATTATTACAACTAACTAAACTGATGATATCAGGGTCATATGGGTTGTGGGCATTTTATAAGCAAAATGAAAAATATTTTTTGATGCATATTTTTAACGGCGGCTTTTTTTCTTATACTATTATAAACTTAGGCATTAATATATTTGAATTATGTTTGTTAGATGTTCTGTATTCAATAGTCAACATTAAATAGTCAACTCAAAACCATCTCTAATCTCTATCATTAATCTTTACCCTCTAATATTCTCTAACATATAATAATAGCCTTAAAATTATTCAGATGTCAACATTAAATAGTCAACATTAAATAGATATTGATGTCATTCAAAAAATTGTTTATAGCCTTAAAATTATTTTGATGGGATCGATCTCATGCCGGCAATATTGACCCAAATCCTAAATATTGGGTGATTTTGGGTCGTCAATCTGATTTTGTGGATCGCAAGGGATTCTTTGGAATTGCTACGTGGGTTGTTTTGGGCCGTATATAAATAGCTATATGTCTTGAACGGGTCATAATGGGTAATGAAGTCATGAAGTTGGGTGGCCGCAGTCTTAATTGTTGAAAAAAATACAACTTCGAAGTAAAACACTCAGGCAAATTGATTAATTAATATTGCATGCTCCCTACGTGTGTTAATTGTCAAAGTGACACTCAATTATTTTTGCATATTATAATTCCATAAAATGCTTTACATTTATTTTCATTTATATTATATAAATACTTTGAATATTAATATTATTTTCTTAATATCATATAAATAAAGTATATTAAACTTGATACATAATTTTCAATTTTATATTTTGTTTTATTAATTCAATTTAAATTAAAAGTCACCTATTTTCTTATTAAAAACAAAAACTTTTTCAACGATTTATGAATGCATATCTTTTTAATTATTATTTTTAGTTAATTTACAAATCATCAAACTGTATCAAATTCCAAAAAAAAAAAAAATAACAAAACTCTATTTGTAATTAATAGAAACTGAGTTTTTTTCTTTTTTTGTTTTATACATCTCTCACCGAATCTTCCATTATACTAGTTATATATTATTATACATATTATATTATATACATAAAATATGGCATACGCACAACACCACATATTATGATTAACAAATACATCATTTAAAAAATTCAATTCACAAACTTTTGAAAACTTCATTTAAATTTAAAATACACTGTTATTTCATTAAAATATTAACATTGTTTTCAATAAACAATAACGATGATTAAGAATATACTCGTATATAATAAAGCTCATTTTTGAAATGATCCATTTTGACCCGCAACCATTTTGACCCGAACCGTTTTGACCCGTTTTCAAAATTACCCGTTGTGACCCGGACCCATTTTGACCCTACACCCAACCTGATCTGACCCGTACATTTTGCCACCTATTCTCATCATATATTTTAATTCTTCGCGTTCATCTTCACAATTCTCTTCTTCATCAATATACATGTTACAGAAATATTTGGAATCTGATTGTCAAAAACCACATTATAAGCCATCAAGTCTCAAACTTACATATATTCATGAAAACAAAAAAAATCATAAAACAAAAGAGAAAATATAAAAGATAAAAGAAACTAAAAGTAACAAAATGAAAGAAGAAACATGCATGGCTAAACCAAAACATAATAAATGTCACAATATAAAACAAAGGACAAAAAAAAAAAAACAAAATGAACCATAACTCAGGCCAAAGAAACCCAAAAACACATTTTGTTTATTTAATACAGTAGTTATTAAGCTATGTTTTAATTTCTTGTTAACTAGCATACCATTTAGAACTAAGTAGAACCACAATGAATCTTATGAATATGCCACATAATATTAGAGTACTTGTTTAGTAGTTTATTTATTCGATTACCTTTTCCATTTATTCATCTATAACGGTTTTCTTTTCTTTTTTGTACTTTTTTGGAAATCAATTATATGTAATTCGAGAAGTCCAACTCCATTGATGGATTCCTATTAGTTTTCTTTAATTAGAATGGATGTTTTAGTAGCAGGTGTAGTATATTACTTGATAACTCTTTGGTGCATTCAGTTACAATTGTTTTTGTCTGTTTGGCTACAAAGAATATGTGTTTCGCTTTTTCATTGAATAAATTTGATGGGTTTTTTTTGTGATCTTAATTAATAGATCTTGCTGTGATCTCCATCCTCATTGTAGACCTTGATTTTTCCATCTATGTATTGTAGAACCTTAAATTTGATCACTTTGCGAACATGCACATGTTTTAGTTATAAGAAATTCAATAGCTTAATAATTAGGTTTGTAGTTAACTTTTGTACCGTTTATATAGAAGAAAACATGAGATATCTAATAGTAAAATGACTACTTAAATAGCTTTGTTAGTGCCACGTATTGTGAACAAGTTCCATTAAGCTCTGTTTAATGTAAGGCAGAATGATTCAAACATGGCGAACACGATGTTTTCTTCTAGTATGATTGAACCCCAGTAAAATGGGTTATAATATCAAACTTCAGTAATTACACCAAATTGTGAAGGAAAAAACAACATTAAAATCTTGATTGTAACATCACTTCGTATTGCCAAACACTATAGTACCTGATGCACCATCTTCTTGTTGCGGAGTCTTTCAACTTGGAGGTGCAAATTTGTAGTGAAAATGAAATAAAATGAAATCATTAAGAGCCGAAACAAAACAAAGAGGAAATGCAAACTATGTATAGTCATATTTAATCAAACTAGTGATGCCAAGCTAACATGAAGTTTTTCTAGGTTGATAAGTAAAATGAGAGAACATGGTACCTCAATCAAATATGTTGAAGCGTGCACAAAATATGTTGCAACTCGATGATGACATTTTTTATGTCCATCCTCTGGCATGGGGAATCGACAGAGCATGATACACCAATCTTGACTGTTGAAGCCAGACATTCCTCTATTTTCATTGCATTTGCTGGCATACTTTTCATAGGAATTGCATCCTCTTGATGAAACTTTAGAAGCTCCTCATCAATAATATCATTTACATGGTCCGGCAAGGCCATGTAAGCAAATTTATGAAGGTTAAAGTCTTCGTTAAACATGTCATCTATCGGACTTTTCCCCGTCATTACCTCCAATAATAATATTCCGTAACTGTAGACATCCCCACTATTTGTCATCTCATTCCCGAGACCATACTCTGAAACTTATAAGCATTCTTTCAAAAAAAATGGTATTACCATAAGTAAATATGGACATATAGGAAGACATAAATTGAACTTACCTGGAGGAGCATAACCAATCGTTCCTCTAATCCCGACTGAGCTGTTTGGGTATGATTCTGTTCCAAGAAACCGAGTTAAGCCAAAGTCTCCAACATGGGCCACCATATCATCGTCAAGTAGAACGTTGCTAGGCTTTAAGTCACCATGGACAATGGTGGTTAAGGAGTAATTGTGAAGATAATCAAGTGCGTTTGCGACATCAACGAGGATATTTATTCTTGTAAGAATGTTCAGCTTGGATATACTTGCACTTGAATGCAACCAGTCATGTAAACTCCCATTGCACATGAACTCATATACCAAAGCCTTGAAATCATTTCCCTTGAAATCAATACCTGAACATGAAGTTATGATCTTCAATATATTTCGGTGTCGAATATTCTGCCATGCTTCACACTCCGCTATAAAGCTTCTATGAGCTCCTCGGTTTTGGAGATGCAGAACTTTGATTGCAACAGGTTTGTCATATTGATCCAGGGTTCCTTTGTAGACAGAACTGAACCCACCCGTTCCAATCAAATTCGTTTTAGAAAAACCATCGGTTGCCTTGAAAAGTTCACTGTATGAAAGTCTCAAAATTCGATTTTCGTTCATTGATGGGTGACAAAGTTGGCCCTTGCTTCTCTTTTTAAACCAGACATACATTAAACACAATATGACGAAGATTGGAGACAAAATCAGTATAAATATTAAGAACAATGGGAACCTTCTCTTGTGTTTCTCTGCCTCCTTGCACTTTGGTAACCCAAGTTCAACCAAGCCACCGCAAAGCTTGTTATTCCCTGAACACGAGAATGAACTTGCATTGGAGAACACTCCTAGGACTGGTACCTTACCCTCAAAATCATTATAGGATAGGTTCATTAACTGTAAAGCAAGTTGTTCCAGGAAGAGGGGAATGGGACCTGATAGGTTATTTTGAGATAGATCGAGTACCTCCAATCCTCTCAAGGAACTTAATGAAGTTGGTATAATGCCTTGAAACAAGTTTCCTTTAAGAGATAAAGTTGAAAGGCTAGCACAACCACCAAGGCTACTCGGAATGTTTCCAGACAAATTATTATAGGATAAATCCAAGGTAGACAACATTGTGAGGTCTCCGACCTCAGTTGGAAGTGAACCACTTAGGTTGTTATGAGAAAGAACTAATTCCATCGATAGAGATGAAAGTTGAAGTAGCTGTTTAGGTATGGTGCCGCTAAGTTTGTTACGATAAAGGTACAACTTCAATAGATTACGACAATTCCCCAAGCTTGATGGAATATTCCCTTCCAATCTGTTGGAATCTAAATAAAGTTCATTCAGCAATGATAAGTTCCCTATGGTGTCTGGAATCTGCCCTGAAAATTGGTTTTGAAATAGACTCACAATTTGTAGCTTTTGAAGCATACCAATGGTAGAGGGGATTTTTTCTGTGAATTGGTTTTTACCTACTTGTAAAAACTCCAGCCCAACTAGAGTGCCTATAGTAGAAGGGAGGTTTCCATACAGTTGGTTTTCTGCTAAAAACAGATACCGAAGTTCTTGAGAAAGATTACCGATTGAATTGGGGACGACTCCTTGAAACTTGCACTCACCAAGATCCAACACTTGTAATCTGCTGCAGTTTGTCAGGGAATCGATAAAATTCATCTCATAATCTTTTCCACGTCCATAGATGTTGTTACTGAATAAGGCTATGAAACTAATATCTACTAGTTTTGTAAAGTCGATCATTAGCTCCCCCCAAAAATTGTTGGTACCCATTTCAAGAAGTACTAATTTTGAACAATTAGATATCCACGGAGGGATATGCCCACTTAGCTGGTTATCTCGGAGTTGAAGTCTGAATAGATGAGGTAACGTTGCACCTATGGCTTGGGGGAGACTACCTGTAAGCTGATTATCGGGCAAAGTAAAATTAACCAGGAGGGAGAGGTTAAAAATGGATTCTGGAATGGTTCCATATAAGTTACAACCACCACAGTGAAATACTCTTAAGTTTTTCAAATGGCCTAAGGTGTCTGGAATTATCCCACCCAACGGATTTCCGGCAGCAGAGAATTCATCCAGTGATGTCATGTTCCCCAAGAAACGTGGGATTCCACCTGTAAAGTTATTTTCTTCAACTACTAACAAAAGTAATTTGGAGAGGAAACTTAAATCCATGGGTATGCTTCCAACTAGCCTATTATTACCAAGATTGAGGTAACGTAGCCTGGATAGATGACCGAGCTCGTGAGGGACGGTTCCTTCCAAGCTGTTGTTCCAAAGTGATAAATCACGAAGGAAGCTGAGGTTCCCTAAGTGAGGAGACAAAGAACCTTCCAGGCCTTGCGACTCCAGTTGTATAACAGTCACTCGTCTGTGCCTCTTCCCACATGAAACACCGCTCCATTCACATAGATGAAAGGAAGAGTTCCATGAGGTTAGAGACCCAAATGGATTGTGAGTGATCATCGACTTGAACGACAACAAAGCCTGATAATCGGTCTCCTCGTTATAGGAAGCCGAGATGGTTATGGTAGCCAGAAATATCACAAGAGCATAAGAAAGGAAAGTGATATGCGAGTAAGATGATAAGCAAACTATTGATTGCCTTGACTTCATTTTTGGAGTTTTAATTAGATCACACTGATATATAATCTATCGCTCTCTTTTTATGCTGGAGCTTTTGCATGTTGTTGCAAGTGACATGCAATGCCATATTAATTCCCATCCACGTATTCGGTATTCCTATTCACCTTGACCAAGTCAAATTGATTGACGTTTGGTGTTTTGCTCTAATTAAGCGTATGGTACGTAAAACTTTATGAAAAGTACTAATAACAAAGTTAATTTGATCATTAAAAAAAAAACTCGTAATAGAGTAATAAAGAAGAAGACGACAAGGCGTCATAGTGTATTAACGAGAATATCATCCAAAATTGTTTACTTTGACCAAAGAAATGATCAACAAATACGTACTCATCCATTACAACTTACAACCATCATCATATATATATATATATGGATTATGGAACATCTGATTCAGATACATTAATTAATGGGATGCGTTCCAACTACTTGTCTTTAATACAATGGACTGATTCTTCAAAAAATTGAGACCACTGATTTATAGCAAAACTATTTTCAGAAAGAGGAATTTATTATATGTTTTTTGGATTAAGTTTTCAATTATTGGGTATCATTATTAACAGTGTGATAACTTATTAGAAACAACAATGCAATCATACAGTAGATATTTAGTTACCATAATTTTGTCTTGCGATAATATGTAGAGTTCGTTTAAAAACAAAAACCGTACGTAGTTTACGTTATCTTCTAGTTTTTAACTGTGAAATTAAGAACGTGTGTGGTTGCAAAAGTTCCAAAATTGTGTTTAGTATTCCATAAATATATGACAGTTCCCTTGAGTCCGCCACAAAGCTGGGCGTTGCCACTAGAACCCACTAGGGGCACTGTCCTAACGACCTCTTGACCCTGCGTATCTCTATCTCTATATCTCTATAAAAGGTTATCAAAAAATACTCACATGGCGATCTCTAAGCCCACCACGTCAGTTTTCTTACGTGGCATCACGATATTGATCCGCTCGCCACATCAGCTTCCACATGAGCATCGTACCCGCCTACATCAGCATACTTGTATGATCAGTGTACAATTCACTTCAAAGGCTTCTAAGTGTCATTTGTAATATGTGTAGTCTTCGCCCAACAAACCATATTGGTATGTTGGTGATTAATTTCTATTTCTTTTAGTACATATTCATTTTTAACACTAGAGCTTTTCTTCTTCCTATAAATGGCAAAATCTTTAATGTGAAATTGATGTTGACTATATTTCCAAATTCGTTTGCTAGATGTCTCCATTAATTTATACACAAAACACATATTGTAGCAATCACTTTTTTCTATTTATTCACCCGCTTAACAATAAATATAACAGATTGATTATATTTAATGTTATGTAACACAATTTTTCTTTTTTTGGTATTATCTTAGTTTGTTTTAAACAATAAAATTAGCATAGCTAATACAAGATTTTAAGTTTGTGTCCATTACACAGGGACTTACGACGTTATCAATATTAAACGATTTATTATAGTTTAAAACTTTGTATACTATTTAGTAACAAAATATTAATCTATATATTAAAACTTTGAGTTCATATTGAAATATTTATTTAAAATATGTCCATCAAAGTTGTTTACTTGACCTGTTTAGTAATATTTAAATATTACAAAATCTTAATATGTCCATTAAAGTTGTATATCATGACATATTTAGCAATATTTTAATATTACAAAATCATAATATTATAAAAATTATAATAGGTCACTATCATTTTATTTATTCTATCGTTACACATAGTGTATTAAATTTTTATTTTACACTAGGGATAAGTGCCCAGAAATGCAGTCAACTAATGCTCAAAAGTTATTGTGTGCACGAACTCTAGGTCAGCTTTATTGTGTTCACGAAACTTGAAGTTTTGGTTATTGTGAATATAAAACGGGATTATGGCTATGTGGGACCAGTTACTTTCACATTGACCCGTTGGCTGCTTACGTGGCATGCACACAATAACTTTTTGGGATTAGTTTAAGCATATAATTAAAAAAAAAAACAGTTTGTTTTTTTTTTCAAACTGGTCAGAAACTGCAAATACTCGCCGGAAAACTTAAAAATCCGATTAAACCTTCATTTCTTCGAATTAGACCACGAAATTCGCACCAAAATACTCAAAAATCAGCCACGAACAAACCCTCAACAAAAGTTAAACCGATTGAGACTCGCCAGAAAAATTAAAATCACCATAACTTTATTGTTTATTCGAGTTCGACTTGAAACCAACACCAAACTGCTCAAAATTGTTGTCCGAAACTCGAAGAAACAACAAAGTTATGGTGATTTTAAATTTTCTGGCGAGTTGATGAATTATCCAGCAAGTCTCAATTGGTTTAACTTTTGCCGAGGGTTTGTTCGCGACTGATTTTTGAGTATTTTGGTGCCAATTTCGTGGTCTAATTCGAATAAACGAAGGTTTAATCGGATTTTTAAGTTTTCCGGCGTATTTTTGGAGTTTCCGGCGAGTTTAAAAAAAATAATTTGTTTTTTTTAATTGTGTGCATAAACTAATCCCAAAAAGTTATTGTGTGCATAAACTAATCCCAAAAAGTTATTGTGTACATGTCACGTAAGCAGTCAACGTGAAAGTGGTGACCGGCTAACTTTTGACCCGGTCACTTTTGCATGCTATAGGACTATTGGACAAGTTTCCTGAATATAATAAAGCTGACCTAAAGTTTGTGCACACAATAACTTTTGAGCATTAGTTGACTGCATTTCTGAATACTTATCCCTTTACACTATAATAAATAATACTCGTATATTATTTTTAGATGAAATATATCATAAATATTTCAATTAGAGTATGAGAATGTTACATGTGTGTTCTATAATTATAAAAATTATATTTTTACATGTTTTGTTTTTCTTATATGTAGACGGTTACTAAAAAAATTTTTTAAAGAATAATAGTAAAATTATATTTAAAATCTTAAAATATTTACATTAAATTTTTAAAAAAAATGTAATTTAAAGTCAAAAATAAAAATAAAAATGTACTTCAAAAATCTAGAGTTGTAATTGGTTGATACGTTGTAAAGCAAATATTTTTAGGAACTGTTTTTAAATGCCATTTTACATTAGGTAACAAGCAAATATCAAGGAAAAGTACGGCTAATATATTTGAATTCCAAAATAAGTTAACATTTTTTAATATAACTTAACAATTACAAAATCATATTTCTAAAATACATGTATACATTTAAAAAAAATCAAAAAATAAATGATACTTTGATTCTAGCTAAGAAATTTAATCAATTAAATTTACGATTTATTTATCAACAATAATTACTTATTTTTTCAATTAAAATAAAGATTAAATGAATTAATATCATAATTATTTTTGATCTAAGGTTATAAAATTGATTAAAAAGTCTTTAATCTAATGATACAGTGTTTCTACAACGTTTATAAAGTTGTTTAAAAAGCCTTTAATCTAATGTTACGTGTGTTTCTACAACGTTTATAAAGTTGTTTTTGTTTAAACTATATCCTCACGACATTCCATAATTTAGTTAAATCGGCTATCGAGAGTCGAGTGTTCGCCCCGATTGATTCACTGCCTTTATTAATAGAAATAACCCAATTAATGTGATACTTTGACTACTTCAAATATAATAGAAATAAATGTTCATTACCAAAACATAAAAGATACGAATCTTTTAAAAAACTGACTAAACTTAAAAATAACTATCTATAAAATCATTTACAAACTTAAATTATATATATATATATATTGCCGGTAGAGCAGAAAGAAAAAAACGAATGAATTCTCTCGCTTCTGTTTAGTCGATGACTTTATTTTCTTATATTCTGATTGGTTAGATTTATTTTTAGGAACTGTTTTTAAAGACCATTTTATATTAGGTAACAAGCAAATATCAAGGAAAACTACGGCTAATATATTTGAATTCCAAAATAAGTTAAAAATTTTTAATGTAATTTAACAATTACACAATCATATTTCTACAATACATGTATACGTTTAAAAAAATCAAAAAATAAATGATACTTTGATTCTAGCTAAGAAATTTAATCAATTAAATTTACGATTTATTTATCAACAATAATTACTTATTTTTTCCATTAAAATAAACATTAAATGAATTAATATCATATACATTTATTTTTGATCTAAGGTTATAAAATTGATTAAAAAGTCTTTAGTCTAATGATACAGTGATCTACAACGTTTATAAAGTTGTTTAAAAAGCCTTTAATCTAATGTTACATGTGTTTCTACAACGTTTATAAAGTTGTTTTCGTTTAAACTATATCCTCACGACATTCCATAATTTAGTGAAATCGACTATTGAAAGTCGAGTGTTCGCCCCAATTGATTCACTGCCTTTATTAATAGAAATAACCCAATTAATGTGATACTTTGACTACTTCAAATATAATATAAATAAATGTTCATTACCAAAACATAAAAGATACGAATCTTTTAAAAAACTGACTAAACTTAAAAATAACTATCTATAAAATCATTTACAAACATAAATTATATATATATATATATTGCCGGTAGAGCAGAGAGAAAAAAAAGAATGAATTATCTCGCTTCTGTTTAGTCGAGGACTTTAATTTCTTGTATCCTGATTGGTTAGATTTATTTTTAGGAACTGTTTTTAAATGTCATTTTATATTAGGTAACAAGCGAATATCAAGGAAAACTATGGCTAATATATTTGAATTCCAAAATAAGTTAAAAATTTTTAATATAACTTAACAATTACAAAAGCATATTTCTACAATACATGCATACGTTTAAAAAAATCAAAAAATAAATGATACTTTGATTCTAGCTAAGAAATTTAATCAATTAAATTTACGATTCATTTATCAACAATAATTACTTATTTTTTCCATTAAAATAAACATTAAATGAATTAATATCATATACATTTATTTCTGATCTAAGGTTATAAAATTGATTAAAAAGTCTTTAGTCTAATGATACAGTGTTTCTCCAACGTTTATAAAGTTGTTTTTGTTTAAACTATATCCTCATGACATTCCATAATTTAGTGAAATCGGCTATCGAGAGTCAAGTGTTCGCCCTGATTGATTCACTGCCTTTATTAATAGAAATAACCCAATTAATGTGATTGATGGTGATGTTTTATTCTTGTCTTTAAATTTATGTTGTACAAGTAACTATCTAAACTAGCCTAGTGGTAAGTTACAGGATCGTTCGCAGGGACGCGTTGCGTTACCTAATCTAGTAGTACGTGTAATTCTAGTTTGTTTGGGGGTTTGTCACTAACTCCTAATAAACTAATATTTTTGACAGTAAAATAAATAAAATCTAACCAGAGGCTAATCTGAAAATAGTTTGGAAAAAGCAAATAAGAGTAATTAAATTAAAATACTTGTTTGGCATCTCCGATCTTATGGTACGACCAAATACCATCTTACTGCTTTGTTAGCCGGTTGAAAACTTAATCACGGTTCAGATTCTCGTTAGATTCACTTTACCTAGTTAGTAGTGCTGTCGCTAGACTCACACTACCCATTAAAACAAATTCTCGCTAGATTCATTGTTTTAAGCATTATGACCTAAAGTTTGTGTTACTAATTCATCTTTTATTTACCGGGCTCTTAAGCCATGACCAGATATAATTCCCTCCGGTGACCACAGTGCTCGTTTCCAAGTCAAAGGTTCGCGTTTGGTATTGTTAAGCTTCATGTTCAATTCATCCTAGTTACTATGGTTCTGGATCCCTCGGTTACAAGTGAATCACTTTTTACTTCTAGTTATAGACCAACTAGTTGTTTTCTGTCCTAGCATATTAAACCTAGTGCATGATCATAGACAACCATTATAATTAAACTAATATGTTTAGATAGAAAACCAATAGCAACATGAATTACTAATAAACATGGATCTACGATAAACAGTAAAGCACATTCCAACAGAATCTAAACAAACACAGTAAACAATAAGCGTCTACATGATCACATTGATCCAAACAAGTATTCAGCCTACTAGCCTAGCATTATTAAAGGAATAACAAAGTCTGAGAAGATAAAAGACATAGTTCAATAACAAAGAGTAAATAAAGATGAAAGATCTAGACCAAGAGTGAAGATCAAAAGGTGTTTAGATGCTCCAAAACCTTTTTGGAATCTGCAATTTCGATCTACGGTTATTCCTGGGCGGCTAGGGCTGCTGAATCGGCTCTCTCTTAGGGTTTTGAGGGTTAGTTCGACTGAAATAGGGGTTAAAGTCGGTTTCAGATCTGGGCCAACCAGCAGCGCTGGTGGGCTGACCAGCGGCGTTGGTCCTGGGCTTTCTTGGGCTAGCGGCGCTGGTTGATCGATGAGCAGCCACTGGTGAACGAGTAGCAACGCTGGTTGGCTGGGGAGCGGACGCTGGTGAGTACCAGCGGCGCTGGTTAGGTGCCCAGCGGCCGCTGGTGGCTGTTGTCTTGCACTTGTGTCTTCGTTTGGCTCCCGAACCACTTCCTTGTGTCTTGTAACTTCATAGGCTTCTTTCATGAGTCACTTGATGTCATTTACCCTCTCTCGCATCTTCTAGGAACCTGCATAATCATATCATTCATTAAGTACCAATAGTTCCGGAATAATAACTCATTTAAGCATAGAAATGAAGCCTTTCTTTAGGGGTTTTTATCACAAAATGGACGCTCATCAGTGATACTTTGACTACTTCAAATATAATAGAAATAAATGATCATTACCAAAACATAAAAGATATGAATCTTTTAAATAACTGACTAAACTTAAAAATAACTATCTATAAAATCATTTACAAACTTAAATTATATATAGGGGTGGGTTATTTGTAGTAGATGTACTTTTTATAGTACATGTGTAACTTAACTTACACACTTCTTCTTCCTTCTTTCTTCCATCTCCGACCACCACCATGATCATCTCCGACCACCGCCATGATACTCCGGCGACGACGACCATCTCTGGCGAGAGTTACACATGTGTAACTACAACTTACACATGTGTAAGTTAACTTTCCGGCGAGAATCATGTTCGTTTTTCGGGTGTTTACGGTACGAGTCAGAGGCCCTTATCCGTTCTAAACTTAACCGTCAAGGGACGCATATGGGAATCGTATGGATTTGATGGGTGGCGATCCAAGAGATGGAGGCGGTGTGCTACGGTACGGGCTCTGCCCTTGCTGCCGGCGCCGGCGCCGTCGCTGGGTGGTCGGAGATGACGGTGGCTGGTGGTGGTTGTCTCGCGAAGGAAAATACCATTTCTTGTATTCCGATTGGTTGGATTTATTTTTAGGAACTGTTTTTAAATACCATTTTATATTAGGTAACAAGCAAATATCAAGGAAAACTACGGCTAATATATTTGAATTCCAAAATAAGTTAAAATTTTTTAATATAACTTAACAATTACAAAATCATATTTCTACAATACATGTATACATTAAAAAAAATCAAAAAATAAATGATACTTTGATTCTAGCTAAGAAATTAAATCAATTAAATTTACGATTTATTTATTAACAATAATTACTTATTTTTTCCATTAAATGAATTAATATCATATATATTTATTTCTGATCTAAGGTTATAAAATTGATTAAAAAGTCTTTAGTCTAATGATACAGTGTTTCTACAACGTTTATAAAGTTGTTTAAAAAGCCTTCAATCTAATGTTACATGTGTTTCTACAACGTTTATAAAGTTTTTTTTGTTTAAACTATATCCTCACGACATTCCATAATTTAGTGAAATCGGCTATCGAGAGTCGAGTGTTCGACCCTATTGATTTACTGTCTTTATTAATAGAAATAACCCAATTAATGTGATACTTTGACTACTTCAAATATAATATAGATAAATGTTCATTACCAAAACATAAAAGATACGAATCTTTTAAATAACTGACTAAACTTAAAAATAACTATCTATAAAATCATTTACAAACATAAATTTAGATTGATGGGTCTACTTAATAACGAACCTAACCTAGACCGATCCAAGAAACTCATGTTGGTAGGTTGACGGGTTAAAAATCTTTGACGGTTTCAGGTCGAATTTCAAGTTGGATCGAGTATTGACAGTCTACAATTGTCCATAAACTACTTAATTATATATTTACAACATCTTAATAGGAGCAATCTACATATTCCTAATACATATATAATAAACTTTTTTTCAAATAGTAGATGTTTAGTAAAATAATTTAAAATAACTTTTTTTCAAATTATAATTCAATCTTTTTTCAATGATCATAACTTTAAACTAGAAAAAGTCATAAAGCCATCTTTATATATATCAAACCAATTTTATATATGTTATACCTAAAAATATCATTATTATTAAAAAAATTTCTTAGCAATATGTTCGATTTAATACTAACGATCTTTTTAATATATGATACGACGTATACTTTTTGTGATGTATGATATATGTATAGGTTATTAACCCTCAACTACTGGCTATTAAATTAAGGTCCGGATGAAATTTAAGATAAGACCCTTCAACCTGGACCCGACTTGGGTCGACTCGAGTCAACCAAACTAATACATAGGTTGACGGGTTAACGGGAAATCAACTGTTTATTTTATTTTCAAGTATATATATCAAATAAACTTTCTTTAGTGGTTTACAAAAGGGGTGTGGATATGTAAATTAATATTGTTAAAAAGACTGTCAACGGGTACGGATTCGGGATGGCGGGTTGACAAGGCGAAAATCTATGACCCTGATCCAACCCACTAAAAGTTTGAGGTCACAACAATTAACCTTGAGAATCTGTCACCGAACTCAACCATCAACCTGAAAAAAATCGAGTTGGCGAGCTGACAGGTCAAGTTTCGGGTTAGTGGGTTGACACGTTGGCGTGTTAATTCCAGGTTAAACAAGTCATATGGGTTATTGGTTGACGGGTTGATTTCAGTACAAACGGGTCGGTTTGCAGGTCAAATGGGTAGATGGGTCAACCTGTTAAAAATATTATATAAACATAAAACATTTTCAGGTTGGAAGCACCTATTAATCTAATAAGTCAACCTAAACCTAACCTAACAAAAAATTAGGTTAGGGGCAGGTTGACTGGTCAAGAATTCCCAACTCTAGCTTGGTTTTTTTGGGTTGGTTTCATGTCGGGTTTCGGGTTGAGTCGAGATTGACATGCCTAATTGTTAGGGCTGCAAATCGAGTCGGCCTGCACCGGGTTAACTTGGGGTCAAGTGGGTTGACGGGTCAAATGGATAGTTTCGGTCAAAAGGGTCAAATAGGTTGTTTTCGAGTAACCCGGTCACCGACCAGGTATTAAGCTAGTTAACATTTTGAGATGAAGGTAACTCAAATACGACAAGCTATTCATTTAAAATAATATTAAAGGAAGTAGTCGATATCATCCAAAAAAACCTATAGTATGACAATTCTCTAGCCTTATACGTTTTTAACCAAGTATAGAAGATAAATGTTCAGATACTTACATGAATAATAAGAACATTTTAAAACAAACCTAAACAATGTAACTTGAAAAGGAAGCTCATAACGAACTAGCGGCCACGATATGAAGAAAAACTGGATGCCAAAGACTCATGTCCATAATGCTCCCTAGTTGCCAGATCTGATGTGCTAGATGAAGAGCGACCCATCTGAGTCGTCTGATATGTCCCAATACCTGGTAACCCAAGTTGAGAACCATAAATGGCCAGCATACCTGGGCTTACTGTGTTCATTCCATAACTACCACTGAGCCCGTATGATTGGGGTGTTGAGGACATGGTGTTTTGATTCAAAGCAGACACCAACATCGGATTTTGCCCAACCATAACACCAGCTCCAGGATTCATAAGCTGAGGAGCATACAGTCCATCATAACCATAACTCAAATTTCCAATCTCATTATCAGACATAGCTGGTGGCAGATTCTTGGCATTTTTATTTCCACGTTGGCCATCAACAGCTTGTTTGCACTGCAACTCACAACCATCGTATATGATAGAATAGATATCTGGCCAAAATCAATTTCCTTCTTATTAATCACGAGTATAAATAGTTACAAATGTTTGCTAAACAACCCTCTAATATTTGATATTTACATACACAAATATAAATAGATATCTAGTCTAATATACCCCCTCAGTCTAAGGAGGAGGATCATGATTGCTTAGACTGGAACGAGACTCTGTGAATAGAAGACGAGGCAGGCCTTTGGTGAAAATATCAGCAAGTTGGTAGCGTGATGGAACATGAAGAACACGCACCTCACCTGTCAGCACTTTTTCCCGAACAAAATGGATGTCTATCTCGATATGTTTAGTGCAATGGTGCTGTATAGGATAGCCGGACATATAGATGGCACTAACATTGTCACAATACACAATTGAAGCCCTGCGAACAGGACAACCAAGTTCCAGCAATAGGTTACGAACCCAACATAATTCCGCAATAGCATTTGCAACACCGCGGTACTCAGCCTCTGCACTAGAGCGAGAAATAGTCGATTGACGCTTGGAAGACCACGAGATAAGGTTGCCCCCTAAAAAGACACAATATCCACTGGTAGAGCGACGAGTGGTTGGACAACCGGCCCAGTCAGCATCAGTCTAAGAGATGAGTGACGAGAGTGGACCTGATGTCTATTGGATTATAATGACAAAAGTATATTAAGTATATATTAGTTATGTTAGTAAATATTAGTTAAGGGTTGGCCATGTAAATAAAATAAAGGCTGGCAGTTAGAGTCCCATATGGACACGACTGTTAACATGAAGCGGTACTAGGAATAGATATACCGGTTCGATATGTATATATATGTGTATTGCTGTACATTGTAAACCATTCAGATAGCAGTTTCTTTATCCTACTTTCTGTTCATTCGTTCTCTGATACACACACACACACACAATTATCAATTCCCTGTGATACTATGTATAATAATAGAAACCGTAAATCTGGAATGGGTAACAGATGGAATTCTGATTCCCTACATTGGTATCAGAGCAAGAAGATCCCGAGAACCTGTGAACCCAGAATTCGAAGGCCTAAGTGTGTTCTACACCAAAAGTATCATTATTATAATCATCACTTTTGGAGTCAAAGACGAAGAGGAGTCTTACAAAAACTGGATCGTTTGAATATATGCGATCAGTTTGGCAGTGAACAACCCAGGCAGATTATTGCAAAGAAATCAAAGAAGATGAGACGATCAAGGTGTTACATATGTCTCATTCGAGGACATGCCTACTGGAACTGCCCAAATAAGAACAGGAGGGCCGAATTCAAGAAGGAAAAACAAGTGAAAGTCGAGAAGAACGAAGAAGGAACAGGGATTGAAAACGCCACAACAAGCAAATATGATGACATCGTTACAGCATCAATAAATTGGCAAATAATAGGAACGGATGGCGGGGACTGGAATGATATTTGGTATGTTTCAGATGAGTACCCAAGGCACATGACATCGAATTTGGAACTTTTCTACAAATTCAAATTAGAGACACCGGGGTCAAGTGTAAATGGCAAACACCGCCTAAACGTTCAAGGAATTGGAGAAGTAATTCTACAAACAGAAACCAGACAATTTGTGATACCAGGAGTATGCTATGTCCTTAACGCGGGTCTAAACACTCTAAGTTTGGGCCAATTGATGCAACAAGGTTTTGATGTGATCTTCAAGAATTCCAATTGCACGGTGAAGCGTTTATTTGACAATACAAGCAGTGAGGGCTGTAGTGATACAGAAAAGGATGAAGGTTGCGAGGGAGAAGATGTAAGGCCTGGTATGTTCGGGACGAAGGCCATGGAGGCCGTGATGAATTATTGTGACTCTTTGTATTATAAAGAGAACACAATTGAAGAAATGGTGAATGGAAACCAAGAACAAAAGGTACCTTCTAAATTTAATTTTGAAAATTTTGTTGGGTTCATGAATATGGTTGACAACTGTGAAGAATTTATGGGTTGTAAAGATGTGGTGAAAGACCACTTTGAGAAATTAGTAATATGGTTCTATAAAGAATATTGGAAGTAACGGAAAGGCCCATGCCTGTGAAGATACATGGCATAAGGGTATGCCTTTTAGACCTTTACCTTACAGTGAAAGGAATGGGTGGAATTGCCCAAGTTACAATGAAAAATAAGTGGATTGGAGTTGCCTATGTAATGGGGTTCCCAAAGGAGTATGCAGAAGGTTTAAAGGAATGCTATGGAACGCATTTGAGTCTCTTAGAAGCCTATTATGATGTGGCTAAAGAATATTCCAGTGGTGTTGTACCAAAGGCAATGGACTGCACGGGTACAAATGGAATTAAGGCAGAGGAGTTGCCAAGAGAAAGGACTGAACCGGGCTGCAGTGGAACGAGTGCAAGGCAGGATAATGGAAGGCTAAAGGGCAGAGTTGATTTCGACAATGGCAAGGAACTGATTACTAAGTACGATAATTGCAACCATGAAGAACCCATGGAAGGAAAGGAAACCAAAGAAGAAGATGGAAGTGGCAAGGGAATATGTGTGGACAGAGACAACAATGATGGAGACTACATCATCGTTGAAAACTAAAGTCAGTGTGTGTGAAGACATATACTTTGTCATTAGGGGGAAGTATTGGATTATAATGACAAAAGTATATTAAGTATATATTAGTTATGTTAATAAATATTAGTTAAGGGTTGGCCATGTAAATAAAATAAAGGCTGGCAGTTAGAGTCCCATATGGACACGATTGTTAACATGAAGCGGTACTAGGAATAGATATACCGGTTCGATATGTATATATATGTGTATTTCTGTACATTGTAAACCATTCGAATAGCAGTTTCTTTATCCCTACTTTCTGTTCATTCGTTCTCTGATACACACACACACACACACAATTATCAATTCCCTGTGATACTATGTATAATAATAGAAACCGTAAATCTGAAATTTGTAACAGATGGAATTCTGATTCCCTACAATGTCATATGTAAACCCATGGCATTAGTGCCCTTAACATACCAAAGGAATCGTTTCAAAGCATTATAGTGAGAGAGTCGAGGAGAATGCATATGCATGCATACTTGTTGAACTGAATACGTGATATCGGGACGGGTGAAAGTAAGATACTGCAAAGCTCCAACAAGACTGCGAAATAGAGTAGAATCTTCAAATAGAGGGGATGACTCGTCATCCAACTTACCTGTTGTATCAACCGGGGTGTTAACAGGATTGCAGTCCATCATATTTGCCCTTTGAAGGATGTCGAGAGCATATTTATGCTGTGAGAAAAACAGACCAGAAGATGTCCGCGTGACAGAGATGCCCAAAAAATAACTCAAAGGGCCTAAATCCTTCATGGCAAAGTCAGAAGAGAGGTGAGATAAGAGTCTTGTCTTGAGTGCAAGAAAAGAAGTAATCAAGATGATGTCGTCAACATAGAGAAGAAGATATGCGGTCTGTTGATGATGCCTGTAAACAAAAAGAGAATGATATCAGGAACTATGTTAGAAGCCCAAGTGAGTCACATAGTCTGTGAACCGTTGATACCAAGCCCGCGGTGCTTGTTTCAACCCGTATAGAGACCGCTTAAGACGACATACATGATTGCATCTATGTGGATCACGAAAACCAAATGGCTGATGCATGTACACCGTTTCCGAAAGATTTCCATGTAAAAAGGTATTTTTAACATCCGACTGATCAATATCCCAGTTGTTGTGTAATGCAATGCTCAACACTATACGAATGGAGGCAGGCTTAACCACGGGGCTAAAGGTCTCAAAACAGTCAACACCAACTTGTTGTGTCCGCCCATCACAAACCAAACGCGCTTTGTAGCGCTCCAAAGATCCATCAGCTTTTGTTTTGTGTTTAAACAACCACATACAACGAATTATATTCATTTCCGGGTGTCGTGGCACTAGCTCCCAAGTATCATTATCAAGAAGAGCACGAAACTCATCTGCCATGGCATGGTTCCACACAGGGTTGGTGATGGCATCGGTTGGGGATTTTGGCAAGGGCTGAATAGTTTCAGCTTGAAGGTTGAATGTAGGTTTTGGTTTAGAAATACCAGACATGCTACGGGTGGTCATAGTACGTTAAGGTGGTGGTGGTGGTGGTGTCGGGGAAGGGGGAGATGGAGTTTCGGAGACAGGTGGTTGTGTATGGTGTGGTGGACAATTACGAAGTCGACGGGAGTAAGTTTGTAGGGTTGGTGTGGTAGTAGTAGCTCGGTCAGGTGATTGAGGCGAGACTGGTGGTGGAGAGTTGGGAGAGGTAGTAGTGGTTGAAGGTGGGGGGTTGGTTGCAATTGGAGACGAAGGCCAAAGATGGGGGTGCAAGTGGGAGGAGAGGAACTCATGTGTGGGAGTAGGGGTATTTAGCTTGGCAAATGGGAAAACTTGCTCATCAAACACTACATGACGGGAAACAATAATCTTACGGGTAAACAACTCATAACATTTATACCCCCTATGATCAGAAGGGTATCCAAGAAAGACACAAGGGGTGGATCAATTTGCAAGTTTATGAATGGAAGTGGACGGATTAAGCGGGTAGCATAAGCAACCGAAGGTGCGAAGATGAGAGTAAGACGGGAATTTTTGAAAAAGGAGGAAGGTGGGGGTTTGAAGATTTTTTGTTTTATAGGGAAGAATGTTAAGGAGATAAGTGGCCATTTGCAAGGCATGATGCCAAAATGTAGAGGGAAGAGAGGCATGGGTGAGAAGAGTGCGAATCATGTTGTTGATGGAGCGGATTTTCCGTTCGGCTTTACTGTTTTGAGGGGATGTGTATGGACAGGGGAAACGAAAAAGCATGCCATTCTGGGTACAAAAATGATGAAAGGCTTTATTATTATTGTATTCAATTCCATTGTCACATTGGATAGATTTGACAGAACAATTAAATTGAGTGGAAACGTATTTATGAAAATTAAGAAAGATAGAAAAGACAGAGGATTTATTAGCAAGAGGGTAGGTCCATAAATAATTAGTAAAGTCATCAAGAAACAAAAGATAATAACGATGTCCACCGGTGCTAGTAACCGATGAGGTCCAAAGATCACTATGAATGATATCAAATGGCATATGAGTAAACGACAAAGATTCATTAAATGGAAGTTTAATATGTTTGCCAAAAACACAAGATTGACATAAACGCTTATAATCAAGTCTATCAACAGAAATAAAATTCTGATTATTCAAAGTAGATAAAGACGATGGTCCAGGATGTCCTAAACGATGATGCCAAAGATCTTGAGAAAGTGCTGCAAAAGTGGATGGAGAAGTGACATGTGAGGACGCCAAGGCAAGTGGGTAAAGATCTCCGGTGCTATCACATCGGAGGATAGGAATCTGCGTCTGGTAGTCCTTCACAAGTAAACCAAAAGGGTCAAACTCAATAGAGATATTATTATCAGTAGTTAGATGATGAACAGACAAAAGGTTTTTGATAATTTGAGGGGAATAGAGGAGATTATTGATTTTGAAAGGTGGGTATGGTGGAAGAAAAGTAGTGTGACCAGTAGCATGAACGGGGATGTTTGAACCATTGCCAACGACAATTTTGTTTGTGCAATTATTGACACGAGTTGAGAGATTACCTGATGAATGAGTCATATATGAAGTGGCTCCAGAGTCGCAATACCAGTTAGGATCCGGGTGCAAGTTGAGTGCTGCCAAAGCCTGGGGAATGTTGGTGGTAGTGTAGTTGTGCTGCTGATAACCTGGTGGTGTACTTCTGAGTATGCCTGCAAAAGAAGGGCCACTCCCACGTCCAGGAGCGGTGGGAGTAGTCAGGTATGGGGCTGGAGGGGGGAACCACGACTGTTGAGGATACCATGGGGAAAAAGCTTGAGGATACCATACTGGTGAGAGGTACCCACGACCACGTGACTGACCCCGACCCCGGAAACAACCCCCACGACCCCTGCTCCGAGGAGCATAAGAAGCCGGTCGAGGAGCTGAATGCGTGGGAGGCTGAACAAGTGGTGTTTGTGGTGTAACGGCAGTAGGGGCAGCCGGGGGTGCAGGGGGAGTCGGTGGTGCTGGGGGTGTAGCAATAAAAGCCGACTCGGATGAACCTTGATTTGCTTGACGAGATTCTTCCATAAGTAACTGTGATCAGGCACCATAAAAATCTGGCAACGGGTTGATTTGTTGAATGATGGACGCAACCGTGCTAAAGCGGTCGTTGAAACCAGCAATAATCTGAAGAACCAATCGCTTTTCGGAGACAGGGGAGCTAACATTCGCCAGTTGATCTGCAATTAACTTCAGTTCTTGACAGTAAGAGGATATGTCAGGGAAGGAATTCAGCTTGGTGGTGGAAAACTTATTTTCCAAATAAACAGTTCTGGTACTTGCATTATCATGAAAAATCTTCTCTAGTGTTTCCCATGCACATGGCGCTGTGGTATCCGGCTTTAGAATAGTCTGTAGGAGGTCGGTTGATATAGTTGCATACAACCATTGAAGCACGATCGAATCAATACGATCCCAGTTGGGGGGTTTTTCAACAGCCTTGCCTGAAGAGTTCGGCTTGTCAGGAGAGGCGTCAGTAGAGTCGGTGGGAGAGGAGATGATGTGGTCGATGGCTTCGTGAGCACGACAATGGGTTATGAAAAGTAGTCGCCAGGAGACATACTGGCTGCTGTTCATCTCAAGTGTGACGGGAATGAGAGATTTAATATTGGTGACAGTGGTTGTTGGGTGTAGAGGGGCTGCCATGGTGTCGATTAGGAGATAGATCGACTGGACAGAAAATAGGAAGAAGAAATAGGAGGGTTACGTGATTAAAGAAGGGAGAAAAAGAAGAGAGCGGCCAAAATCAATTCCCTTCTCATTAATCACGAGTATAAATAGTTACAAATGTTTGCTAAACAACCCTCTAATATTTGATATTTACATACACAAATATAAATAGATATCTAGTCTAATAGTATTCCTTATTGGGTTCTTCTAGAGCTTTCTTGCACCCTTCAGCTGTCTTGTATACAAACATGGCAAACCCCTTGAATTTTACAGTAGCATTGTCAACCCCCAATGGCCCTTCGTCAATCTCTCCAAACTTGGCAAAGTAGGACCTAAGTGCATTGGGATTCACATGGGACCCAACATTTGCAAGAAAGATCTTTCGTCCAATAGTATTTTGTGTAGCAGTGTTCTGGTTGTTACTAGGTCCACCAGGTCCTGCAGAAGCTAACTGGCAAGTAGCCATGCGGCTTCCTATCTTCTTTTGTGTCTTTTTAAGGGACGTACTTGCACTTTTTCGGTTCTTGAAAAGAACAAAGCCATAGCCTTTGGCCTTCCCGGTTACTTTATCCGTAACAACTGTATACTCTTCGATATCACCATATTTTTTTAAGGGTGGAGATCCCCTCAAGTTGAAAGTTAAATAGTCAACATTAAATTAGTCAGATGTCAACATTTAATAGTCAACATTAAATAGATATTGATGTCATTCAAGAAATGTTTATAGCCTTAAAATTATTTTGATGGGATCGATCTCATGCCGACAATATTGACCCAAATCCCAAATATTGGGTGATTTTGGTTCATCAATCTGATTTTGTGGATCGCAATGGATTCTTTGTAATTGCTACGCGGGTTGTTCTGGGCTGTGTATAAATAGCTATATGTCTTGAACGGGTCATAATGGGCAATGAAGCCATGAAGTTGGGCGGTTGCGACCTTAATTGTTGAAAAAAATACAACTTCAAAGTAAAACACTCAGGCAAATTAATTAACTAATATTGCATGCTCCTCACGTGTGTTAATTGTCAAAGTGACACTCAATTGTTTTTGCATATTATAATTCCATAAAATGCTTTACATTTATTTTCATTTATATTATATAAATAATTTGAATATTAATATTATTTTCTTAGTATCATATAAACAAAATATATTAAACTTGATACACAATGGCGAAACCACGTTAAAACCAGGCAGGGCCATGGCCCATCCCAACATACTAATAATGTTATATTTGTACGTATAAATTTACAAGGTTTTCATTCGACGAGTGTGCTTGGCCCATCCAATGCAACTTATATTTGAAATGAGGCCCACTAACTTATTTTGAAATTAGAATATCAGTGGCTACATTGTTTGCAAAACAAATTAAAATATACGAGCATAATGCTCGCGCGTTGCGGCGGCTAGAAGGTGAGAAAGGCAGGCGGTGGTGGAGATCGAGGGAGGCCATGGAGAAGGAGGGCGACAACCGAGAGTGATAGAAAATCGATAGAGTGTATAATGATTAGAGAGAAAATTAGGGAAAGGGGAATATATATAAGGGTTTTATGTTTTAAGTAGGGGTATTTTGGGAAGAAAAATTTTGCTTAATTTCTTAATCTCAATCCTCTTTATAAGGGATTATAGATAATGTTGTTTCTCTCTTACTTAATTAATAACAATCGCAGTTTTTTCTCTGAAAAAGTTTAAAAATCTTTATTTAATCGTGCCTTTTCAGCTCTATCTAACAAAAGTATAATAATTTCATCCGGTCATTAGTTTTATGAAATGTTTTATGTTTTTGAGATTATTACGTATTGATGTAATTAATTATGACCAAATGTCCATGTTATGTAAAAATATTATAAAATGTTTATGTTATGTAATCAACTTTCAAATCCCGATTATAAGATGTACCTGACAAATAAAAAACTTACACATGACAGCTTATATGGTTACCACATATATCCAGTTACATCCAATAACCAGGATTTGAAAGTAGCTTATATGGTTGTCACATATACCCAGTTACATCCAATAAACATGATTTGAAAGTTCATTACATTACATAGACTTTTCACGAAATCTTTAAATAATATATACATTTCGTCATAATTAGTTACATTCATAGGTATTAATCCTTTTTTTTTTCAAATCTCTAATAATTTATACATGGTCTTTTAAATTTTCATGTCATAGCAGAGTTTAAATTACTTGTGTTAATTAGCTAATATTGTTTTAAAATTTTATTGTAATTTTTTTATATATATTATCCGGCTTTTTCTTTAAACAATTTCTACCCTTTATATCTCGTTGTTCAGTTTCGGCCCATCCAAGGTATAATTTCTGGCTTCGCCATTGTTGATACATAATTTTCTGTAAGTCCCAACTATTACTAGATGGGTGCTAAAGACACCTCTATGTCGATGGTGAGTGAACTTTGCAACACGATCAATTAATATGGATATGACCAGTTTAGATTGATCAAGTACCAGGTTAACTGGAGATAGTGTATTAAGGTGACTGAATATGTAAATTAATACAATGCACTAACAAGTAAGTAAACTGGTGAGACAATGTATAATTTTCAAGTGTATTTTATTTATTGATTGTTTAAATAAAATACAAGGTTGTTGCGAAACCAAGATAATACATGAATGTAAATATCCTAACAACCCATGAATTACAATTGATCTAAACTTGGAAATTCTCCTAAACAATCGAAACACTTAGAGTTGTGAAATGTTCCTTTTTGCGATTGAGAGAATATTGCACAAGTTCACCAATATTGCAGAATATATGTATTTGCAAAGTTACTGAAAATGCTTGTGCAAGGACCTCTATTTATAGTCGAAGATTGAGCATGGGGATCTCAACTTCGACATACAAATATGGTTGACAGCACACAAAAGTATTGTTTAAATAATCTTTTGTGTGTGCTAAATAAAGTAAGACAAAATGTTACTTTATTCAACCACTCTACATCTTTGCACCTTTATCCAAAGACAATATCATTGTCCGGTTAAAAGGATGTAGAGTAAAAAGGTCCTCATCGTAATCAGTGTAAAGCTTTGTAAGAGCATTTATACTGGAGGATTCTCCAGTTGATTTATCTGGTAGATTGTCAACTGGGCTTCGCTGTCATTGCCAATCTCTATCTTCCATTTGTTGTCTTTGACTTCAACTGGAAGGTCTTCAGATTCTAGTCTTCTGATCTCAACTGGAGGACGCCAACAGTTGCTAAACCTGTACAATGCAACTGGACTTCTAATATTTCGGACAATTCTGCATGCTCTCCAGATGTCGCTGGAGAGCTCCAGTTTAGCTTAAACTGGTCCTAACAAATTCCCCCTAATTGTCCTGAAATATTGTCAAGTATTTTCAAACTTGTTTCTATACAAGTTTAAGTTTGAAATACTTGAGTTTGATAAAACCTATTAAGTTTCCAAGACATTTTTATAGATCATCAAATGTCTTGGATTTCGTTTTAAGTGTTTGTAGATCTTATCAGATATCTTACTTGTGAGTTACAATCTGGAAACTTGTATATACACAACAATTACAAATAAGTTACAAGAAAGTACACAAAATTACAAGCAGATAGTTAGAAGGAAAACTTAAACAGATGGCCCTTCGCCAGTTTTTCTTCTTTTTGTGACTGATGAAATTGGCTGAGTATCTTCAGGATCAAGGCCTAATCTTTCTTCAATGTTTTCCTTGAACTTGATAAGATTTTGCAATACGTACTCCCAGCCTTTTTCAACCTTATTCTTCCTCTGCCTTCCTTCCAGTAACCTCAACATCTCTACATGTTCGGAATGACCATACTGATGGACATCCGGGTTCTCAGTTGTTCTCTTAGGCCCACCAAAGTATTGTACCTCAACAACAAAATGCTTAGCACCAGGCTTGATCGAAACCTTAACATCAGTAATCTTGCCTCTATTGTGCCTTCGACGCTGTACATCTGACAAATATGTGCGAGCTTCAGATTCATTTGTCAGTTTAATTTTGCTCGTGCTCAGCTTTTGTGTAGCAGCTCGAATATCATCAGTTGTGGGTTCAGATGGTTCTACCCAAGTCCTCAGATTTGCATCCCTTGGCAAAGCCTTTTGTTTTCTTCCTTTGGACTTGGGTGGATTCAACACTTTGGTGACCGCCTTCTTTACCTGCTCAGTCCTCTTGAGAATCCCTTCAGACCTGATCTCTCTGGCCTTCTCCACCGACACATTCAAACACTTAGCATCCAGTTCAGCCTCATCATCCTGGTAGTGTTTGTCCAGTTCAACTTCAAGCATCTCCTTCAGTGCATTGACTATTCTTGGATCTTCTTTGATCTTCTTGTATTCAACAAGTGTCAAGCCAAGGAGTTGAGCATCAGTGATATCAACAAGAGGGGTTGGAAGACTTCTTCTAGATTCGAATTGGTTCACCTTCATTTGTTTCTTCCTTTCCTTGACCAGGTATCCCACTCTTGCTAACTTCTGACTCTCGCTTTCAGTAACTGGAGGCAACAAATCAACATTGCCTTTCCCTTATCAACAATGGTCTTTCCCTTATCAACACTCCCCTTTACCACATCATCAAACACCTCAATCTCCTGCTCACCAGCCTCAGTACTGGTAGCCACCACTAACTCCTTCCCTTTACCTGAAGTCTCCATAAGAGTGCGAGGGGCATGTACCGACCTTTCCCCCTTGGCAGCATCTAGGCCTTGCCTGATGGCTTCAAAATCGGCATGACTAGAGGGCAAGCGATCTAGAGGCTGCCATGATTGCATTGTCTTGCACTCTTTGAAGACTCCACAAATCATACGAACTGTCCTCCACAAATGATTTATCTCCTGAGACTGAGTCATAACATTTCCACTTGTCTGCTCTTGACTCTTTAAAATTTGTTTAAGTATTGAGAGATCATCTGAAGAGAGCCCAGTTGCAGGGACTTCCTTAACACTTTCAGTAACAACCTCCCTCCCTTTGCCAACTTCAGTGGTCAGATCAGATATGGCAGATGAGTGTTCAGATACTTTGCTGGCCAGTGTATCCAGACTGCACCTCAACCGATCAATCTCAGATGTAATTGGAGTGAGATCGACCTGGGGCGCTGCAATCTTGGTGATCTCAGACATCACCTTTTCAATTAAACTTCTCTCACTGGCAGCCAAAGTTTCTTCAATCTTGAGACCTACTGAAGAGGCCAACTGACTCCCAAACTCTGTCACATCTAGGCCAGGTTTGCTACATAAATCTTGCACCTGCCTTTCCAGATTCTTAATATCAACCTCTGATGATCTGACAGTACTGTTCAGCAGGTTGGATATTGAAGATGTGACTCCAGATTGAGTTAGTGCGAACGCCTCCCTTAAAGATGTTGCCAGTTGATTGGAGGATTCCACTAACTCGTTCAGCTTTCCAAACACCAAGTCCTCATTAGCTGAGAACTTGTTTATCCCCAGGTCAACCACTTTGATATTCTGCATATGATCCTTTTGGTACCTGGAGAGGGACTTGGTGTTTTTGTCCAGTGTCTTTTGAATCTCTTCCACCCTCGCGAGAAGGTTCGAGAGATCGGCTTGAAAAGACACAAATTGGCTTTCCAGTGACTGAGGGGAAGGTGTCACTGGACCAGCCGAAAAAGCTACAGGTGCAACTGGACGAGGTATGACAATGTTTGCTTCTCCAATTGCAGTAGCATCAGTTGATAGAAGAGGAGGGGTTGTAGAAATGAAGGGAAGAGATTCAATATGTCGTTCATGCTGAGAATGCTCAGGTGTGAATGACGGCGACGGTGGTGTTAGGATGTGTCTATTTCTAGGCACACCCATAGAAGAAAGTAGTTGGCGAGAGGCGAATATTGGAGGTATATCTAAGCTTTGTATATTTGTTAGGGAAACTGAAACATGTGGTTCTTGGGGTTGACCAAGGAGAGAAGGGAGCTGATCAAGTACAGTTGCATCAGCCATCTGCTGGTCAGATTCCGTCTCAGATGAGTCCGAAGACTCAAGCTGAAACTCACCCTCATTTATGCCAAGATTCATAAATGTTGGGGGTGGCTGAACAAGTTGTTCAGACTCCTGATGACCAGTTTGAGTTGCCTCAATGGTATCATCAGTTCTAGGATCCGTTGCCGAAGCATCTTCTCCCTGGACAGAGGTGACTGGTGCCTCAACTACAACTGCTCTATCCTCAGTTGCAGTATCACCGGTAGCGGCTTCAGAGACCACAGTCACAGATTGTGACTGGTCAGGTGCAACAAGTCCAGATCTGGATCTCCTTCTGCTTTTGGAAGATCTTCTTGCTTTAGGAATCGCCTGGACTCCTGCTTCTGCCACAGTTACCGCTCCAGTAGACGAACCGGTGGGTCCCTCATTATTTTGAGGCCCGCCCAGTTGCCTTTCTGACTCACCAGATTGTGGTGCATCAGTTTTAGAGAATGCAAAGATCATTCTCGGGGACATCTGGACTTCATCAGAAGTGGACACCAGGTTGTCCAGATTCCTCAACAGTTCTGGCACAGAGAACAAGGATTGTGTGTTGTTGTACTCTTCTCTGCCTAGAACCTGAATGAAACAAAGGGACAAGAATCTCGAAAAGGGAATACAAGGACCCCTGTTGCCCTTCAGCTTAAACACCAGGCTTCTGAACAGAATACCAGCAAAGTCCACCCTCAGCCCATTCCAAAGGCAGTAAGCCATCTCTACCTGGAAGGAGTTTATCTGGTCCAATCCACCAGAACTCCCTCCCAAACTTTCCACCAAGTGGACCATAAAGAACTTCCAGGATGGTGAAAGCCCTTTCATTGTAATGGACCCCTTGGTCTTCAAAACATCCCCCTCCACCATCTCCTTATTTCCCATGTCAAGGAAGACCTGGCGGAAATTAATGTTGGAGGAAATCACCACTGGATTTTCATTTTGTCTCCAGTAGTTGAGGTTAAGGGCTTCCCTCAACGTTTCAGTGGTGATGGTACACGGGACTGACCCATCCTTTAGAGAAAAGGAGATGGATGAGCAGTCATCAGAAAGAGAGGCAGTGTACCAGAACTCACACAAGTAGTCATGAAACAGCTTGTGTGGAATGAAAGAAAAGGCATCGTTGAGGGGAGAAATCCGGAGAAAGGATTGGATTCTCTCTATAAGAGAGTCAGCGGCCTGGAGCCCTTGAAGAGATGCCATTGGATTATTTGGATTTAATTTTATAAGTTTAGAACTTATGGGAGCACCAGTGGCACGAATAACATTTTGTGATGGATTGTACTCAGCAGTGAGTAGATTCAGATCACGAGAACGAGATGAAGAAGAAGATGATTTAGGAGCCATTTGTGAAATTTAATTTAGGGTTTTAGACTTAAAGAAGAAAGAGAGAAAGGGATCTCGAATTGTGAATGATTGGAAGAGTAAATGAAGGAATTTTGAGTGAAGTAAATGAGACGGATATTTTTTGGTGGTATATATAGGCAGTAAAATATTGCCAATATATATACGAAAAGATATTTTTAGTCCCCAAAAGTTTGAAATAATTTGTAAAAAGTGATTTTCCGAAATTTTGAGAGTTCAAAAATATTTAATACCTCCCATCAAGCATTTAATGCTACGACGGCTGGTATTCCCACTCACCCACTAACTTCATCAATACCCATAAAAAGTGCAGTACATTTCACCAAAAAGTCTTGACACGTAAGACATGTCAGGTGACGTTTGTGAGTGCGAGGTTAGCACTCAGTAACATCACGTGTCACAAGTATCCACCAAGTAAAACATAACGTTATGAAATCTGGCTGACTACCATTTTGAGACAAGACCAAACTAGCAAACTGGAGAAATTTTTCAGATGCCAGTTTCAACTGATGACTTTCAGTTGCATTTTTCAATAAAAACAAATTTTATTTTGAAAAATTTTTTTGAGTCTTTTCCTTCCTAAAAATGTGATCCATTTGATCAATGACTAGTCTTTGAGTACATCAAGGCGTTCAATCTCCAACCAATCAAGGATCACCTGGACCATCCTCAACTGAAGGGCCTCTCCAGTTTAATGAGGATTTAACATACCCAGTTCACTGATGAGATGTTTAAAAGTTTTCTCATCAAGAGGTTTTGTAAAAACATCAGCTAACTGTTTATCAGTGGGGATGAAATGTATTTCAATATCTCCTTTCATAACATGATCACGAATGAAGTGATACCTGATATCAATATGCTTTGTCTTTGAGTGCATCACTAGGTTGTGAGATATAGCAATTGCACTGGTGTTGTCACAAAATATTGGGGTTCTTGTGAATTTCATACCATAATCAAGCAACTGGTTTTTGATCCAGAGAATCTGGGCACAGCAGCTAGCCGCAGAAATGTATTCTGCCTTAGCAGTAGACATTGAGACCGAAGTCTACTTTTTACTGGTCCAACTTACCAGTTTTCCCCCTAGGAAGTGACATCCACCAGTTGTGGATGTTCTATCAATCTTACAACCTGCATGATCTGAATCTGAATAACCCATTAGATCTAACCCTGAGCCTTTGGGATACCAAAGACCAAGGCTAGGGCACCCTTTCAGGTACCTGAAAATGCGTTTAACAGCATGCAAGTGTGATTCTTTTGGATTTGCTTGAAATCTGGCACATAAACATGTTGCAAACATTATATCTGGTCGACTGGCAGTTAAATACATCAGTGAACCAACCATTCCACGATATTCTTTTTGGTCCACTGGTTTGCCATTTGGGTCAGAGTCCAAATTTAATGGAGCTGAAATAGGTGTGGTTTTTGATGGGACAGAATCATATTTGTATTTTCTTAACAAATCTCTGACATATTTTTCTTGGTTAATAAAAATACCATCCATGGTTTGTTTGATTTGTAAACCAAGAAAAATGTTAATTCACCCATTAAACTCATCTCATATTCTTGAGACATAATTTTCGAAAACCTTTTACACATTCCATCATCAGTTGACCCGAATATAATATCATCAACATAAATTTGTACCAACAAGATATTACCTTTTTCTTTCAAGATGAACAAGGTATTATCTATTGCACCTCTTTGAAAACCATTTTTGAGAAGATGTTTAGTTAGAGTATCATACCAGGCTCTTGGGGCTTGTCGAAGACCATACAAAGCTTTGTTCAGTCTATATACCCAATGTGGATGCTTTTCATTTATGAAGCCTGGAGTCTGCGTAACATACACTTCTTCTTCCAATGTGCCATTCAGGAACGCACTTTTTACATCCATCTGGAAGACCTTGAATTGCAAGTGAGCAGCATAAGCCAAGAAAATTCTGATGGCTTCAAGTCTTGCAACTGGAGCAAAAGTTTCATCGAAATCAACACCTTCAGCTTGACAATAACCATTGGCAACCAATCTTGCTTTGTTTCTTATAACATTGCCATCTTCATCCATCTTGTTCCGGTAGACCCAACTCGTTCCAATGGGTTCTCTCTTTAACCCTGGAGGACAAGGAACAAGCTCCCAAACGTTGTTCCTTTCGAACTGGTTGAGTTCTTCTTGCATAGCTTCAACCCAGCTTGGATCTGCCATAGCCTCGTCAATCTTCTTCGGTTTAATTAGTGATAAGAAGGTGACGTTCAAGCATTGATCACTTGTGGCTCTTCTAGTCTGAACCCCACTATCTGGATTGCCAATAATCTGCACAATGGGATGAGCAGCAGTCCATTTAGTGTATTGACTAGGTTGGTATATTACAACATCAGTGCAAGACACCTGACGATCTCCAACAGATGCAGCAACTGGATGAGGATCAGTCCAAACTACTTCAACTTCATCATCAGTGTCAACTGAAGAGTTAACATGATTATCTTCAAACAAAGGTATATCTTGAAGAACTGGAGAAGCTTGAACTGGTTCTGATGTTGTTGTGGCATGTACATCAGATCCAATTACCAGTTTTTCAGGTAGGTTAAAACTGATAGAAGGATAAAATGAGGTGTCACTGAAGTTCTTCTTTTCCTTAACTGGTTCCAAGACTTGATGTCTAGAAACATTTTCTGGTGTACTAACTGATTGATGAACCTGATCAGATACACCAAAATCAACTGGGACAACTGAAGATAAATCAAGGGTTGGTCTTTTGTTGATAGCTTCATTTGATTCATCGAATGTGACATGAATTGTCTCATGTACCTTTTGGAGTCTATAATTATAAACTCTATAGGCTTTTCTAATATCTGAATACCCCACAAAGACACCTTCGTCAGCTTTTGCATCAAACTTTCCCAACTGACTGGAATCGTTTAAAATGTAAACTGGACAACCAAATACATGGAAATATCCAATATTTGGTTTACGATTCCTGAGGACTTCATAGGCAGTCTTCCTGTGTCTCTTGACATAAACTGACCAGTTTTGGGTGTGACATGCAGTTGCCACAGCTTCAGCCCAAAAACAGGTGGGAAGACCGGATTCAGATAACATACTTCTAGCAGCTTCAATCAATGTGCGATTCTTCCTTTCAACCACACCATTTTGTTCTGGAGAACGAGCTGACGAAAAGTTTTGAGAAACGCCAGTGTCAGTGCAAAATGTCTCCAATTCTTTATTCATGAATTCTGTACCGTTATCACTTCGCAACTGACACACTTTCTTGGTATACTTGAGTTCAATTCGCTTGATGAGAGAGATAATTTCACCAGGTGCATCACTCTTTGATCTGATAAATACTACCCAACAAAATCTGGTGTATTCATCGACCACAACTAAGGTGTATCTCTTACCAGCTTTAGTTTGAACATTCACTGGACCAAAGAGATCCATGTGAAGCATGTGAAGAGGTTCAGTGATACTGAAGTTCTGCCTGGTCTTGAAACTGGCTCTTTTCTTTTTGCCCATCTCACACCTTGGACATGGCTTCTCCCTTTTAAAGGAGAACAAAGGTATCCCATCAACCAGTTGTTTTCTTGACAACTTGTTGATATTTTTGAAATTAAGATGGGATAGCCGTTTATGCCACAGCCAGTTGGTGTCCTCATCAGCCTTGACATAGAAACAATGCTCTTTTGGAGCAGGCTCCATGTCCATGATGTACACATTCCCTTTTCTAGGTGCTATCATGACTACCTTCCAATCCTTGTTAAAAACAGTGCCTTGAGCAATATCGAACAGTACCCTATATCCATCATCACAAAGTTGACTCACACTTATCAGGTTATATTTCAAACCATTGACAAATGCAACTTTAGTGAACTGGATCTGCCCATTGTCAACAACACCATATCCTTCAGTTTTTCCACTTCCATCATTACCAAATGTCACTGCTGGTCCATCGCAGACAGTGAGCTCTTCCAGCAGGGGCTTACATCCGGTCATAGTCCGGCCAGCTACGCTGTCCAGATACCAAATATTCTTCTTTCGATCGCCCTGCACACCCAAGTAAGTGATCAGTTATTTTTGTGAACCCATCTTTTCTTGATGGGTCAACTTCTTCTGAGAAGTCCCAGGTGCTTGACTGGGTGTTGAACTGGATGAAGAAACTGGAGGGTTCTCTCCAGTTTCTGGAGTAAATACAATTGGTTTTAGTGGAACATTGACCTCCTTTTTCTTTTCGATGTTTGCTCCTTTCTGAGCAGATTGCTTTATCTTTTGTTTTTGAGGAGGAGTTTTGACATTTTGTTTTTCAACTGAAGAAGATGCTCCTCCTTCCAAATTTTTAATTCTGGCAGTACAACTTTGTACCTGCCTTGACAAATTTTGGAGTTGATTCTCCATTTTTAACAAAATGTTCTTTTCATCAGGCTGCTGGCCTATGGACTTTGGCTCAGCGGGGGTTTTTGTCTTTTGAGCTGAGGACTCATTTGACTTGTGAGGTAAAGGATTGTCACCAGATTCCTTTTTAACTGGAGCTTTAGCCTTCTTTGCTCCAGTTTTGACCTCAACAGGGTTGGTCTTAGTGGATTCAGATTTGACAGTGCCAGAGGAATCATAAGGTGTTTCAATTTTAACAGATTCTAGCAATTGGTGAATTGTGGGTAAAACAGCTGTCATCTGAAGATCACCAGATTTCCAGGCAATTTTTTGAGCATCAATAGTTTTAGAAAAAGCGTCATAATATTTACCAGATGCTTGTACCCAAGAATTGATAACCATATGTTCCTTTTCAAGATCAAATTTCAGTTTTTGGTTATCTCTTTCCAATGCCTCATTTTTCAAATCTGACTCTTTAAGAGCCAACTGGACACTTTGCAAATCATTTATTTGACCTTTCATGTTGTTAAATTCAATCAAAATTGTTTCTAAGTATCTTTCACAGTCAATTCTCATGGTTTCAACAAATAACAAGTCATCATTCAATGATTCAGGAATATCCAGTTTCAATTCTGAATCAATTTCGACATCATAATCCCTTACCTTCTTTAAAATGATGTCAACCCATCTTCCTGACACAACATCATCTTTCACCACTGGTTGTTGACTTTCCAATGCCATGAAACACACATCTCTAATCTCTTCTTCATCATCAGATGAATTATCAGAGAGTTCCCACTTCCCCTCAGTTTGAGCCATCATGCACTTGTTCTTTTCTTTCTCGTTATCTTGTTCAAGTGACATGAGAGCAATCTGGGCCTTAAGTTTCTTGTATTTGGCCTTATAATCATCAGTTTTAACAAAATTTGGGACAAAAGGACCAGTTTGGTTGTTCATCTGACTAGATCTGCATTCCTTCATGAAATGGCCTTTCTTACCACATTTGTAGCAGGTAAGATTAGCCTTATCCATAGAGATTGAACTGGAAGCATTATTGGACCCATTAAATCGATTAGATTTATGCTTAAACCTATTAAAGGTTTTAGCAATCATGGCTACCAGATCATCATCGTCAGTTTCCTCACAACCATCACTGAGATTAGTGGTCAGGCCAAAGTTCAGAAAGTTGTTTAACGTTTCCTTCATAGAAGGTGACTGGACATTCTCAGTAGACAGAATTTTTCAAGAAGAATATCCTTATCCTTCTCCACTCCCAAGCCTCTAAGTTGATTAATTAGGCCAGTAAATCTGGTATAAGTACCAGTCAAACTTTCATTGGGAAGAGCAAAGAAGGATTCATACTTCTTGTTAAGAGCAACCTTTCTAGTGACAATGGTGTCATTTCCTCCTTCAAACTGGAGAACTAATTCATCCCACATAGATTTTGCACTTGGAAAAAGCACAAGGGTAGGAATTAGTTCCTCAGGTATAGCAGAAAGAATCATGTTTTTTAGTTTGGTATCAAGATCAACCAATCTGCGATCCTCATCTGACCAATGTTCCTCAGATTTTTCCCTGGTGCCTCTTCTCCCAGTAGGGTCGAGAAGAGGGCTAACACCACTGGACATGGGTATATATGGTCCATCCTTAGGAATTTTCAACATATACCTCTCTATCCCACCAAAATGCAAGAGCATTCTAGCCTTCCATGTACCAAATGTCTCGCCATTCCCGTCGAATTTGGGAACAGGAGAGTTGGAATAATGTACATGAACGTGGTTAGCTCCAGGAGTTGGAGGAGGAGGAGGAGGGTTAGTATTTAAAGGAGTAGCAATACTAGGATTAGATTCATTTGGACCAGAACCATTCTCACCTTCAGCAGCCATCGAAGCAGACCTAGGTTATAGAATTGAAACAATTCAACCTGCCTGCTCTGATACCACTTGTAAGTCCCAACTATTACTAGATGGGTGCTGAAGACACCTCTATGTCGATGGTGAGTGAACTTTGCAACACGATCAATTAATCTGGATATGACCAGTTTAGATTGATCAAGTACCAGGTTAACTGGAGATAGTGTATTAAGGTGACTGAATATGTAAATTAATACAATGCACTAACAAGTAAGTAAACTGGTGAGACAATGTATAATTTTCAAGTGTATTTTATTTATTGATTGTTTAAATAAAATACAAGGTTGTTGCGGAACCAAGATAATACATGAATGTAAATATCCTAACAACCCATGAATTACAATTGATCTAAACTTGGAAATTCTCCTAAACAATCGAAACACTTAGAGTTGTGAAATGTTTCTTTTTGCGATTAAGAGAATATTGCACAAGTTCACCAATATTGCAGAATATATGTATTTGCAAAGTTACTGAAAATGCTTGTGCAAGGACCTCTATTTATAGTCGAAGATTGAGCATGGGGATCTCAACTTCGACATACAAATATGGTTGACAGCACACAAAAGTATTGTTTAAATAATCCTTTGTGTGTGCTAAATAAAGTAAGACAAAATGTTACTTTATTCAACCACTCTACATCTTTGCACCTTTATCCAAAGACAATATCATTGTCCGGTTAAAAGGATGTAGAGTAAAAAGGTCCTCCTCGTAATCAGTGTAAAGCTTTGTAAGAGCATTTATACTGGAGGATTCTTTAGTTGATTTATCTGGTAGATTGTCAACTGGGCTTCGCTGCCATTGCCAATCTCTATCTTCCATTTGTTGTCTTTGACTTCAACTGGAAGGTCTTCAGATTCTAGTCTTCTGATCTCAACTGGAGGAAGCCAACAGTTGCTAAACCTGTACAATGCAACTGGACTTTTAATATTTCAGACAATTCTGCATGCTCTCCTGATGTCGCTGGAGAGCTCCAGTTTAGCTTAAACTGGTCCTAACATTTTCAATTTTATATTTTTTTTATTAATTCAATTTAAATTAAAAGTCACCTATTTTCTTATTAAAAACAGAACTTTTTTCAACGTTTTATGAATGCATAATTTTCTAATTATTATTTTTAATTAATTTACAAATCATCAAACTGTATCAAATTCGTTTCCATCTATAATGGTTTTCTTTCTTTTTTTTATACTTTTTTGGAAGTCAATTATATGTAATTCGAGAAATCCAACTCCATTGATGGATTCCTATTAGTTTTCTTTAATTAGAATGGATGTTTTAGTAGCAGTTGTAGTATATTACTTGATAACACTTTGGTGCATTCGGTTGCAATCGTTTTTGTCTGTTTGGCTAAAAAGAATATGTGTTTCGCCTTTTCATTGAATAAATTTGATGTTTTTTTTTTGTGATCCTAATTAATAGATCTTGCTGTGATCTCCATCCTCATTGTAGACCTTGATTTTTCCATCTATGTATCGTAGAACCTTAAATTTGATCACTTTGCATGTGATCTTAATTAATAGATCTTTAATTACAATGGATTTTTCCATCCTCATTGTGATGTTTTAGTAGCAGTAGTAGTAAAATGACTACTTAAATAGCTTTGTTAGTGCCACGTATTGTGAACAAGTTCCATTAAGCTCTGTTTAATGTAAGGCAGAATGATTCAAACATGGCGAACACGATGTTTTCTTCTAGTATGATTGAACCCCAGTAAAATGGGTTATAATATCAAACTTCAGTAATTACACCAAATTGTGAAGGAAAAAACAACATTAAAATCTTGATTGTAACATCACTTCGTATTGCCAACACTATAGTACCTGATGCACCATCTTCTTGTTGCGGAGTCTTTCAACTTGGAGGTGCAAATTTGTAGTGAAAATGAAATAAAATGAAATCATTAAGAGCCGAAACAAAACAAAGAGGAAATGCAAACTATGTATAGTCATATTTAATCAAACTAGTGATGCCAAGCTAACATGAAGTTTTTCTAGGTTGATAAGTAAAATGAGAGAACATGGTACCTCAATCAAATATGTTGAAGCGTGCACAAAATATGTTGCAACTCGATGATGACATTTTTTATGTCCATCCTCTGGCATGGGGAATCGACAGAGCATGATACACCAATCTTGACTGTTGAAGCCAGACATTCCTCTATTTTCATTGCATTTGCTGGCATACTTTTCATAGGAATTGCATCCTCTTGATGAAACTTTAGAAGCTCCTCATCAATAATATCATTTACATGGTCCGGCAAGGCCATGTAAGCAAATTTATGAAGGTTAAAGTCTTCGTTAAACATGTCATCTATCGGACTTTTCCCCGTCATTACCTCCAATAATAATATTCCGTAACTGTAGACATCCCCACTATTTGTCATCTCATTCCCGAGACCATACTCTGAAACTTATAAGCATTCTTTCAAAAAAATGGTATTACCATAAGTAAATATGGACATATAGGAAGACATAAATTGAACTTACCTGGAGGAGCATAACCAATCGTTCCTCTAATCCCGACTGAGCTGTTTGGGTATGATTCTGTTCCAAGAAACCGAGTTAAGCCAAAGTCTCCAACATGGGCCACCATATCATCGTCAAGTAGAACGTTGCTAGGCTTTAAGTCACCATGGACAATGGTGGTTAAGGAGTAATTGTGAAGATAATCAAGTGCGTTTGCGACATCAACGAGGATATTTATTCTTGTAAGAATGTTCAGCTTGGATATACTTGCACTTGAATGCAACCAGTCATGTAAACTCCCATTGCACATGAACTCATATACCAAAGCCTTGAAATCATTTCCCTTGAAATCAATACCTGAACATGAAGTTATGATCTTCAATATATTTCGGTGTCGAATATTCTGCCATGCTTCACACTCCGCTATAAAGCTTCTATGAGCTCCTCGATTTTGGAGATGTAGAACTTTGATTGCAACAGGTTTGTCATATTGATCCAGGGTTCCTTTGTAAACAGAACTGAACCCACCCGTTCCAATTAAATTCGGTTTAGAAAAACCATCGGTTGCCTTGAGAAGTTCACTGTATGAAAGTCTCAAAATTCGTGTTTCATTCATTGATGAGTGACAAAGTTGGTCCCTGCTTCTCTTTTTGAACCAGACATACATTAAACATGATATGACGAAGAGTGAGGAGAAAGTCAGTATCAATATTAAGAACAGTGGGAACCTTCTCTTATGTTTCTCTGCCTCCTTGCACTTTGGTAACCCAAGTTCAACCAAGCCACCACAAAGCTTTTTATTTCCTGAAATTGAGAATGAACTTGCATTGGAGAACACTCCTAGGACTGGTACCTTACCCTCAAATTGATTATAGGATAGGTTCACTAACTGTAAAGCAAGTTGTTCCAAGAACAGGGGAATGGGGCCTGATAGGTTATTTTGAGATAGATCGAGTACCTCCAATCCTCTCAAGGAACTTACCGATGTTGGTATAATGCCTTGAAATAAGTTTCCTTTAAGAGATAAAGTTGAAAGGCTAGCACAACCACCAAGGCTACTCGGAATGTTTCCAGACAAATTATTATAGGATAAATCCAAGGTAGACAACATTGTGAGGTCTCCGACCTCAGTTGGAAGTGAACCACTTAGGTTGTTATGAGAAAGAACTAATTCTATCGATAGAGATGAAAGTTGAAGTAGCTGTTTAGGTATGGTGCCGCTAAGTTTGTTATCATAAAGGTACAACTTCAATAGATTACGACAATTCCCCAAGGTTGATGGAATATGCCCTTCCAATCTGTTGGAATCTAAATAAAGTTTATTCAGCAATGATAAGTTCCCTATGGTATCTGGAATCTGCCCTGAAAATTGGTTTTGAAATAGACTAACAAGTTGTAGCTTTTGAAGCATACCTATGGTAGAGGGGATTTTTCCTGTGAATTGGTTTTTACCTAATTGTAACAACTCCAGCCCAACTAGAGTGCCTATAGTAGAAGGGAGGTTTCCATATAGTTGGTTTCCTCCTAAAAAAAGATACCAAAGTTCTTGAGAAAGATTACCGATTGAATTGGGGACGACTCCTTGAAACTTGCACTCACCAAGATCCAACGATTGTAATCTGCTGCAGTTTTTCAGAGAATCGATGAAATTCATCTCATAATCTTTTCCACGTCCATAGATGTTGTTACTGAATAAGGCTATGAGACTAATATCTACTAGTTTTGTAAAGTCGATCATTAGCTCCCCCCAAAAATTGTTGGTACCCATTTCAAGAGTTAATAATTTTGAACAATTAGATATCCACGGAGGGATATGCCCACTTAGCTGATTATCTCGGAGTTGAAGTGTGACTAGATGACGCAACATTGCACCTATGGCTTGGGGGAGACTACCTGTAAGCTGATTATCTGGCAAAGTTAATTTAACCAGGAGGGAGAGGTTAAAAATGGATTCTGAAATGGTTCCATATAAGTTACAACCACCACAGTGAAATAATCTTAAGTTTTTCAAATGGCCTAAGGTGTCTGGAATTATCCCACCCAATGGATTTCCGGCAGCAGAGAATCCTTCCAGTGATGTCATGTTCCCCAAGAAACGTGGGATTCCACCTGTAAAGTTATTTTCTTCAACTACTAACAAAAGTAATTTGGAGAGGAAACTTAAATCCATGGGTATGCTTCCAACTAGCCTATTATTACCAAGATTGAGGTAACGTAGCCTGGATAGATGACCAAGCTCGTGAGGGATGGTTCCTTCCAAGCTGTTGTTCCAAAGTGATAAATCATGAAGGAAGCTGAGGTTCCCTAAGTGAGGAGACAAAGAACCTTCCAGGCCTTGCGACTCCAGTTGTATAACAGTCACTCGTCTGTGCCTCTTCCCACATGAAACACCACTCCATTCACATAGATGAAAGGAAGAGTTCCATGAGGTTAGAGACCCAAATGGATCGTGAGTGATCATCGACTTGAACGACAACAAAACCTGATAATCAGTCTCCTCGTTATAGGAAGCCGAGATGGTTATGGTAGCCAGAAATATCACAAGAGCATAAGAAAAGAAAGTGATATGCGAGTAAGATGATAAGCAAACTATTGATTGCCTTGACTTCATTTTTGGAGTTTTAATTAGATCACATTGATATATAATCTATCGCTCTCTTTTTATGTTGGAGCTTTTGCATGTTGTTGCAAGTGACATGCAATGCCATATTAATTCCCATCCACGTATTCGGTATTCCTATTCACCTTGACCAAGTCAAATTGATTGAAGTTGGTGTTTTGCTCTAAGCGTAAGCCGGTAAGGTACGAAAAACTTAATGAAAAGTACTATAACAAAGTTAATTTGATTATAATAAAAATACTTGTAAGTTGTAACACAGTAATAACGGAGAAGACGACAAGCCACATCATACTGTATTAACGTGAGTATCATCCAAAATTGTCGTTTACTTTGACCAAAGACATGATCAAACAAGTACGTACTCATCCATAACAACCATCATATATGGAACGTCTGATTCAGATAGATTAATTAATGGGGTGTGTTCCAACTACATGTCTTTAATACAATGGACTGATTCTTCAAACAATTGTGACAACTGATTTATAGCAAAACTATTTTCAGAACGGGGAATTTGTGTTTTTTGGATTAAGTTTTCAACTATTGGGTATCATTATTAACACTTTAACAGTGTGACTACTTATTAAAAACAACAATGCAATCATACAGTGGATATTTAATTATCATAATTTTGTCTTGTGATAATACGTAGTTCGTTCAAAAAAAAAAAACAACGTAGTTTACGTTATTTTCTAGTTTTTAACTGTGAAATCAAGAACGTGCGTGGTTGCAAAAGTTTCAAAATCGTGTTTAGTATTCCATAAATATATGAGTATGACAGTTGTATTGAGTCCGCCATAAAGCTGGGCTTTGTCACTAGAACCCACTAGGGACACTGTCCTAACGACCTCTTGACCCTGCGTATATTAACATTTTGAGATGAATGGTAACTCAAATACGACAAGTTATTCCCTTAAAATAATATTAAAGGAAGTAGTCCAATATCATGCAAAAAAAAACCTATAGGATGACAATTCTCTAGGCTTATACGTTTTTAACTAAGTATAGAAGATAATTGTTCAGATACTTCCATGAATAATAAGAACATTTTAAAACAAACCTAAACAATGTAACTTGAAAAAAAAAAAAAAAAAAACATTAAACATGTACCATTTCTTATTAGGAAGCTCATAACGAACTAGCGGCCACGGTATGAAGAAAAACTGGCTGCCAAAGACCCATGTCCAGAATGCTCCCTAGTTGCCGGATCTGATGTGCCAGCTGAAGAGCGTCCCATCTGAGTCGTCTGATATGTCCCAATACCTGGTAACCCAAGTTGAGAACCATAATTGGCCAACATACCTGGGCTCACTGTGCTCATTCCATAACTACCACTGAGCCCGTATGACTGGGGTGTTGAAGACATGGTGTTTTGATTCAAAGCAGACACCAACATCGGATTTTGCCCAACCATAATACCAGCTGCAGGATTCATAAGCTGAGGAGCGTACATTCCAGCATAACCATAACCCAAATTTCCAATCTCATTATCAGACATAGCTGGTGGCAGATTCTTGGCATTTTTATTTCCACGTTGGCCATCAACAGCTTGTCTGCACTGCAACTGACAACCATCGTATACCTTATTGGGTTCTTCTAGAGCCTTCTTGCACCCTTCAGCTCTCTTGTATACAAACATGGCAAACCCTTTGAACTTTCCAGTAGCATTGTCAACCCCCAATGGCCCTTCCTCAATCTCTCCAAACTTGGCAAAGTAGGACCTAAGTGCATTGGGATTCACATGGGACCCAACATTTGCAACAAAGATCTTTCGTCCAATAGTATTTTGTGTAGCAGTGTTCTGGTTGTTACTGGGTCCACCAGGTCCTGCAGAAGCTAACTGGCAAGTTGCCATGCGGCTTCCTATCTTCTTTTGTGTCTGTTTAAGGGACTTACTTGCACTTTTTCGGGTCTTGAAAAGAACAAAGCCATAGCCTTTGGCCTTCCCGGTTACTTTATCTGTAACAACTGTACACTCTTCGATATCACCATATTTTTTAAAGGCAGATAGTACTTGGTCTCTGGTGGCATCCCAAGCAAGGCCGAATACAAATATCTTACGATGAGCGGGGTCTACCTCAGCAGTTTCGATGAGGCTAGTCACTACCGAACGGTCAATCATAGCTGCTTCTTTAAGAAGCTCAACGATCTTATCTTTTGGTAAGGGTTCCAGAAGCTTCCTAAGAGTCTCCTTTTTGGAACTCTCGTCATCTTCCTCTTCTTCATCCTCCTCTTCTTCATCATCATCATCTTCTTCTTCTTCTTCTTCTTCTTCTTCTTCTTCTTCTTCCTCCTCTTCTTCCACTTCCTCTTCCTCTTCTTCTAACACTTCTTCTTCTTCCTCCTCTTCCTCTTCTTCTTCTTCCTCTACCTCTACCTCTTCTACTTCTTCCTCTTCTTCAACTTCCTCTCCTTCTCCTTCTTCTTCTTCTTCTTCTTCTTCTTCTCCTTCTTCTTCTTCTTCTTCTTCTTCTTCTTCTTCTTCTTCTTCTTCCTCTTCTTCTTCCTCTTCCTCTTCCTCTTCCTCTTCCTCTTCCTCTTCCTCTTCCTCGTTTACTTCCTCAGGTTCAGATTCTTCAATTGCTTGTGTTTCTTCTTCATGTTCTGATTCTTCTATAGATGTCTCATGTTTAACCACTAGCTTGGGTTTTTTTTCTTTTGTTTGTACTTTTAGTGATACTGCTGTTCTCTTCTTCATTTGACCAATACCACGCTCAAGACCGAATGGACGCCAAGAATACCTAAATTGAAAATACAATCGTACCTGAGGTCACTATTGAAAATATATATACACAAGCATATTAACATATAATTCAATAAAAAAAATTGACTTTTATTTCATGCTGAAATATCCATATGCAAAAATATATGGCAGTCCCTGGAAATTTTGTGTTACCGCCAAAAAACTTCAAGCTGTTTAAAGAAAATGCTATAGATTGTTAATTATATCATCAGTATTCATAAATCCTTGTATAACTCGACCGCTTCAGAGGCATACTTCAATTCACATAATTTACCTAGATGTGGCAAGTACTAAATGTTCATCAGTGCAAATATACATCATAGTCTCCGGGACCATACTGCATGTAGTTATAACTTATATAAAACATATGCAATGTGTTCTATACAACAACAACAACAATTGTACCCAATCCCTGAGCGGGGTATGGGGGAGGTAAGCTGTAGACAGTCTTACCTCTACCCAAAGGTAGAGAGACTGCTTCCATAAGGACCTCTGGCCAAGAAGATGTAAAAGCCGTAAAAGGGTAAAGTGTTAATGTGTTCTATCATATGCAAGATGACAACTTAAGCAAAATTTATTACCTAACTTAGCATTCTTGCTTATTAGCTAATTAAAAACATACACAAACAGCTCCGGTATCGCGTTTTACAGTTTAATCCTAATCTAGTGTATCCTAAAGGGAACAAACTTTCACACTAGCAAGATGACAAGTGCGACTTGGGAAAACATTGTCATATCATATCAAACTATTCCACATAACTAATCACATATATCTTATTAACGTATTCATACAAGTCTTTTTAGAGAGCTAATTGAGCAAAAGTACTCGTAAATTGTACAGGTTGTTATCGAACGGGATTCATGAACACCTATGTGTAAAATGTTTAATATTTAATTCACAATACATTCCAGAACAAGCTGAAAACATACTTATGAACTCACGGGGAAAAAAAACTAATTATCAAACTGAATATTCTAGCTGCATTCTCTATTTTTGGGCATATCTCGTATTTCCATTGATGTGGCAAGTAATATTACAATGTATACGTTCATTAGCGTAGGAAACTTTTTAGCCTCAATGCATCATGTTTTCAGATAATTCTTCACGTCCCTAGAAGTAGCTAAGCACTTATGTTCCCTATACCCTGCCCCGGGGGGGTTATGTTAGAAGTAGCTAAGCACTTATGTTCCCTATACCCTGCCCCAGGGGGTTATGTTAGAAGTAGCTAAGCACTTGACGTAATGACGTCCCATTAAACATTTCATCATATGCAAAATGACATTTTTTTAGTATGTTAACAAGAGTTACTACCTCTGAAGTCTGAACTGACATTTTTGTTATTAAAAAATAAAAACACTCACACGCAGCTTCAGTAGATTAAAAAAGGGATACACTATCGCACATTCGCACTAGCAAGATGGAATGTAAAAGTTAGAAAACAGAAAATGCATAACCCATCAAAACACAATTGACATATTAAAACAACTTGATTAAATTAATCCCATATATGTTCTTCTTATTAGCTTATTCTTATAGAGAGCTCATTAACCCTAATTTGCCCATACATTGTAAACTATATAACCCTCAATTCACAATATATTCCAACTAATTAACCTAGTTATAACCTAATTAACTGTATCCCCAAACTAAAGTAGACAAATTGGGAAATTAGGTATCCAAATTATATCTGTAGATGATATAATTATTTGTAGATTTTTTTTATTCAGATAAACCCTAGATAGAAAAGAGGGATAAATAAAAACATATAAGGGGGTCATAAATATATATAATATTAATATTAATATAGATATAAATGCTTGATATAGATAGAAACAAGTATTCGAATCATGAAGGTGTTACCGGGTGGATTGGGTTGTAGCAGACGGATTTAGCCAACCGGAGAAGAAGCTTGCCTTGGGTATCTATAAAACTACACTTTGTTCAAGCTTATTTTGTAATTACTTAAAATTTTATTTTATTAATTCACGAGATACGTTACTGCGGGAGACATTATATTTATTGTGTTTCGTACTATGTAAAAATTATTACATGTTTGACTAATATATTATATAGATACTAAAAGATAATAAGTATAAAAGTAGAATATTTAAAATAAAAAATAAATTAAAACATAATTAAAGCTAATTTCTTAAATCATTGAAAATAGAAAGTGAAACAAAAATAATTCATAATAATAAAAACATCAACCGAAATAACATTGAAACTAATAAGTATTGCAAACAAATTTTTCGGAGATGGTTATGTGTATATATTCCAAACATACACCACACCGTTATGTGTATATATATTATGTAATAGTTCACTTGTAATAATATGAGATAATCTTAAACATGTTACAAACTTAAAAATAATAATATGCAATTAAAATAAGTGATCTTTTGTAAACAAATTAAAAGCAATTTAAAAGATCAAAACATAATTACTAATTAAGAATATAAGATGGGTCCAAAAGAAAATGAAGTGGCCCATTAAGAAAATGAAAACGGACCCAAAGAAATAAAAATGACCCGTTACTATTCTTTACACGCATTTTCGTACCCGGGCGATGCCCCGGGAGTCATTATATTTATTGTGTTCCATTATTTAGCTCAAAACCTGAGTTAATATTGATTTTTTAATGGGTAAGCAATTATAAATTAGAAAAAATCGACGATATAATTTTATAACAGATATTATATAAATTCTAAAAGATAATAAGTATGAAAGTAGAATATTTATAAAAAAACAAATTAATAGTAAAAACATAATTAAAGCTAAATTCTTAAATCATTGAAAATAGAAAGTGAAAAAAAAATCCATAATAATAAAACATCAACCGAAATAACATTGAAACTAATAAGTATAGCAATCAAATTTTTCGGAGATGGTTAAGTGTATAAATCCAAAACATATACCCTATTATTATGTGTATATATATTATGTATTAGTTCACTTGTACTAAGATGAGATAATTTTAAAAATGTTAAAAACTTAAATAATAATAATATGCAATTAAAGTAAATGATCTTTTGTAAACAAATTGGAAGCAATTTAAAATATCAAAACATAATTTGTCAAACCCAAAATTAAGAATATAAGATGGGTCCAAAAAAAATAAAACGGCCCACTAAAAAAATAAAAATTGGCCCAAAGAAATAAAACGGCACGTTACTATTCTTTACACGTATTTCCGTAACTTTGTTTTTAATATATATATATATATATATATATATATATTAATAAATCATACGATCTTTATCTTTATTTTAGGTCTATCTTTGAAATTTTGAATTACCAAAATTATTCTTGGCTTTTTTATTTTTTGCTCCTAATAAATTATAATTTACACTCTAAACTTTTATTTTAATAACTAATACTTTAAGTCTTTATCTTCTAAATATTTTTACCATCACAATTACATCAACCTACACCACTTGACACTGCCACCACCACCAATAGTATCATCACCGACACCATTAGATCGTCTTCCCCATCACCGCCGCCGCATTGCGCGAATACCATGCTCGTTTATCAAAAGAAAGTAGTATAGCCAATACTCAATACTCACTTGTCAAACAAAAAAAAAATACTCAATACTCGACCGATCTTGAAATGCGACTTGAAATTGATTTGGAAAAAAAACAAGTTAGATTTGTGTATTTTTAGCTTGTCAACCTATGGATTTATCAAAATAATTTTCACTTTGGTCAGTTTCGGGTTGAATTTTTAACCTAGTATTTTCATAAAATATATCTGTACACTATATGACATCATAAAAGAAACTATTCTTTAATCATCAATTATAACAAAAATTGTTTTTTTAACATTGTACAAACATAATAATGGTTATTGTATTATACTATTATTTACTAGTTTTTTAATAATATATAAAATAAGTATTTAGTTTTTCAAATAACATTATAAACATTGTTAATTTGTTATATAAGTTTGTCACTAATAAATAAGTTTATTATTAGTTAATTTGTTGAATATAATTAATAATTTGAACTAATTTGTCATTAATCATGCTTTTAAAAATTATAATATTAAACTTAATTGTGCCAAAACCCACATCGGCTCGAGATGGATTTAGGTTGAGATTTTCGACTTGAATGGGTCGGGTTAGGACTAGGATCTTCAACCCGTCAACTCAATGCCGGCTTGACAACGGCTTTAAAGAAAGTTCAATATTTTATCATAAATAGTTGTTTTAATCAAAATATAAAGTTAAAGATGTAAGGATAAATCGATATTCGTTTGAGTTATATCAGTGATATATAGGGAGCCATAAATAATGGAGGAATTTAAACTTTTAAACAATAACGATTATCAATATCCTAACAAAATAAGTAGATAACCATGAAATATATAAATCTATTAATAAACTTTGAATAAAAGCATAAGCTCTAACTTGATACACCTAGTTCTTATGCTTTTTATTATTATTATTATTATTATTTTTAATCTAAAAAAAAAGTCAGTCTTTGTGACCCATATATCACTGATATTGACAGTTTTATAACCGATATTAATCAAGACCGATATTTTTAAATAATAGAAATCTTATAATAATAAATTGTCAAAGACCGTTATATCACCAATATATCGGCTGTCATATACGATATTTACAACATTGCATGAACATGTATGAACTTAGAAACAACATTAAAACCCCCTACAAAATAATTTTATTTATACTTTTTTAAAGTAATGATATGATAGATCTTATCATTAATTGCCAATTTCTTTACAAAAGATTGGTTATGATAAGAATCAAACAATGAATGTTTGATGTGTGACGAGACTCAGATTCAAGTATACGGGCAAACGAGTTAGTAAATTTTCTTCAGAATGCGGGGTTAAAGTGAGCTACAAGCTCTGTCTTTCTGGGTTGGATCAGTTAGTATGTAGCTTTATTAATACGAATAAAGCCCTGAGCTATCATGAACTCAGCTCAAGTGAGCATGTTTGTGTGACAATTTTAGATGATTCATCAATAAAGATAAGAATGTAGTTTGAGGTTTTTGTCTTGGGAAGTGATAAATCTACAACAATTATTAGATATATACAACAAATATACATGTTTAAAACATACATTATTGTGAATGTCTAATAATTATTGTAGATATACCATTACCCTTTTATCTTATTTGGTGGTCCCGGATCGGGGAAGGTTAAAGACAGTGGCACCAAATAGTCGACGTCGCATATGATATACCCGACATCGTATTAGTTGGCGTTAAAAAAAAATATCATCCATAATTATTGGTATTTCTTTTTATTTATCACAATTAAAAAATACGAGTGAAAAATAAAGATATACGATATACATATAATTTTGGTAGATATCTCCGTCACACATACACACACACACCTTTCATCTCCATCACACACGCCACAATCATCCCCAAAGCAAATCAAAACCCTCATCAACACCACCACATGGCCAGCCTTTGGAGAGCCGTGATGGGCGAATCACCCCCAAATCCCGACGAATACGATGGCGTGGAGTACTGGTCAAACCCGGAACGCACGGGGTGGCTCACAAAGCAAGGCGAGTACATCAAGACCTGGCGTCGCCGTTGGTTCGTTTTGAAACAAGGAAAGCTTTTCTGGTTCAAGGAATCAATTGTCAGCCGTGGATCTCGTCCACGTGGCGTGATCCCAGTGGCTGCTTGTCTTACTGTCAAAGGAGCTGAAGATGTCCTCAACAAGCCCTTTGCTTTCGAACTATCCACCCGATCTGATACCATGTATTTTATAGCTGATTCTGATAAGGAGAAAGAAGACTGGATTAATTCGATCGGACGGTCCATTGTTCAGCTTTCGAGATCTGTTACTGATAAGGAGATTGTTGATTATGATAGTAATAGATGATCATCATCATCTGTGTAACTATTTTCGATGTATCCCTTAAATAATTCAATATGGCCTACTGAATCTGCATCGAAATTGCACTTTTATTGATTGTTTCTTTTATATATTGTGACTAGTTTGTAGTTGTGTGGTAGCTTTTAAACATGTTTTGTTCATTACTTTCGGTATAAGACTACAAGTAATGGAAGTTGCTTCATTTTCTCATCTTTGTGATTATTGAAACCTTCAAACATTGTTTGTTTAAGCATCACCTTATATGGTAGCCATTTTGCAGGCAGACAGACTATGCGATAACCGTTCACTTCAGTAAGTAATCTGGAAACTTGGATACAAATTGCAGAGTTACTGTTATCAAGTCATGACCATGTACAGTATATAGACACCAACAGTATACCTCGCTCAGTTATCTTTAGTTGTTTACCAACATTTATACAAGATTTAGTTGTATAATGATGTGATTTACACAACTTTCTTTAGACCTGATGTAACTTCCTGGCTATGACACTCGATATCATTTGGTTTTGTTGGTTCTTGGAACTTTACACAGTCCTGCGCCTGCACATGTAGATTAGAAATCTGCAAAATGCTGCCTTATAGGCGACTACAAACATACATCAATTGGGTTGTCTATCATGTTAAGATTTTACTGATCAATTTTAACTCCGATGAGAATAATCGAGTATCATACTATGATCCTGATAATAAGAGCTAATATGATGCTAAATGTTTCTCAGTTTTCAACTTATACTCCTGTAGTTCCTTGTTTAGCAGTTAAAAACTTGTAGCAGATAGTGTTCAATTTGCAACTATACTCGCCTGCAGTGAAAACATGTCATTGAGTTAGTTCATCTTCTTGCCATCTAACATCTCTGACTAACCAGGCCAACACCAACCATCCGTTGAATGAAAAGTACTGTATAGATAGTGAGATCATTCACTCTCATTCCGTGCCGTGTTAGTACGACATCCTAGGCCATACATCCATTGGGTCGGCTATCTTGTTAAGATTTTACGGGTCAATTTCTAACTCAGATAAGAAAAATGGAATATAGAACACATGACAAGAGCTAATATGATGCTAAAATGTTTCTCTGTTAATTACTTGTACTCTTGTAGTTCCCTGTTTAGCTTATAGCCGATAGCATTTCAGTTGCAATTATGCCCGGCCCCAGTGAAAAGTGAAAACATGTCATCCAGTTATTTCATCTTCTTGCCATTCGATGCCTCTGAATAACCAGGCCAACCATCCGTTGAATAAACAGTGGCGAGATCACACTTTCTCATTCATTCCATGCTGTGTTAGTACGACCTCCTAGACCATTTGGTCTAGTCTGTAATGCTAGTAGAGTTCCAACCACTAGTTGCACAGCAACTCTACATGCAGCGTCTCCTCTGGCGCACCACTCAAACTCAGACCATATGGTCCATTTTGGTGCAACTAAAGGAGGGAACATACACTAGAGTCAACTGTGAAATGTGCTTGCAGGTTGGAGAATTAGAGCAAGAAAACATATGAATACCGCTATGATAATTAATACAACCTTTATAATCCTCTAATCTAAAGTATGCTCTCAAGTCTCATCATGAGTAACAATCATTTGATATCAAGCTAGTTATGTCGTACGTAGGTCATTTTGCTGATTTAATAACCGTCTTGTGTGGAAATATGGTTACTGCATCTAACTTGGAAGTTACTTCTTACACCTGCTTTGGGTCCTTCCCCACAGTCCCACACGCAAAATCACACAGGAAATCAACATCACATTAATACATTATTGTATCAATCTCTAGTAGAAAATTTTGAAAAAAAAGTCGCAGCACATAGCTAAAAACGCTCTGTTTCAACAGAAAAATGCATAAATTAGACAAAAGGGATGCTAAATACGAGCCATCTAAAAAGAGGAACACACTTGGGATATTGTGGATGGGATTCAAAATACACAAATTCTGTGTTCAAGTAGCAAAACATGATATTAGGCATTATCTCCAAACATGGAATAAATCAAAACATACAACATTTGAAATCTAACCAACTCATACAACTAGTAAGATGCTCATGAGTTTGAAAAAAGAGACTCATCTATCTCAATCTTGACAACTTCACCGTCATCGTATTTATCCTTTCGAGGCGGTGCAGGTGGGACCGGCACTCTCGGTGGTCCTCTCCCCTTCTTCTTGTTCCTTGGCCTCGCCTGTATATCAATTCACACATTTTCATCACAAAACCACAATAAACTAAATTAAATTAAATTAGTACTCACATTTCCAAAGGAGTGATTGAATCGCTTTCCTTTAGCAGTCTTCTTATCACCTCTTCCACAATAAACTGAATTTCAAAAAAAACAAAAATTGAATATTGTTAGATAATTATATCATAATAAATATAGATAAAAGTAGGGTTTACTTACTGAGGGGTGAGATTGGGGTGGAATCAGAGGAAGAGAGGGAAATTGAAGAAGGTGAGAGAGAAAGAGGGACGGCGGTTACGGATGGTGAGCGGGAGAATGAAAGAGAGTTTGAAGGAGTGATCGGAATCGATGTAACGGCGAGCGCCATTGACGCCATTATCAGCGGAAAGGAAAGCAGTATATATGAGTTTGAGCTTCAATGAAGAAGAAGATAAGAAAGAAAGAGGTTTTGTTCTGTTGCCTTTATTCACCACTTCATAAATTTTATCCCCAAAATTTGATTATTATACTGTAATACGACGTCGTATTAACTAGTCAATTGACCAGAAGATTATATCCACTTTATCTTTTTCATTTTTTAACTTTAAATAAAATCAAAAATTAAATTTTATATCAAAATAACGTATTTTTCAAATTTTACAATGTTTCGCTCTTTTTGTCCTCCCTTTAAAATCTGAAACACAACCATAAGTTTATTTTTGTATTGACGATTTTTTTTTACGGTAAAGTTGAGCAGTTCGACATGTCCTTTTATATATCCAATTAAATATAATTTCAAAGGAAACTCATTATGAGAAAAACTCACGTTTATATTTTGAAAACATTTTGCTCACACTAAAATTTGAACCTTTTAACACATTAAGGTCTTTATGTACCATCAAATACCAATTCATCCATCCATCTATTGATGATTGGTTTCTTTTAATGATTAAGTTTGAGTAATAAAATACATGATTTATTTAGAAATACAAGTGTAGTAAACACCCAATGTTGTTTTTTATCGGTTTTGAATTTTAATACCTTATCGAATATCGTCTAGTTATATTATATTGCTTAAAAGTCATGCTTTATTAACGGGTAGATTTTGGGCCAAAAGAAGAAAATTATAAGCCAAAAGCATATATTTTGGGAATACAATTTACAAATCAGCATACCTAAATCGATACTTTCAAAAAGAAACATAGAATCGAAATAGTCTCAGAAGAACAACTGGTAGCAAACTCTGAACTACATCACCAGCTATACCCAGATTGGACATTTACAAATTGTGAACACATCAAAATTTCTGCAGTTTCAACAGTTCTGCAGATATCTGTTAAGTTCAAATATTTAACTGCTCTGTCTATCAATATCTGCTGCACTAAACACTGTTTGGTTGGTGAACAAAATTTAAACCTTGCCAATGGAAGAGATGATAACTAAAGGTCTTCAGGCTTCACATCCCACCTTGATCTGCGCTTTCGTGAGTTCTTACTCCAACTGATAAACTTTGGAAGTGCCTCTTGTGTTAGTGGTGATTCTGGTGGTGTTCTTGGTGGTGAAATCAGATGGCCGAATGATGATTGTAGGTTTATAAACTTCCAATCATCTTTCCCATCATCATCATCGTCATCATCTCTGCCAATCCAACCATGATATGGTTTTCTTCTTCGTGGTTGAGTAGTTTCAGAAGTTGGAAAGGTGGCAGTCATGACAGGTGGTGGAGGTGGAGGTGGTAGTGGTAATGATGGTGGTAATGGTGGCGGCGGCAGAGGTAGAACAGCATCCAGAACAGGCAGTGGCAGTGGTGATGGTGGTATAGGGGCAACCAAGGGTTTAGGTGACAATGGTGGTGGAAGGGCAGGAACAGGAGTGGATGAACATACTTGAATGTCGACAAACCCAGTAGGGGGTGAAATCACAAGGCCTTCTTTCTCGCTTTTGCTCTCAATGATCTCATTCTGCAATAATACATGAACAAAATGTAATCTGCCATTTTTTTTCTTCCTTTTTACTTTGCGAACCCAATGAGAAAAAAATAGTGCCTCGTGTATAAAAGAAACTAGTTCATTACCATCTTTGTTGATGCCTTTCCTTGTGCAATTTCTTTTTGTTTTTGCTCATGATGGTTCTCATTACCTTGATCAGCAATAAGGGCTTCCAGTAGCACAGAATAGGCATCAGATTCAATGAACATATATTCCCCGGAGTATACCTAAATAAAAATCAACAAACAATTACTCATATATAATATATGAAAGATGAATATACAACAGATACAAAATATACATTCATGACAATGTTGTGACTGCAGAAACTTGAGCAATATATTTTCCATTTACATACTATGCTACCAAAATGTGTATCCAATATGCTTCATACCAATACTTAAATTCCTATCAGGATATGTGTATATGAGCATCTTTGTTTCTCTAGTTTTTCCTTCGATCAATAACTTGTTATCATGTTATATGTCCTAGCCATATGTAAATCAATTGCAGGAAATAGGTTAGCCATAATGTGGGATTTTCTTGAGAAGCTCGTTTTGTAAACTAAATCCAAATAACATGTTTATGAAAAAAGCTTGTTTTGGTTTTCAGAAACTTAAACCATTACCATTTACATAGAACTTGTTCTAAATTATCGGTCCCTTTAATAATACACTTATTGTGCTATGTGTCGTAGAGGCTGGAAACAATGGGTCAGGTGGCTGGGTTACTTCATAAACGGGTCAAAGGGAGTCAGGCAAAACTAATATATGTATATTGGAGTCAAATGGGTCAGGTTAGTGAATATCAAACACACAGCAAAAATCAAACAAAATTGGGTCAAAGCCACAGCAAAATTATGTTGGCTCCACGCCTGCCACATGCCTGGGTCACAAGTCAAAACCGGACTATAAATGGACCATAAAGATGTAGACAAATAACTCTCAGTCGACAAGTCTTGGCTTTTGTCCCGAATAGCTGTCAACAAGTTAACTAACTTGGTCAGCAAAGGGATTGCCGATCCTTATCACGTTTCAAACACATAATCTACAATGCAGCCACAAAACTCAATGACTTTAAAAAAATACAGTACTCAAGTCGGAAAACTCTTCCATATTCAATGCGTCAAATTGGGATACAACTGAAAAAAGTATAGCTAAAGATCTTCATTCATTTATTTATTAAAATACAACATCATTAATATAGTTGTTCATAAAATTTGGTTCTTGTATTCAACTAAAAGAAGTAGCTCTTAGAAATGAATATTACAAAAACCTGTCAAATTTAGTCCGTTCAGACAGGAGAAGGATCGGTCTATTCGCTATATTTGGGTACTATTGTTTTCCTTAAAATACTTTCCATTGTTGGACTCATCATTTAGCTCTATGCATGATAACCATATACATTTATCCACCAACAAAGTATTTATCATAGCTTATTAAAGATTTCACTGTGCTTACCAACTTTTTGCATTATCGAAATACAATAAGCTTACCCAAACACCTATCAAGTGTTCATTGGCTTATTCTTGAGAAATAGTGGTTTAAAAAAAAAAACATTTGCTGAAAAAATAAGCTGTTTTTAACAAGCCAAGACAAACACTAAATCATATAAAACAAATAAGGAAAGTGGAAAACCATAAAAACAGAAAGAAAACAAAAGAATTTGTTGACCAAACCCAATATTGAAAACCAACCTAACTTCAAACCAGATATCTTGAAAAACCCCAAAAGTAAATAAAGAAAATTAAACAGAGATAGAAAAAGGGCAGAACTTTCGTTGGGGGGACTATGTACATTCCCCATCATCATAACCCATCTTGACAGCTTCAGACATTGTTGTTGTAGAAAAAAGGCAAAACTTTATGATGATGATACCAATATAGTACAAACAGAGGAACAAGTAGAATACCTTAAGAAGCTCTTTCATCTTATCTACGACCACCTTTTCACTAAACCCAAACGGCGCCATTGCATCAACGGCTGCAGACATTCGACTATCGCGCTACAAAATCATTTCAATTAAAACAAATGGGTCATCTTATAACACCATAAAGATTCATAAAAGCTTCATCAAAAATGTAAAAATCAAACCTTTCGAGGTCTTCCTCTTGGTGCCATTTCTTTTTCTTTTTCAAGAAAACCTTGTTGTAGTATGTGTTTTCTTTTTATTTTTTTGAAGTGCAAACAAATAAACTTAAAAGAAAATAATGAAATGGGGAAAAGTTGGAAAGAGATTGGAGACAACGTGATAAAACACACACAGAACACACAAAAAACACACACTAACCCAAAACGAGAATGCGTGTATTGAGGTGTGCAGTGCGCACACACAGAGGTACAAGAAATGGAATCGTTTGTTTTCTATTTTAAGGCGGGGGAAAGACTGAGCACTTTTACCCAAATGGATTCTATTACACTTTGGGCTTTTTTAGTATACACTTTCTTTTTAATTTCCACAAAGGGTTTAGCTAAATACTTAAAATTTTAGAAAGATTGGTTTTTAATATGAAACGTACAAATTTATATATATATATATATATATATATGGGTAATACTTCGATGAGAACAGTCTTAAAATAAGAACGGTGAGAACACTTCAAAAACATCATTTTGATACATTAAAAGTCCATAAAAGTAACATAGTGCAGAACTAATTATCATCATTTAAGTGTTTAACAACACATTGATCCGTCAAAATCGAAAAAATCACGTTTTTTGGTGGATGCATCATTTTGAAGAATATGCATCCAAGATGGATGCACAAAACAAAAAACATTATTTTCTTGATTTGGACAGACCAATGTGTTGCTATACACTTAAATAATAATAATTAGTTATGCACTATGTTAGTTTTATGGACTTTTAATGCATCAAAATGATGTTTTTGAAGTGTTCACACCGTTCTTATTTTAAGACTGTTCTTATTTGATTGTCCCCTATATATATTAAATGTAACTCTAAAGATTGCGATTAACATTTTATTTTACACAGTAACCTTCTTTTAGCCTCAATATTATTAGGTAGAATTACTTTTCAAATAGTTCGCTAATGCTTTAACATCAATATAAAACGTTATGTTCTCGAGTTTATTTTTAAATAAAAATGTTAAGATAGGAACATAAAAGAAAAGAAAAAAAAAAGAAATGAAAAAATAATCATTTTCACTACATTCTCGAGTTTAAATTAAATGGAAAAAAAAGAGGGAATTGGATATGAGAGGAAAAAAAAGATTTTTTTTTATACAAAATAAACATTCTCGAGTTGAAATTAAAACTAAAGAAAATAAAGAGGTTGATGGTCTATAAACTTTTCCTTCTAAATGAGACCATATTTGGCTAGAAAATTTTGAAGAAAAAAAGGCCTAATTTATTCTATCCAATTCTTTCTTTTTTTTTTCCTTTAAGAAAAACTTAAAAATACAAATAATAAAGTTTCTTGTAATTTTTTTTCCCTTATCCCTTAAATAAAAACTCAAGATAAGTGTTGATTCTTTCTAATCATCTCATATTTGGGAGAAAAGAAGTATGACAAACTATAACTAGACAATCGCTTTATATCATTTCATTTCTTTTCTTTCTTTTTTTTCTTAAATAAAAACTCAAGAAAACTAACTTATTTTAAAATTTTATAACTTCTTTTCTTTTCTCTTCTAAATAAAACACGAGAACATAATGTAAAGTTCCATAGAGATAAAAAGATGACATGAAAGTTTTGAAGGAAGTATATTGTTGTAGGGGCAGAGATATATATCTTTAGGTGTATGTGGAAAAGATGATGAGGGATGGTGTTTGTATAAGTAGGTAACTTTTATACTTTCTTCTACGGAGTTATAGGTTCCAATATAGTTTTCGACAATGATGGATGGTGTTTGTGTGTGTGTATGTATATGAATAGTATGTATATATTATTTAGCTGTTTATGAAAAAATATAAGGGGTTTGCTAAATACAGCCTTTAGGGCTGTATTTAAGATGCATAAATTGTTTGTACATTACCATGAAAATCAGGGAACGGACTTTTAATATGGAAGGTACAAGTTTTTTTTTATACACGTTAAATAAAGCCCTAGCATTTTCCAAAATATAAATACTATTGTCGTTGGCCAATAAATGTTAGTAGAAATAATACATGAAAGAGTTCACGTGGCACGACACGTTAGTTTTGATTATGAGAAAAACAACCTGAAATGATACATGTAGTCTAAACGGACATGTAAGAATACATTTTATGTACCTCAAAAATTGAAAAAGATGACTAAATTCTTCTAAAAAATTTATTTTTCAATTTTCGAAAAGATTTTTGTTACTTGTTACCTTTTTTCAATTTGTGATGTACATTAAACACACTCCTATATGCATGTTGAAAAACCTATGAATTTTGTTACAAATGGATTTTATTAGTAATTTTTAGCACACAAATGAATGATTTTTTTTTTTTATGGTTAATTGGAATTGGAGTTATAATAAAATGATGGGTTTTCCAAGCTACAAGCCTACAAGGATACAAAAATATTGATTAGAGCCAATGTTTCAAATTTCGAATTAATTTAGTCGTTAAATTGTAGTCAGGAGTCTGGATCCATCATTGCCATGTTTTTGCTTTTAAATTGCATTCCAACAAATCAGTTAGGTTTTCAATTGACTACAGTTGAGAATGAATAGAGCTCAATTCAAATGAAAACGAATTGAAAGACAAATCCAAATAACTTAATTGGGTGAGATTTTGAAAATGAAGGAAAGAGTTGGGTCGGGTTTGGGCGGGTTTGAGTCGGGTCACGGGTTTTCGGTTCATTTGCTCATCCCTAGAGTTGGGTGAAACAACAAGATATCTAAGATTTATAAGCCGGCCAACACTGATGGGCAAGTATCCAGTTAAGTACGTTATTACCAGACAAGTCTAAGGTCGACGCCGATGGACATCCTGTGAAGTCAGGAATGTTTCCATTTTAAGAATTGTCACTACCGTCCAGATAATAAACTTTTAGAAGTATGTTGGCTCACACTGGTGGGTAAATCGCCAATAAAATTATTACTTTAACTAACCATCAATTATTGAGATTACATAAAGTCAAATTTTATAAATATAAACATATATTTATAATTTGAATACTCAGAACTATCATCCACCAGTAAGGTAAAGATACTACAAACACATTATTCGAAGCCCAAATGATGTAACCATGTGATCAAATCAGGGTGTCTCTACTTTTTAGTTTGTTTGGGAGCATTAACCATGCCATCATACAATCTGTAGGATATAATGGCTCGTTTGTTCAGTGTACATATGTATGGGCATATATGTATCTTTTTCAGTGACTTGTATGAACATATAGGCATTTTCATGTTATAGGAGCCCGAAGTGATTTGAGAATATGAAACTATAGATTGTTTTTGAAAATGAGAATGTCGCTTTGACACGCATGGTTTCAATTTGATCTTTATAATCTATATGATTGATTTTCAAGCATTGGTCAGTTAGAATATCATTTGTCTTTCTTACAAATTCAAATTACATATGGATATGATGCGTATACTTAAAGATTAGTGACCAAATATAACAATTATTCAAGAAATACCGTTGCAGCATGTAAAAATAAGTATAATAACCTTAAAAGAAAGAACATTAATTTGTGATTGAGTTTTTATGCAAGAAAATAAAACCTTCATAGTTTTAATAGTAAGAAACAATCTCTAAATAGATCAAATGCAATACTTCAGTTTTTAACTACAATATGATAATTTGATCCACTATAGTCTCATAAATTATAAGGTATAAAATTCCTTATCAATCTAGTGCAACCCCAACACATGCAAACAAAATAATAAAAACAATTCATAATAAAACAACCCTATTAAATTGCATATGAATGTAATACGTTGTTAACTAAGGGGCTACCATTGGACCTTTCATTTTTCTCATCTCTCACTCTTAACCAATTTCTTTCCAACACTTCATCTTTACCTCACTCATTCCACATTCCGCTACTATGTTGGTAACCCATCTTTCACCTATACATAACACCACATTATACCTCATATATAAACAATTCAACGAATATACAGAAAACAACCCATAAAAAGACAAAAGGTAAAACGATTTTCCACTTTTAAAATCGTGGTAAACTTTCCTCACTTTGGATCTTATGCCAACCCCACACCGTTTGCGACGTTGTCACTGCGCAGTGTGGGAAATCTCCCATGCTTGCCGCAACCAATGTGAACCCCTGAAAGTAGATGAAAGCAAAAAAGATAAGAATTTTTCAAAGTTACTTCAACTTTATAGATAAAGTTAGAATAATTTGAACCATTGGATTAAAATCAATGGTCCAAATTCAAAATTGAATTTTTAATCTTAACAATTTATTTTAATCCAATAATTTAAGTTTCTTCAACTTTACCAATAAAATTTAAAATGACTTAAAAGATCCTTGTCCAAGGAAAGTATGTCTTTCGGTCCAGTAACAAGATTGGTTTTGGGCCCGCATAAGCGGGTAAAGGACCAAAAGTTCATTTTAGTATTAGATTATTTAAGTTTGGGTAAATAAAAAGTTGAAAACATACGTGATACGTGTCATTTGAAAAGAGTTTTTTTTTTTTTTCTTTCAATAATCATATTACTTGTTAGTTGTTAGAGACTCCCCTACTCTTTTGATTTTTTATTTTATTTTCTTTTTCGCTCTTAATTAGTTAATTTATTTATTATAGTTAAATCTTTTACATATATATTAATTATTACAATAACTTTTTTGTCATTCACAACAAATAAACAATCCATGTTTTATACAATTATACACTGTATAGTATAACGTGTACATTTTTTGTGGATGACAAAAAAATGTTGTACATATATCACTCCCCATTAATTAGACGCATGTTCGCGAGGTACGACGCTGTAAAGGTAATGGTGAAATAAGTGGCGGCGATGGTTATTAATGTAAAATTAATTAATGTAAATTGGAGTAGTATAGTTATTTTAAGGATTGAGAGATGTATGTTGTAAATAATTTCATTAAAAGTATTATATGTATATTAGGTGAAGATATCTAAATTAGTGCACAAAAGAGAAGTTATCAACTTTATAAATGAAAAAAATATGCTTTATAATATAAGTATAAATATATTACTCCTCCTGTCTCACTAAATGTGTCATATTTTGAATTTTTAAAATTCTTTATAAACTTTGACCTTGAATATTTTAATTTTGTTATATAATATTTAATGAAAGTTATATGAATTGATTGAGTTTTAAATATATATTTTATTGGTTTAATATTCATTAAATATTAACCTAAATCAAAATATTTAGGATCAAAGTTTATAAATGAATACTTTGAAAATTCAAAATGGGACAAAGGGTAAATAATATTGTGAATACTTTGAAAATTCAAAATGGGACAAAGGGTAAATAATATTGTACTAGCTAACTAGTATTAGAACTAATTTTGGGTTATTTATATAAATATATAATTTTTATTTTATGCAAGTCAAAAAACTATCTAAGCACAAGCTTTTAAAGACAAATCTTTATTTGTTTGAATATCTGTAGCTGTTATACATATGCTACTCGTAATATTTTTATGTATCTTAATTAAAGGCCTCTTTTATCCATGGCAAAATCCTGTTCCATAAATTTTCTATGTAACTGGAATGGAAATAATGAAAGATAGACGCGTTTACCTTTTAAATTTCCGAAGATACACAGCCGTTGTTACGTATATCCAATCCTTGACGTGACTCAATGATGCAAACAAGAAATGTCTGCATCCACGAATGAGAAATATAGCACTGCAAATTCCCCAAAATCCAACACCAAATCCAACACCCATGCCCATGTAATACGACTTCCAAACTTGACTTTCTTCTTCATCTTCGTCGTCATCTTCCTTTCCATCGACAGGCGGACGAGGTACAACCCTGCCTTCTTGCGTAAGTGGAGGTCCGTAGAGTAGAGGGTTACCGCTGTAGGAGGAAGAATCGAATTGTTGTAGTTTACCCCCATTCCCAACGGGTATTTTCCCTGAGAAGTTATTGTTTGAGAGGTTAAGAACACCTAAAGAATTTACGGATGACAAGCTCCAGGGAATACTTCCAGAAAGTTCATTTCGTGACAAGTCGAGAAAATCAAGAGATTTTAACTGCCCGATATCTATTGGGACTTCTCCGTGAAGTTTATTGCTGGACAAGTTTAAAGATTTCAAATCAACAAGACTAGTGATATTATTGGGAAGTATTCCAGAAAAGTTGTTGTTTGAAAGATCAATGCTCTTAAGTAGCTCAAGATTAATTCTTCCAAACTCGTGAACCTTTCCTTTCCATGCAACCAATGCCATGTCAGTGAATAGACCTTCTGTAATAGCTTCTAAGCAGGCTGTAGTTCTATCAAGACTCTGATATGTGATATGAATCGATTTAGTAGTTAGTTTCCGGCGTACTGTATACCTACTTGTGCACTTAAAATTATTCACATTACACTTTCTTCCAGCTACATCATACATAGCATTATTATACCCACAGACAGTCACAGCATAAGATGAATAATGATGGTTGGCTATATTATCTCCCAACGGGTTCGTGATCACCATAGCTGTGAGGTTACCAACACAACTAGGAATGTTGCCTGAGAATTTGTTCTTAGAAAGGTCAAGAAGTTGAAGATTATACAACCAACATACTTGCCTAGGTACAGTACCCGAGAATTGATTGGATCGTAGAACAAGAACATATAACTCCGGTAGTCTTTCCCCTATCCATGTAGGTATCATGCCAGATAAATTGTTTTCCCCAAGATCAACAAACCTTAGCTTTTTGCAGTTACTCAAGGACATTGGAAGACCTCCAACAAATTTGTTGTTCCGCAAGTACAATGCCTCGAGGTGAGATAAGTTCCCGAAAGAAGAAGGTATTTTTCCATACAGATTATTATCAGATAGATTAAGAATTGTTAGGTTTTTTTGGAAATTCGACCAACAATCTGGAAGGCTCCCTGTGAATACATTGTTCGAGAGTTGGATCAAACTTATTTCCTTATCAATTCTACACAAGAAAGAGAGGTTTCCAGAGAGCTTGTTTCCAGAAAGGTTTATTGCTGCGAGTTTAGAAGGCAACCGTGGTACTCTACCTTCAAATTGATTGTCACTCAAATCCATTCCAGGATGCTCGTCAAAGTCTGTCACTATATCTGGTAGCACACCTTTTATATCATTTGAAGAGATGTTCAGAAATCTCAATCCAGATGGTAGCTGATCCCAGAACCATGAAGGAATGTTATCTGATATTCCGGCACTTGAAATATCAAGATATCTATAACTTTTTTGAGTTTTGAGCCAGGAAGGGAAAATGCGCCCCAAAGTGCAGGATTGCAATCTAATTGTCTCCAATTGAGAAGGAATGGCACTCAACTGATCAAGTGAAAAAGAATTGAAAGACAAATCCAAATAAGTTAACTGGGTGAGATTTTGAAAATGAAGGTCAGAGATTACACCATTAAGGGAGTTGGATGAAACATCAAGATAATCGAGAGATAAAAGCTGACCCACACTGCTGGGCAAAACTCCAGTAATATTATTGGATGAAACATCAAGATAACTAATATTTAAAAGATGACCGACACTGATGGGAAAGTGTCCACTTAGGTTATTATGAGACAGGTCTAAGGTTGACATCGATGGACATCCCGTGAAGTCAGGAATGTTTCCGTTTACAAAATTGTGACTGATATCAAGATAATAAAGATGTGTAAGTTGGCCCACATTGTAGGGCAAATCTCCAGTAAAACAATTACTTGAGAGGTCCAAGATCGATAGGGATGGACTTCGAGTGAAGTCAGGTATGCTTCCGCTGAAAGAATTGTGACTAACATCAAGATAATCAAGATATAAAAGCTGAGCCACACTGCTGGGCAAATCTCCAGTAAAATTATTACTAGAGAGGTCTAAGGTTGACACGGATGAACATCCTGTCAACTCGGGAATGCTTCCGTTCAAAGAGTTGTCACTAACATTAAGATAAAAAAGATTTGAAAGTTGAAACACAGTATTGGGCAAATTTCCAGTTATATTGTTACTAGAGAGGTCTAAATGTGTAAGAGAAGTCAAATCTCCAAGGGAAAGAGACACGGATCCGTTTAACCCTCTACCATGAAGATCAAGTCTGATCACATGCCCAGTGTCGTCGTTACAATGAACGCCCACCCATTGACAGCAATCTGTCTTGTCTTCTTCGCTTCCCCAATCATCCAGAGATCCAAACAAATCAAGGTGGCTTTTAAGGATCAACAGCGCTTGCCGCTCCTTCTCAATGCAGGACCCAGACATGTTGGCATCTTCTTTGAGCCCAAGAGTAAAAACTCTTCCATTCATAAGTATTATACATAGCAAAAACACAAGAATAGACTTCATATTATGTACTAAATAAGAAACTAAAAGGAGCTAATTAACTTACTTCAGGTGTTGATTGATCAAGACCAGTAGCAATGAAGTGTACGTTAAGCAACAGGACCAGTGAAGACAATTGGTATATCACCCGAGATTTTTAAGAGTAGTTTTAATTTGCTTTACTACATAATACGGATATATGGCATGTGTATATGTATATATAGACATGCACCCAACTCTTTTCATGTAGTCTTCTAATTTGTTATCCAAAGAGCAAGGCTTATCTTAGTTGTAGAAAAAGCCAGCTTACTGCCTTACTATGGAACATTTCCAACACGCTACTAATGCATAAGACAAAAGTAGGATCCACAACCGACGTAACAACGAAGAAAATCGTTGAACAAAGTGGTCCTTTAATGAAAAAAAAAAGGGCATATTGTGTAAAATAACTAAATAACGATGATAAAAGAACAAAATGTGTCATAGCATAACGACCAAGAAAAATCAATTGTACGTAGGCCTTAAGTTAGGAAAACTAGATGGATGCCCGTGCGATGCGGCGGCGATGATGATAGCGGTGTGACGGTAGAGGCAACGGGTGATGTGACGACGAATAAGATGGGTTATCAATACCAATATGTAAACACAACAATAAAAAGTCACCCACTTTTCTTTATTTATCAACATGTAAACAAACTTGTCTACCCGTATTTCAAAAAAAAAATGAATTGTAAGTTATTATATACAAAGCTAAATAATCAACCAACTATCGACAATCTTATTTTGGTTTAGTTGCATCATCATGGAACCTCGCTTTCATTTTTGTATATCTATTGACAGCCTCTTTATATCCATTGGTATCTTACCGAGAAAAACAAAGTTACTTTTAAACATTTTAGATATTTTTGAATATACAATTGTGAAAATAAGTAGTTCTACAGAGGGTTTTTTTTTTAGTATTAGCCAGGGCATATTTGTCTAAGCAGTTCGTAACAGTTCTTAATGGAAGTATACATGTAATAAGTTGGAGGGTAGATTGGACATTTCAGGTTCTTACTCCCTTACAGCCAGTTTGCTTTATAAGGGAGTATAGATATAGATATAAGTGGAAGAGCCAGATTCGCCAAATATCACTGGGGATTTCGAAACATGAAACATAAATGAAATAAGAAAATATATGTATATATATAACCCCTTCCTTGGGTTAAGAAAATGTATGTATTATTGAGTTAGTTGACTTACAAAGTTACAATAATAAAAACAAGTGAATAATAATATATATGTATATAGGTAGTCTTTTACCCGCACGACTGGCGGTTATTTAAAAATATAATTAAATTAAATGTTGGTAAAGTTTACATTATAGACGTCAATAATTATTAATAAATCGCGGTTGTTTCAATCTTTAAAACCTAGAGTGCCATTAATATTGACTAAAATTATAGTGAGCAACATAAATAAACTTAATTAAACATATTTGAAGTTCTAATAATCAAATTTTGTCATAGTTACTCAATACAAACACATGTAAATATAAATAAATCCTTGTAACAAATTAAGTAACCGAAACAAGTTTTGTAAAAATATAAGAAGATTTGCCAATTTTGTAAAAATTAACAACTTGAACTAATAAAAATGTAGAAAACATAAGCGGAATGTAACCCAAGATCAAAAGAAACAAATTGCATGTAATCCGATCTTAATTTTGCAAAAACATAATATACAATGAAGTAAGAAAACAAAAATAATACAAATTATTACCATAAAAATTTGACATTCATTTTGTTAGCATTATATCCATTTGTAATTGATAAAGCCCAAGATCTAAAGTAACAAAAAGTTAAACATATATTAATTTTGAAAAACAAAATATATGATGAAGTAAAAAAAAATAACAATTATTACCATAAAGATCTGTCATTCATTTTATTATTTAACATTGTATCCATTTGAAATTGATGAAACCCAAACAGAAAGTTAACCGATCCTAATTTTGAACAAAATGAAGTAATGAAAATATATATATATTATTACTGTGAAGATTCATCATTTAGTTTATTTAACATTGCGTCCATATGTGAGTGATAGAACATAAGATTAAATACGTTAACTAAAAAGTATGAGAAAAATCAAACTAAAAGTCAAAAAGAATGACGAAATATTGCTAAAGGTTGATTCGATGATTTATCAAGTTTATGCAGATAAAAAGAAGTGTACATTTAAATAGATTGATGATAAAAATTTGACAAAGTGACATCGACATCATTCATGGTAAAATTAAGGATAAATTTTGTATGCTGTATTTCCCATCTCATCAAATCTAAAAAAAAGTATGAATAATAATAAATATTTGCATCAAAAAACAATTCATAAAAACTTACGGATTTAATTATAATGCACAGTAAATGAAGAGAATGAACATTCATGTGACTTTTTGGGTAAATGAATATATGGGATGTATATATGAATATATCTATATCTATTTTATATGATTCATATTAATACTAATATTGATATAATTAGATAAGCATGTAAAAAAAATATTTACCAAAGAAAAAGAATATCCCATGTTAATTAATATCTTGAGTTTTTAATTTTATTTAAAATGTTTTCTATATGTATCTATATTTATAAGAAGAACATAATTAAATTATTGGCAAAAAATTATAAAAATGTCACATATGATTAAAGTTTATGTGGCAATATCATAAGATAGTTTGAATTTTTAGAGGCTTTAGAATCGTTCAAATTCCTACTGTTTTAATAATTATATAGATATAAAAACAACCGAGTAGTAATATATAAAGTGTAGGTTGTTGAAGTTGAAGTTTAAAAAATGTAGAGCTTATGATGAACTAAAAGGAAAATGGAAAATGGAATGAACCGAAGATAATTGTTGGATCAATTTAAATGTGGTTGGGATGATGTTGGAGTGTGATCATGTTATAATAAATCGTATGTCCATAAATAATTTAAGCCTACGGGGTTACACAAAATGACACGGTAACTCTATACTATTAATTAGTATATTAAAGTAATATATTAATTAATGTAATCACGAAATAAATAATTAAAATATATTAAGAGGTTAATAATGTTTAATTAATTAAAAGAATAGGATTGAAGTGAAAATTCGGAATTATGGAAACTTCCTAATTTCCACCATAGGGCCGAAAATTTCAAAGGCTTGAAAGCTTTAAAGATTACTTGTCCATCAAGTTGAAATCCCTAATAATTAAGCCTATATATAGAAGGCTAATTCTAAGGGTTTTTTCATAACTTCACGCAAGCAATTCTCTCCTTTCTCCTAATTCTTCTAAGAGTTGTTCGGTTTGCAACATTCGAAATCTATATGACATGTATGTATAATTAATGCCATGAATTAGTTATAGGATCTTTAGTTTTTAGTCGACTACTATAACTTTCAATTCATGGGATTTTCGATTTAAGGGAGTATTACACAAAGAGTTGTGAAGTTCGTGATTCGGGTACTAGCATACGGTATAAGGGTGTCTAGTGTGCGATTGTAGAGTAGTTTTACTTTAAACCCTAATTCATCATAATAATAATATCATTATTATTTATTGGAGTTTTGCATGCATAAGGTACACGTCTCAATTCTATTCTTTGTTAATTAATTTGATTGTATATATGTTTCGATTATTCCGTTGCGCATACTCGTGATTATATGTGTTTATATATGTCATATTCTAACAATAACCCCTTCCTTGGGCTAAGAAAATGTATGTATTATTGAGTTAGTTGACTTAACAATAATAAAAACAAGTGAATAATATATATATATATATATCTGTATATATAAAAACAACTGAGTAGTAATATATAAAGTGTAGGTTGCTGAAGTTGAAGTTTAAAAAATGTAGAGCTTATGATGAGCTAAAAGGAAAATGTAATGAGCTGAAGACAATTATTGTTGGATCAATTTAAGTGTGGTTGGGATGAATCAAAAGCAGGTGCAGGTTTTGTGTTGACTATATATGTCAGATGCTTTTTTGTTTTTTGTTTTTTTTTTGATAAAAATTGCGGGTGCAAGTATCAGTTAGAGGCAGTGTTGGCTCATATGTTCGATGGAAGTGGTTCGCAGGTTATTGAGTGTATTAGGATGCTGGTTGCTACTGTGTTTGTTGTAGTAGATATATATTTATAGCATAGCTTGATTTGTTATAGTGATTGTGTTGTATTGTTGAGTGATTAGTATAGTTTTTTTGTTTATTGACGTTCAAGGTTAATTTAGTAGTTACTTTGGCATGTCCAGCACCGAAAAATGGACAGTGTAAAATAATTTTCGATGGTAAATAAATGAGGTACGGTCTTCATTCTTTAAAAAATAAAAATACTCCATTAGGACTAATTTTCGATGGTAAATAATTTTCGATGGTAAAATAATTTTGCTTACCCTATAACTATTAGGACTAATTTTGGGTTTTGATAATATATGAGAAATTTATGCATGTCACGACTACTTAAAGGCAGCTTTATGACTATGTTTAGTAAAACCCATTAACTTTATAAACCTCTATTTTTTTAATATCTTAATTTTTTTTACATATGTTGAAAAATTTATGTATTCTAACACATGCAAATTTACCAATAAACAACCAAAATATAAAAATGAGTTGAAGGCGATATATTCATAATTTGTCAAAACAATAAAGAAAAATCAAGCCTATGCTATATTTAAACCATGACTAAATTCATCTTCAACCATTTTTCACACTACATCATATATTATCACTAGACTAAAACCAACACCATGTCGACGAAAAACAACCAACCAACCAAAAACATCAAACTCAATGGTTATGAGGCAGCGGTGAAGGAGGCTTGCATTGGTAGCACTTTGCAAATAAACCGAAGGTATCAACTTCTTGATAAAGTTTGTCATGCTGGCCCATCCTCCGAACCCAAACCAACCACCAAAACCCAAACCACAATGAATATGTTAACTATGTACATGGCTGTCTGATGGTCCACGAATGCACAACTAATGTCTTACTTTAGTATTCGAGAAAGAAAGTAAACAAGAAGGTAAGTAAATAACAAGAACAATGTTCAGTTCAATTGTAATACATCAATGCAAGGATAATCATATGTATCATTGATTAAACGATGAATACATGGTTGATCTTACACTTGACTTACACGAATACAAAAGAACAAAGATAATTGCCAAGTCTAGACAGATAAGAAAAACTTAAGCAATTACAAGTGATACACACTTTTAGACGGCCAGACGCGCTTGACACAATGTGGCTGTGTTGCTTTATATAGGGGAAGACTTGAATCAACACAGCCTGTTTTGATTGTGACTTGATGGTGGTTGTCGACTTCCAATTGGCTCATGGTACTTGAATCATGTGCCTATTGTCTTCTATACCAAAACGGGTAAGAGAGAGAGAGAACTCTTGTTTTGGTCCCAACATGTACATTTACCATTCTGGGCAAATTACAGTTAGTTAACCACCATGTGACCTTTTTGTCTTTACGTAGTTTGAATATTTCCCGCCAAGACAACCTTAGGTCAGCATGCATCCCGCTGAAGACGTCTCTTCATCTGCTGACAACTTGTTAGGAGACTTGCTGACGACATATGTCAATTTTCAAGTCTCCTTCAGCGAATCCCAGACTTAACAATCTCCCCCTATTTGCTGAGGAGACTTGCTAGATGACAATTATTTTTAGATAAGAAAGTGAATATGAGCTGAAGATGTCTTTATATATCATGAAATGAATTACAAGTTGAGCATAGAGCTTTTACAAAAATAGACATTTAAAGATTAGCAGCCTCTATCTCCCAGGCATCTTCCTGCTTGGCAATTCTAAGTGCTGGATCATCTCTTCTTGCTGGCTTCATTAATTCCTCATCAATCCTGCTGATTATTGGGCGAGCACTGATCATTTTAGCGAATCTTCTTCTGATGCTGATCAGGAAACCAGTGGATGCTCGCTCAATTTCTGCTAGCCTGAAGAAGAGTTGATCATTTCTGAAGTTTTGGAAGAAAATGCCAGCAGGTTCTTCAAGGATTTTCCCTTCTTCAAAAGAACTCCTGGGAGGAAGCCTTAGATTTAATGCTGCATCACCAGAGATAGGAGGAAGGTCAGCAAGCAGGGGTTGTACAGCAAGCTTTCTTTTTGGGATACGCCTGCCTGCTGAGGAGGATACAGCTGCTGGAGATCCGAAGACTGCCCTCAGCATGGGAAGGTCTGCCTTGAACTTCGTTTCATACTTCAGTGCCTTTTCAAAGTAACTTTTCAGCATCTCCTGAAGTTGTTCATAACTGGCAGCCTTTTTATCCTTGATGATTGTATAGATTTCATACCATTCTGAAGCCCCCAAGTTGGTCACTTTTACATCTTCTATCTTAGTTGGGGCACTGTGTCCTTCTCTTAGGAACTTCAGATTGATTTTCGTTCCCAAGGCAGCTTTGTGAACTTCAACTGCTGTAATCCTCCCTGGCCTCTTCCTATCATTCATTATTTTCAACCACCTGTTCTTTTCTTCTTCAAATTTCTCTTTTTTTTTTTCTTTTAGTAGCTGCTCTACATCAGCTTGCTTTTGTCTGTAAAGAGCTTCAGGCCCACCAGTGGTTAGCAGCATTCTCTGCTTTCCATCCATTTCATCCTTCTCCAAGAGGGCCAGCTGCTTGATATATTCAAGGCTTTTCTTTTCATTTTCCTTTGCAGCTTTCAGCCTGTCCAGCTCTTTCAAGGCCTCCTCTTGAGTTTTTCCCTCAGCAGTGATTGATAAGACATCAATGACTTGAAATTGATTTCCTGCTGGGGATGTGATGGATGTATTCTGTGCAGTCAGCGGCGAAGGATGGAAGAAACCGGTATCAGTCAGCTGCTTTCTCTGAGCTGCTGTTATTCTAGACACTTCAGCATTTCCAAGGAAGCGAGGATGGAAAATATTGAGCACTTCCCTAGATGTGTCCCTAGCCATTTCTTGTGCAAAACCGGTTTCCCAGGCTGCCCTGACTGCACGAGGACTCATCTCCTCTTCTTCAGCTTGGGGAGCTTCAGCAACTATCAGTTGTTGCTCCCCCTCAGCAAATGCTTCTACAACAGTCTCCCCTTCAACACTAGCAGGGAGAGCATCAGCCCTTGTCTCCCCTTCAGTACCAGTAGGGGGAGAATCCACCTTTTCTTCATTCACAATCTTGTCAGCTGAAGCTTCGTAAATGTCATTAACAGCTTTATTTACTGCTTCACTGACAAGTGCCAAAACAGCAGCATCTACTTTCTCCCCCTTGGAGGTAGTATCATTAACTACTACCTCCACCTTTGCTGCTGGAGCAGCCTGCTGCTGAAGAAGTTGGGACAGCATCTTCTTGATGTCCCCAACTTCTTGCTACAAGTTTTGTTGGCACTTACGATCTTCCTCAGTAAATGAAACTTGAGGAGGAGGAAGACTGGCCACAGTGGTTTCCAGGGCCTTGATAGCCTTAGTGTTTTCTTCAACCTGTGAGGTAAGACGAGAAACCAGGTTGGCCACTGTTTTTACTTCAGCAGCAGCTGAATCACTACTGCTGCTTGCCTTTTGTGCTGAGAACCGTACAGCAGGTCCCATTTTGCACAGCGATCGAGAGAGCCCACGAATGACCTGCTGAACCTTTTTTATAGAGTTTGTATAGGTGCGAAGTTTTTCTTGATCAGCAGCCATAGATATAGATTTATCTTTTATTGTCTCAATGCTGGCAGTGTTTTCATTCTGCTTGCTGTACCAGTTCTCCAAGATCTTCACCAATCTGTCATCTTCATGAGTTTTGAGTTGTACGGCGATTGTGGCAGCCTTGGTGAGATCGTTCAGTTGATGTTCAACTCTAGTCAGTCTGTCAACGATTTGAGAATCGACAGACATGACTTGAGGTTGCACCTCAATTACTTCAGTATTAGTTGCTGCATTATCATCAGCAGCAGCTTCTTCTACATTTTCATTTACGGCTGCTGCTTCTTCACCATCAGCAGCAGCAGCCTCTTCATCCACCTCCATATCACTTGCTTCTATTTCATCAGCCTGGATGGAGGAATCCAGCTGGAACTCATCCGCCACAAATTCTCCCAAGTCCAGATCACTCTCATCATTATCATCTCCAGCATTTTCATCTTCCTCTATACCAGCACTACCACCGACAACCCCAACATTTTCACCTTCCTCTACACCAGCACCACCATCGATAGCCAACCCTTCAGAAATAATTAAGGGGGTAGGGGAACCGGGTGCCTCAGCTTCAGTGTGTTGTGTCACCAAAGCATCATCGGCCGTAGATTTTGTTGTCTCTAGCATCACCTGTGGTATGGCTGCTGACAACGACTCAGAGGGTAGAGAAGAAGAGGGAATGATTAATTCGGTTGACTCAACTCTAATGGGCTGGGGTGGCCCTTGATCTTCACCAACCTCGCCTACAGAAGTTTGAGGTGGCTGCTTGCGGTTACCCTTTTTCTCGTCAGCAGCCTTTTTTTGAGGCTGCTGATGGGCTGGCTGGGTCTCTATTGTCCTTGGGCAGTGAGGACTTCTTAACCTTAGTAGTTTTGCCCTTTGATACTCGCTGCTGCTGTTTTGGGACAGCAGGAGGTGAAGCGGAAGAAGAAGAGATTGTTTTGGTTTTCTTTGGAGCTTTGGAGGTTGCTGGGGGGATTATCAGCATACCAGCTCCAGCAGGGTTGGGTCTATATACATTAGGGTATACAGAATAAAGTACCTGTTTCATTTGAGGGGAGAGCACAGCGTACTTGGAGTCAAATTGTTCAGGATCACAAGCAGGAATCTTATATACAAAGCTTGCAACCCTGGGAGAGAGAATGAATTGTGCCCCTTCAGGGAGATACTTTTCCTTCAGCTCCCTTTTGAAAATCAGTGAGAGAAAGCGAGTGAAGGGGACAGAGTTTGATCTGTTCTTGATGGTGACCTTCCCTTTTAAATCTTCAAAAATTACGCTGGCAAAGTCAATGTTGCGACCATTTGCCAACGCGTAAATCATCTGCATTTGAGCAGCAGTGGCCTGATCAAAAGAGCCACTGTTCCCACCCAGACACTGAATTACATGGGTGAACAGCAGCCTCCAAACACCAGGCAGATATTTCTTCTGCGGGTTGCTGTGCACATGCTGTGCAGGTTCAGTATTGGTCCCAAACCCAATGGTCAACAACCATTCCTTCCATACTCCAACGGGGACCAACTCCACATATGGATGCTCTTCCGATTGTTTGGGAAGACGAAGAGCATCTCTCAACGATTCTACCGAGATGGAGATAGTATGTTCTCCTTTCAGTACCGTACCAGTGATGGTGCTACTGGCAACCTTGTAATCACATGTCCACCAAAATTCTCTAAGAAGGTGGACACACATTTCCTTTGGGTCTGAGTAAATGGCCTTTCTGGCTGGGCATCCCATGATGAAATCCAACATGGAGAAGTACCCTTTTATTTTTGATGGGATCTCTACAGATCCCAGATAGTTATTGGCCTTGATGACCAGTTTAGATGCTTGGAAGGATACTTGATTAGAAGGATTTATGCCTTCATTATCATATACCTTGGAGTTGAGAAAAGAAATGTTTTGTTGTGCAGATGAAGAAGTCATTTTCGATGAAAGTGATGAAAGATTAGAAGAATGAATGTTGTAAGGGAAAAAAGATTTGAGAGAATATGAAGAGTTTAGGAAAATACGAAAGATTAGTAGGAAGAAATGAACGTGAGAGAGGGTGAAGTGGAAGCGATTTGCATATATATGGCATGGATATGGGTCCCATGACTGCAAAAAGTGAGTTATCGTGTGTACTCTCTTTCATACGTGGCAACAAAAAATATTATTTTGAAATAAAAAGGACACTGTACCTATATACGTATGAGATGTATGATGTGACCAGATGAACCACGATTTCAACCATACTCGAGTTCATACGGCGTACATAGTGTACAAGTAGCCCATTTGGGAGTAAATCGAGGCAACCAATTGGGTTTTATATAATTTAATATTGATAAAAATACGTAGTGGAATACACTCAGACATCTAGAGGTATCCACTAAAAGGTTGAAAAAAAAAATTGGTTACCAAGTTTTAATCAGCACCTTTGCAAGAAAAAGGTAGACGCTGAAGAGCATTAAACAATTTTTGGCAAATTGTCAGCCATCAACGGATTTTAGACGTCTTTACCAGCAGCCGTTTGCTGTTGGACTAGATAGGGACTTTCAGCACCCTATTACTTTTGTTATGCTTTTTCCCAAAGCATCAGGGATCAACGGATTTTAGATGTCTTTACCAGCAGCCGTTTGCTGCTGGACTAGATGGAAACTTTTGGCTTTCCATTGCCTTTATTTTGCTTTTTCCCAAAGCAACATGGATCAGCGAGTAGAATGAAGAGCTCGCTGATAACTTTGACTTAAGAAGTCGCTGCTCATTTTCATTAGAGGAATATGGGCAGCAAAACATGAGTGATCATGTTGAATTTGTAAAATCACCATTTAACATACCCAACCTGCTGACTAGATCCTTGAATCTCTTTTCATCTAGAGGTTTAGTGAAGATGTCAGCAAGTTGATCATCAGTGGGGATGAAGTAAATTTCAACATCCCCTTTCATGACATGATCACGAATGAAGTGATACCTAACGTCAATGTGTTTAGTTTTGGAATGCTGAACAGGATTATGTGTGATAGCAATAGCACTTGTGTTATCACACATAATGGGGATTTTAGAAAAATTTAGGTCATAGTCAGCAAATTGGTTTTTCATCCAGAGGACTTGTGCACAACAACTTGCTGCAGACACATACTCTGCTTCAGCAGTGGAGATGGAAACTGTATGCTGTTTCTTACTAGACCAACTAGTCAGCCTTCCCCCCAACAGTTGACATCCTCCACTGGTACTTATCCTATCTAACATGCAACCAACATAGTCAGAGTCAGAGTATGCAACTAGGTCAAAGGAAGACTCCTTGGGATACCAGAGACCTAGAGAGGAGGTTCCTTTGAGATATTTGAAGATACGTTTGACAGCGAGAAGATGGGACTCCCTTGGGGATGCTGAAGTATTGGTGTCTATCTCAGAGTGATAGTCATTTTGTCCTTTGACAAAATACTTCTTCATTTCATCCAGTGAGTTGGAAGTCGAACAAGGTGGAGGAAGGGATACTTCAGGTTTTACATCATCTTTAAAGGAGTCAGCAATGGAGGCAGCAACATCAAAATTGCCACCAATAACTGCTTGTACTTGAGCAGGAACTTGTTCGCTCAAGCATTGATGATGAAATTTTGAAGCCTTTGACCAGGAGGTCACAATTTTCTTTAGATTTGAAACTTCAGCCTTGAGAGATTCATTCTCAAGTTGAAGTTTTTGAGTCATCAACTCATGAGATTGAAGTTCAACATGAACATTTTTCAACTTCATAAGTTTTTCAGATTTTTCACTCAACTCTGCTCCAGCAGAGTTAAGTTTCGATTGAAGTTCAGCACGTAGACTTTCTACGAACTGAAGATCGCAAGAGAAAGACTCGATGATTTTGGTCTTGTCTTGATTTGAAGAGGAGAGAAGAGAGTGTACCTTTTTAACAGTGACGTTCACCCACTGACTTGAGGAGACTTGATCCTTGGTCAGAGCGTCACTGTCAGCAAGTGCCATAAGGCACATAGCATCAACATAATCGTCATCAGAATCATCTGAATCAGCCCAATCATGTTCCTCAGCAATCAGTCCTTTTGCTGGGACTTTATCCTCTGTTTCAGCAACCTTGGCCTTCAGCTGATAATATTTGTTCCTATAATCATCAGCAGATTTGGGAGGATTAGTTTTGGAGGCAGCAGAATTGGGCAGGGAGACTCTACACTCCTTCTGATAGTGACCTTTCCTGCCACACCTCCAGCATTCTTCCTGTGATTTATCAACAGGAGTTTTGAGGGGAGTAATCATTTTTCGATTATTCCACCTTTTAGAGTATTTTCTTCCAGCAACCAGGGCAAAGCCCATGAAGTCATTAAACATTTCTTGTTTTTCTTCATCATCCAGCTCACTAATGAGAGTCTGAATTGATGCTGGAAGATTAGAGGCACTGGCACCATCATAGAGATCGATGGGTTCAGTAGAGACGAGAGCAACAGGGTCAGAAATAGGATGAGAAGGAATACTGACTGTAGAAGAGGAAGAGCCAGCATGCCTTTTGGCATCAGCAGAAGCTCGAATATTTTGAGCCAATGCTCTTTCTTCAAATTGAAGAGTACCAAAAGTTCTTCAAGATCAAAGTCTTGGATTTTCTTCGTTGTACGAAGAGTTTGTCTTAAGTTTTGCCACTTAAGAGGAAGAGAATCAATGAATTTGTGACATACCTCAAAGTTATCATGGGTAATGCCAACATTTGTCATATCATTGAGCAACCCTTTAAAGCGAGTGTAGGTGCTCTCAAGACTTTCATCGGGAAGAGAGAAGAAATTTTCATAAGCTCTTTTTAAATCAATTTTCTTGATTTTAATGAGGTCAGCAGAGCCTTCATAGGTGCTGACCAGTCTATCCCAAACTTCCTTTGAGGAGGGATACTTGATGACCAGTTTCATGATTTCAGTAGGAAGAGTCACTATAATCATGTTTTTAAGTCTGGCATCAAGATTTACCAGCTTTCTTTCTTCATCAGTCCATTGAACCTCTGGTTTAACCAGGTCAGTGACAATTTCAGGAGCTTCAGGTGTAGCTCCTGGAGTCCTTTGGACGTACATCGGCACATATGGGCCCTCATTTAATATGGTCATTAAATAGGGCTCCACACCAGCGATATGAAGAAGCATTCTCTCCTTCCAAGACCCAAAATCTTTGGGCTCGAATTTAGGAGGTGTTGACACGTAACCAAAGTCACGTGTATTCACAAGTCTGGGAACAGAAGACATAGTTCTTGTTAAAAAGTAATTTAAGAGAGAACAAAAAAAAATTTTGTTTTTTTTTTTTTTTTTTTGTTTAAATGTAAACAAAAGAGGGCAAACAGATCTTGTTCCACTGAATTAGGAACGGTGTCTCTGATACCACTTGATGGTCCACGAATGCACAACTAATGTCTTACTTTAGTATTCGAGAAAGAAAGTAAACAAGAAGGTAAGTAAATAACAAGAACAATGTTCAGTTCAATTGTAATACATCAATGCAAGGATAATCATATGTATCATTGATTAAACGATGAATACATGGTTGATCTTACACTTGACTTACACGAATACAAAAGAACAAAGATAATTGCCAAGTCTAGACAGATAAGAAAAACTTAAGCAATTACAAGTGATACACACTTTTAGACGGCCAGACGCGCTTGACACAATGTGGCTGTGTTGCTTTATATAGGGGAAGACTTGAATCAACACAGCCTGCTTTGATTGTGACTTGATGGTGGTTGTCGACTTCCAATTGGCTCATGGTACTTGAATCATGTGCCTATTGTCTTCTATACCAAAACGGGTAAGAGAGAGAGAGAACTCTTGTTTTGGTCCCAACATGTACATTTACCATTCTGGGCAAATTACAGTTAGTTAACCACCATGTGACCTTTTTGTCTTTACGTAATTTGAATATTTCCCGCCAAGACAACCTTAGGTCAGCATGCATCCCGCTGAAGACGTCTCTTCATCTGCTGACAACTTGTTAGGAGACTTGCTGACGACATATGTCAATTTTCAAGTCTCCTTCAGCGAATCCCAGACTTAACACTGTCCCGCTCGGTAGAAAGAACGGTGGCTTCTCCGTCGCATTCTGCAAGCAACAGGATTCAAAAGTTAAGGTAAGCCAATAGTGTTAAGATTACATTTGTAGAATTAGGGGGTCAGTGAGCCAGCTCAATGTTAAGATTTATTAAGTGAAAAAATAGCAACAGTTTGATTGATGCATCTAAGCTTAGAAATTAATGATAACCAAATATCACCAAACCTTGTCGCCTTCCATCTTCTACTCCTTAGAGTTATAGGTTCCAATATAGTCTTCGACAATGATGGATGGTGTTTGTGTGTATGTATGTATATGAATAGTATGTATATATTATTTAGCTGTTTATGAAAAAATATAAGGGGTTTGCTAAATACAGCCCTTAGGGCTGTATTTAAGATGCATAAATTGTTTGTACATTACCATGAAAATCAAGGAATGGACTTTTAATATGGAAGGTACAAGTTTTTTTTTATACATGTTAAATAAAGCCCTAGTATTTTCCAAAATATAAATACTATTGTCGTTGGCCAATAAATGTTAGTAGAAATAATACATGAAAGAGTTCACATGGCACGACACGTTAGTTTTGATTATGAGAAAAACAACCTGAAATGATACATGTAGTCTAAACGGACATGTAAGAACCTATGCATGTTGAAAAAGCCTATGAATTTTGTTACAAATGGATTTTATTAGTAATTTTTAGCACACAAATGAATGATTTTTTTTTTATGGTTAATTGGAATTGGAGTTATAATAAAATGATGGGTTTTCCAAGCTACAAGCCTACAAGGATACAAAAATATTGATTAGAGCCAATGTTTCAAATTTCGAAATAATTTAGTCGTTAAATTGTAGTCAGGAGTCTGGATCCATCATTGCCATGTTTTTGCTTTTAAATTGCATTCCAACAAATCAGTTAGGTTTTCAATTGACTACAGTTGAGAATGAATAGAGCTCAATTCAAATGAAAACGAATTGAAAGACAAATCCAAATAACTTAATTGGGTGAGATTTTGAAAATGAAGGAAAGACATTACACCATTAAGGGAGTCGGGCCGGGTTTGGGCGGGTTTGAGTCGGGTCACGGGTTTTCGGTTCATTTGCTCATCCCTAGAGTTGGGTCAAACAACAAGATATCTAAGATTTACAAGCCGGCCAACACTGATAGGCAAGTATCCAGTTAAGTACGTTATTACCAGACAAGTCTAAGGTCGACGCCGATGGACATCCTGTGAAGTCAGGAATGTTTCCATTTTAAGAATTGTCACTACCGTCCAGATAATAAACTTTTAGAAGTATGTTGGCTCACACTGGTGGGTAAATCGCCAATAAAATTATTACTTTAACTAACCATCAATTATTGAGATTACATAAAGTCAAATTTTATAATATAAACATATATTTATAATTTGAATACTCAGAACTATCATCCACCAGTAAGGTAAAGATACTACAAACACATTATTCGAAGCCCAAATGATGTAACCATGTGATCAAATCAGGGTGTCTCTACTTTTTAGTTTGTTTGGGAGCATTAACCATGCCATCATACAATCTGTAGGGTATAATGGCTCGTTTGTTCAGTGTACATATGTATGGGCATATATGTATCTTTTTCAGTTACTTCTATGAACATATAGGCATTTTCATGTTATAGGAGCCGGAAGTGATTTGAGAATATGAACTATAGATTGTTGTTGAAAATGAGAATGTCGCTTTGACACGCATGGTTTCAATTTGATATTTATAATCTATATGATTGATTTTCAAACATTGGTCAGTTAGGATATCATTTGTCTTTCTTACAAATTCAAATTACATATGGATATGATGCGTATACTTAAAGATTTAGTGACCAAATATAACAATTATTCAAGAAATACCGTTGCAGCATGTAAAAATAAGTATAATAACCTTAAAAGAAAGAACATTAATTTGTGATTTATAGTAAGAAACAATCTCTAAATAGATCAAATACAATACTTCAGTTTTTAACTACAATATGATAATTTGATCCACTATAGTCTCATAAATTATAAGGTATAAAATTCCTTATCAATCTAGTGCAACCCCAACACATGCAAAAAAAAATAATAAAAACAATTCATAATAAAACAACCCTATTAAATTGCATATGAATGTAACACGTTGTTAACTAAGGGGCTACCATTGGACCTTTCGTTTTTCTCATCTCTCACTCTCAACCAATTTCTTTCCAGCACCTCATCTTTACCTCACTCATACCACATTCCACTACTATGTTGGTAACCCATCTTTCACCTATACATAACACCACATTATACCTCATATATAAACAATTTGAACGAATATACAGAAAACAACCCATAAAAAGACAAAAGGTGAAACAATTTTCCACTTTTAAAATCGTGGTAAACTTTCCTCACTTTGGATCTTATGCCAACCCCACACCGTTTGCGACGTTGTCACTGCGCAGTGTGGGAAATCTCCCATGCTTGCCGCAACCAATGTGAACCCCTAAAAGTAAATGAAAGCAAAAAAGATAAGAATTTTCCAAAGTTACTTCAACTTTATAGGTAAAGTTAGAATAATTTGAACCATTGGATTAAAATCAATTGTCCAAATTCAAAATTGAATTTTTAATCTTAAAAATTTATTTTAATCCAATAATTTAAGTTGTTTCAACTTTACTAATAAAATTTAAAATGACTTAAAAGATCCTTGTCCAAGGAAAGTATGTCTTTCGGTCCAGTAACAAGATTGGTTTTGGGCCCGCATAAGCGGGTAAAGGACCAAAAGTTCATTTCAGTATTAGATTATTTAAGTTTGGGTAAATAAAAAGTTGAAAACATACGTGTCATTTAAAAAGAGTTTTTTTTTTCTTCAATAATCATATTACTTGTTAGTTGTTAGAGACTCCCTTACTCTTTTGATTTTTTATTTTATTTTCTTTGTCGCTCTTAATTAGTTAATTTATTTATTATAGTTAAATCTTTTACATATATATTAATTAGGGGAAGTGATATAATTACAACTTTTTGTCATTCACAACAAATCGACAATCCATGCTTTATACAATTATACACTGTATAGTATAACATGTACATTTTTTGTGGATGGCAAAAAAATGTTGTACATATATCACTCCCTATTAATTAGACTCATGTTCGCGAGGTACGACGCTGTAAAGGTAATGGTGAAATGAGTGGCGGCGATGGTTATTAATGTAAAATTAATTAATGTAAATTGGAGTAGTATAGTTATTTTAAGGATTGAGAGATGTATGTTGTAAATAATTTCATTAAAAGTATTATATGTATATTAGGTGAAGATATCTAAATTAGTGCACAAAAGAGAGAACATTACCAGGTTATCAACTTTATAAATGAAAAAAATATGCTTTATAATATAAGTATAAATATATTACTCCTCCGTCTCACTAAATATGTCATATTTTGAATTTTTTAAAATCTTTCTTTATAAATTTTGACCTTGAATATTTTGATTTTTGTTATATAATATTTAATGAAAGTTATATTAATTGATTGAGTTTTAAATATATATTTTATTGGTTTAATATTCATCAAATATCATATAACCCAAATCAAAATATTTCGGATCAAAGTTTATAAATGAATACTTTTGAAAATTTAAAATGGGAAAAAGGGAGCATTAAATAATATTGTACTAGCTAACTAGTATTAGAACTAATTTTGGGTTATTTATATAAATATATAATTTTTATTTTATGCAAGTCAAAAAACTATCTAAGCACAAGCTTTTAAAGACAAATCTTTATTTGTTTGAATATCTGTAGTTGTTATACATATGCTACTCGTAATATTTTTATGTATCTTAAAGGGCTCTTTCATCCATGGCAAAATCCTGTTCCATAAATTTTCTATGTAACTGGAATGGAAATAATGAAAGATAGACGCGTTTACCTTTTGAATTTCCGAAGATACACAGCCGCTGTTACGTATATCCAATCCTTGACGTGACTCAATGATGCAAACAAGAAATGTCTGCATCCACGAATGAGAAATATAGCACTGCAAATTCCCCAAAATCCAACACCAAATCCAACACCCATGCCCATGTAATACGACTTCCAAACTTGACTTTCTTCTTCATCTTCGTCGTCATCTTCCTTTCCATCGACAGGCGGACGAGGTACAACCCTGCCTTCTTGCGTAAGTGGAGGTCCGTAGAGTAGAGGGTTACCGCTGTAGGAGGAAGAATCGAATTTTGGCATGTCCAACACCGAATTTTGGCATGTCCAACACCGGAAAATGGACAGTGTAAAATAATTTTCGATGGTAAATAAATGAGGTACGGTCTTCATTCTTTAAAAAAAAAAATACTCCATTAGGACTAATTTTCGATGGTAAATAATTTTCGATGGTAAAATAAATTTGCTTACCCTATAACTATTAGGACTAATTTTGGGTTTTGATAATATATGAGAAATTTATGCATGTCACGACTACTTAAAGGCAGCTTTATGACTATGTTTAGTAAAACCCATTAACTTTATAAACCTCTATTTTTTGAATATCTTAATTTGTTTTTACATATGTTGAAAAATTCATGTATTCTAACACATGCAAATTTACCAATAAACAACCAAAATATAAAAATCAGTTGAAGGCGATATATTCATAATTTGTCAAAACAATAAAGAAAAATCAAGCCTATGCTATATTTAAACCATGACTAAATTCATCAACCATTTTTCACACTACATCATATATTATCACTAGACTAAAACCAACACCATGTCGACGAAAAACAACCAACCAACCAAAAACATCAAACTCAATGGTTATGAGGCAGCGGTGGAGGAGGCTTGCATTGGTAGCACTTTGCAAATAAACCGAAGGTATCAACTTGCTTGATAAAGTTTGTCATGCTGGCCCATCCTCCAAACCCAAACCCAACCACCAAAACCCAAACCACAATGAATATGTTAACTATGTACATGGTTGTCCAGCTCGGTAGAAAGAACGGTGGCTTCTCCGCCGCATTCTGCAAGCAACAGGATTCAAAAGTTAAGGTAAGCCAATAGTGTTAAGATTACATTTGTAGAATTAGGGGGTCAGTGAGCCAGCTCAATGTTAAGATTTATTAAGTGCAAAAATAGCAACAGTTTGATTGATGCATCTAAGCTTAGAAATTAATGATAACGAAATATCACCAAACCTTGTCGCCTTCCATTTTCTACTCCTTAGAGTTATAGGTTCCAACATAGTCTTCGACAATGATGGATGGGTTGTGTGTATGTATGTATATGAATAGTATGTATATATTATTTAGCTGTTTATGAAAAAATATAAGGGGTTTGCTAAATACAGCCCTTAGGGCTGTATTTAAGATGCATAAATTGTTTGTACATTACCATGAAAATCAGGGAATGGACTTTTAATATGGAAGGTACAAGTTTTTTTTTATACATGTTAAATAAAGCCCTAGTATTTTCCAAAATATAAATACTATTGTCGTTGGCCAATAAATGTTAGTAGAAATAATACATGAAAGAGTTCACGTGGCACGACACGTTAGTTTTGATTATGAGAAAAACAACCTGAAATGATACATGTAGTCTAAACGGACATGTAAGAATACATTGTACCTCAAAAATTGAAAAAGATGACTAAATTCTTCTAAAAAATTTATTTTTCAATTTTCGAAAAGATTTTTGTTACTTGTTACCTTTTTTCAATTTGTGATGTACATTAAACACACTCCTATATGCATGTTGAAAAAACCTATGAATTTTGTTACAAATGGATTTTATTAGTAATTTTTAGCACACAAATGAATGATTTTTTTTTTATGGTTAATTGGAATTGGAGTTATAATAAAATGATGGGTTTTCCAAGCTACAAGCCTACAAGGATACAAAAATATTGATTAGAGCCAATGTTTCAAATTTCGAAATAATTTAGTCGTTAAATTGTAGTCAGGAGTCTGGATCCATCATTGCCATGTTTTTGCTTTTAAATTGCATTCCAACAAATCAGTTAGGTTTTCAATTGACTACAGTTGAGAATGAATAGAGCTCAATTCAAATGAAAACGAATTGAAAGACAAATCCAAATAACTTAATTGGGTGAGATTTTGAAAATGAAGGAAAGACATTACACCATTAAGGGAGTCGGGCCGGGTTTGGGCGGGTTTGAGTCGGGTCACGGGTTTTCGGTTCATTTGCTCATCCCTAGAGTTGGGTCAAACAACAAGATATCTAAGATTTACAAGCCGGCCAACACTGATGGGCAAGTATCCAGTTAAGTACGTTATTACCAGACAAGTCTAAGGTCGACGCCGATGGACATCCTGTGAAGTCAGGAATGTTTCCATTTTAAGAATTGTCACTACCGTCCAGATAATAAACTTTTAGAAGTATGTTGGCTCACACTGGTTGGTAAATCGCCAATAAAATTATTACTTTAACTAACCATCAATTATTGAGATTACATAAAGTCAAATTTTATAAATATAAACATATATTTATAATTTGAATACTCAGAACTATCATCCACCAGTAAGGTAAAGATACTACAACACATTATTCGAAGCCCAAATGATGTAACCATGTGATCAAATCAGGGTGTCTCTACTTTTTAGTTTGTTTGGGAGCATTAACCATGCCATCATACAATCTGTAGGATATAATGGCTCGTTTGTTCAGTGTACATATGTATGGGCATATATGTATCTTTTTCAGTGACTTGTATGAACATATAGGCATTTTCATGTTATAGGAGCCGGAAGTGATTTGAGAATATGAACTATAGATTGTTGTTGAAAATGAGAATGTCGCTTTGACACTCATGGTTTCAATTTGATATTTATAATCTATATGATTGATTTTCAAACATTGGTCAGTTAGGATATCATTTGTCTTTCTTACAAATTCAAATTACATATGGATATGATGCGTATACTTAAAGATTTAGTGACCAAATATAACAATTATTCAAGAAATACCGTTGCAGCATGTAAAAATAAGTATAATAACCTTAAAAGAAAGAACATTAATTTGTGATTGAGTTTTATGCAAGAAAATAAAACCTTCATAGTTTTAATAGTAAGAAACAATCTCTAAATAGATCAAATGCAATACTTCAGTTTTTAACTACAATATGATAATTTGATCCACTATAGTCTCATAAATTATAAGGTATAAAATCCTTATCAATCTAGTGCAACCCCAACACATGCAAACAAAATAATAAAAACAATTCATAATAAAACAACCCTATTAAATTGCATATGAATGTCACACGTTGTTAACTAAGGGGCTACCATTGGACCTTTCATTTTTCTCATCTCTCACTCTCAACCAATTTCTTTCCAGCACCTCATCTTTACCTCACTCATACCACATTCCACTACTATGTTGGTAACCCATCTTTCACCTATACATAACACCACATTATACCTCATATATAAACAATTCAACGAATATACAGAAAACAACCCATAAAAAGACAAAAGGTGAAGCGATTTTCCACTTTTAAAATCGTGGTAAACTTTCCTCACTTTGGATCTTATGCCAACCCCACACCGTTTGCGACGTTGTCACTCCGCAGTGTGGGAAACCTCCCATGCTTGCCGCAACCAATGTGAACCCCTAAAAGTAGATGAAAGCAAAAAAGATAAGAATTTTCCAAAGTTAAATCAACTTTAGAATAATTTAAACCACTGGATTAAAATCAATGGTCAGAATTCAAACTTGAATTTTTAATCTTAACAATTTATTTTAATCCAATAATTTAAGTTGTTTCAACTTTACCAATAAAATGCAAAATGACTTAAAAGATCCTTGTCCAAGGAAAGTATGTCTTTCGGTCCAGTAACAAGATTGGTTTTGGGCCCGCATAAGCGGGTAAAGGACCAAAAGTTCATTTTAGTATTAGATTATTTAAGTTTGGGTAAATAAAAAGTTGAAAACATACGTAATACGTGTCATTTGAAAAGTGTTTTTTTTTTCTTTCAATAATCATATTACTCGTTAGTTGTTAAAGACTCCCCTACTCTTTTGATTTTTTATTTTATTTTCTTTTTCGCTCTTAATTAGTTAATTTATTTATTATAGTTAAATCTTTTACATATATATTAATTATTACAATAACTTTTTGTCATTCACAACAAATAAATAATCCATGTTTTATACAATTATACACTGTATAGTATAACGTGTACATTTTTTGTGGATGACAAAATATCACTCTCCATTAATTAGACGCATGTTCGCGAGGTACGACGTTGTAAAGGTAATGGTGAAATAAGTGGCGGCGATGGTTATTAATGTAAAATTAATTAATGTAAATTGGAGTAGTATAGTTATTTTAAGGATTGAGAGATTTATGTTGTAAATAATTTCATTAAAAGTATTATATGTATATTAAGTGAAGATATCTAAATTAGTGCATAAATTAGTGCACAAAAGAGAAGTTATCAACTTTATAAATGAAAAAAATATGCTTTATAATATAAGTATAAATATATTGCTCCTCCTGTCTCACTAAATGTGTCATATTTTGAATTTTTAAAATTCTTTATAAACTTTGACCTTAAATATTTTAATTTTTGTTATATAATATTTAATAAAAGTTATATGAATTGACTGAGTTTTAAATATATATTTTATTGGTTTAATATTCATCAAATATCATATAACCCAAATCAAAATATTTAGGATCAAAGTTTATAAATGAATACTTTGAAAATTCAAAATGGGACAAAGGGTAAATAATATTGTACTAGCTAACTAGTATTAGAACTAATTTTGGGTTATTTATATAAATATATAATTTTTATTTTATGCAAGTCAAAAAACTATCTAAGCACAAGCTTTTAAAGACAAATCTTTATTTGTTTGAATATCTGTAGCTGTTATACATATGCTACTCGTAATATTTTTATGTATCTTAATTAAAGGCCTCTTTTATCCATGGCAAAATCCTGTTCCATAAATTTTCTATGTAACTGGAATGGAAATAATGAAAGATAGACGCGTTTACCTTTTGAATTTCCGAAGATACACAGCCGTTGTTACGTATATCCAATCCTTGACGTGACTCAATGATGCAAACAAGAAATGTCTGCATCCACGAATGAGAAATATAGCACTGCAAATTCCCCAAAATCCAACACCAAATCCAACACCCATGCCCATGTAATACGACTTCCAAACTTGACTTTCTTCTTCATCTTCGTCGTCATCTTCCTTTCCATCGACAGGCGGACGAGGTACAACCCTGCCTTCTTGCGTAAGTGGAGGTCCGTAGAGTAGAGGGTTACCGCTGTAGGAGGAAGAATCGAATTGTTGTAGTTTACCCCCATTCCCAACGGGTATTTTCCCTGAGAAGTTATTGTTTGAGAGGTTAAGAACACCTAAAGAATTTACGGATGACAAGCTCCAGGGGAATACTTCCAGAAAGTTCATTTCGTGACAAGTCGAGAAAATCAAGAGATTTTAACTGCCCGATATCTATTGGGACTTCTCCGTGAAGTTTATTGCTGGACAAGTTTAAAGATTTCAAATCAACAAGACTAGTGATATTATTGGGAAGTATTCCAGAAAAAGTTGTTGTTTGAAAGATCAATGCTCTTGAGTAGCTTAAGAGTACTTCTTCCAAACTCGTGAACCTTTCCTTTCCATGCAACCAATGCCATGTCAGTGAATAGACCTTCTGTAATAGCTTCTAAGCAGGCTGTAGTTCTATCAAGACTCTGAGTTGTGATATGAATCGATTTAGTAGTTAGTTTCCGGCGTACTGTATACGTATTTTTGCACTTATAATTCTTAATTTTACACTTTCTTCCAGCTACATCATACATAGCATTATTATACCCACAGACAGTCACAGCATAAGATGAATAATGATGGTTGGCTATATTATCTCCCAACGGGTTCGTGATCACCATAGCTGTGAGGTTACCAACACAACTAGGAATGTTGCCTGAGAATTTGTTCTTAGAAAGGTCAAGAAGTTGAAGATTATACAACCAACATACTTGCCTAGGTACAGTACCCGAGAATTGATTGGATCGTAGAACAAGAACATATAACTCCGGTAGTCTTTCCCCTATCCATGTAGGTATCATGCCAGATAAATTGTTTTCCCCAAGATCAACAAACCTTAGCTTTTTGCAGTTACTCAAGGACATTGGAAGACCTCCAACAAATTTGTTGTTCCGCAAGTACAATGCCTCGAGGTGAGATAAGTTCCCGAAAGAAGAAGGTATTTTTCCATACAGATTATTATCAGATAGATTAAGAATTGTTAGGTTTTTTGGAAATTCGACCAACAATCTGGAAGGCTCCCTGTGAATACATTGTTCGAGAGTTGGATCAAACTTATTTCCTTATCAATTCTACACAAGAAAGAGAGGTTTCCAGAGAGCTTGTTTCCAGAAAGGTTTATTGCTGCGAGTTTAGAAGGCAACCGTGGTACTCTACCTTCAAATTGATTGTCACTCAAATCCATTCCAGGATGCTCGTCAAAGTCTGTCACTATATCTGGTAGCACACCTTTTATATCATTTGAAGAGATGTTCAGAAATCTCAATCCAGATGGTAGCTGATCCCAGAACCATGAAGGAATGTTATCTGATATTCCGGCACTTGAAATATCAAGATATCTATAACTTTTTTGAGTTTTGAGCCAGGAAGGGAAAATGCGCCCCAAAGTGCAGGATTGCAATCTAATTGTCTCCAATTGAGAAGGAATGGCACTCAACTGATCAAGTGAAAAAGAATTGAAAGACAAATCCAAATAAGTTAACTGGGTGAGATTTTGAAAATGAAGGTCAGAGATTACACCATTAAGGGAGTTGGATGAAACATCAAGATAATCGAGATATAAAAGCTGACCCACACTGCTGGGCAAAACTCCAGTAAT